>NC_090230.1:54823539-55423539 GCF_024489055.1 Chanodichthys erythropterus | reverse complement strand
ACAGTAAAGCCAGAGGCTGAGGGGGCTTGTTTTTCCTCCTGCACTGCTTGCATCTCTTTTGTGCAATGAAATTCATGTCTAAAAGCGGATACTCAAGACGGCCCGTCACAATACCGCAGATCTCCACATAATCATGCCATAGTGTGTAGAAACACAATGGTGCACCTGGACCTACTCCAAGAGGAACTAGGCTCGAGGCCTGTGTTTTTACTTTCCTTAAATGATTCATACAATATGATTCCATCACTCTCTTCATTTATTATCCAGTAGTATTGACATGTCATTTTCATATCACATTACCCATGTGTACCTGACCTTGAGTAGTGTATTACTGTAGCCAGTGTGTTTAATGTCTAATGACCCGACATCAAATCAACTGCTTCTATTGTCTGGTGCATTGTAGCCTAGTGGTCAAAGATCTGGGCTTCTAACCAAAAGACTAGAGTTATTAGGGATGAACTGATTCTATAAATTAGCCCCCTTTTATGACTGAAGTTATTTTTATATTCAGCTGTCCAGTAACTGATATTCGGAAGAACAGATTGTATTTGTTTACTTTCTGCTTGACCATTAGACTACTGAAACTTACATATGTACATAATGTATGTATTTTTTTTTTTTGGTTTGTCTCATTTTTAAGCAATGTTTGTCATGTAATAAAAGAAGCTTATTGAAAAGTAATGTATCATTGTAATGTATTTAAAAAAAAAAAAAAAGTATATTATTGCCTGAGCATCAAACTGCAACATCCGATCATTTTTCCATTAATACTTTTTTAAAATCGATTGCGATCACTTGGAACAAAACCAACCAATATTTAAATCTCTTAATTGTCTTGAACTCTCAGATATGTCCAAGTCTCTCGGCACTCCTATATGTGCTAGACAATACTGTAAACTCAATAAAGCTAAATCTAATTCTGGAGGATCACTTGTATCAATGCACATGCATAAAAATGAGATGTTTACAAATGTAAATCATCTGATATGATTCCCATCTTTGATATTATGCTCTTTGATTTACTTTTACGCATGTGTTTGGCCTTTTTACACATTATTCCTAGAAAAAAACCCAGTCTTACGTTTGTCTTCGTAATCTTTTCTTGAAGTGTAGTAACTACTTTCTGTAAATCAAGTTTCCTGTGACGCTGATGTGATGTGGCCTATTGCATAATGTTAACCACTAGCCAACGAGACTTTTAGGCATTGCTTGAGTGACGTTCATGATCCAGCTGATTTTGATAAAAGTTCCATACTGCATTTTTCTTGTTGAATATTCTGTTTCTCTCAAAAAACATCTCAGATTCACGTAGTTAAATAGGTTGTTGACCAACAATTCACCTTGGCTGTAAAGCCAATGGGGACTGATGTCCTGTGAAAAGGTGCAGAACTGAATTTCAGTGGCCCTGGTTGTATGATTTCAGCTGTTTTCTGTCAGCAGATTTTAACATCACTCATACTCCTGAATAGCATAAGCTGTGGCGCCTCATCCAAATGCAGATTGAAGGGCTCTTCATGACGGTCCACACGCAAACACCGGAGAATACTTGTGTGTACAGCAGGGAATTGTTCTTGCCACTGGGTTTGGATAGCTGTAGAGCAGCGCCTTATAAAAAACACCTTCAATTTATGAGCAAACCTTGGGCCACCCTTTTTGATGCCATATCGAGGCATATTTTTCCATTTCAACAGAATGAAAGGACATTGTATAATGATGCTGTTTTCAGACCAACTTTGAATATAAATGGGTTTTAATGAATGTTAATGTGCTTCCCTCAGTGCTATTGTAGAGTTTGAGTAATTGTCGGCTGCATTAGCAATATTTTTATGCCTAAACCAGTGTTAATCTCACCAACAAAATTACTGAAGGAAACATTTATTTGTTATTTGACAAAATCAAAAAACCCTTCAACAGCAAATTGCCAAAGATGGAGCGAAAAAATGTATCATGATGATAATAAGCGGAGTTTAGTTTTTGTTTTTGTTTTAATTCTAGTAATGCACTAGCAATGTTTTTAGAAAAAAGGAAATGTAAAATTCAGCTGTGATCAGAACTTGTAGCTCATGTTCTGAATATGTTGATGCAACAAATATTTTAAATAATTTAAAATTAGTTTTTTAAAATGAGCATCCATGTAAACAATACTTCAAATCACTTACGGATCATAAAAAGCTGAACCCTGCTCCGGGTGTAACTAAGCTGTAAACCAAGCTGTTTTGACAGCACTATCACGTATCCCAGTGTTCATTTCCTTGAATTATTTACGTTGATTAGATGCTGATCTTGTTCTCTTTCTCTTCTCTAGTGCCTGAGCTGTCGTGAGGATGAGCAGCAAGCGGAGTTTGTTTGTGCGGCTGGTGCCATGCCGCTGCCTGCGGGGAGAGGAGGAGACCGTCACCTCGCTGGACTACTCACACTGCAGCCTGGAGCAGGTCCCCAAAGAGATCTTCAACTTTGAGAAGACCCTGGAGGAGCTCTACCTCGACGCCAACCAGATCGAAGAGCTGCCCAAAGTATGAATGCACTCCTGCACCATTGACGCACTTGCATTGCATGTCTCCAAAAAGTTTGTTTGGTGCTTTGTTAGGTGAAACTACCTTTTTTGTTAGTTGGTAGCAGTGTTGGGGAAAGTTAATTTTAAAAGTAATTCATTGCAATATTGCATTACTCCCTAAAAATTTTACTAATTGTGTGAATTTTACAAATTTTTATTGAAAGTAATGTTGCGTTACTTTTTTCTCATCTGGGCTAGGCTGGGATTGCTTGTTGGTTTTTAATAACAAAAAAAGCAAAAGTTCTATTTTTGGCATATGTAAAGGCCCTTTTCACACCAAAGTGAAATGAATAAACCTCAGGCTGAAGGAAATGTAAATTCATATCTGTACAGTAGAGGGCGCAGCTCAGAAAAACCTTTCAGCTCTTACTTCAGCAATAAAAACAAAAACTGAAACACAAATGTGACCACAAAACCAGCCATAAGGGTCAATTTTCTTGAATCGAAAGGTGCAAAAACATCGAAATATTGAGAAAATCACCTATAAAATTGTCCAAATGAAGTCCTTAGCAATGCATATTACTTAGAAAAATAATTTTTTGGTATATTTACAATATACCAAAAAAAATCTTCAAATATCTTCATGGAATATGATCTTTTCTTAATATCCTAATGTTTTTTTTGGCATAAAAAAATTTTGTGGTCCAGGGTCACAAATGTGATGTTATACTAAAGTCATTTTTGCTTATTCTAATGGTTGAATTAGATCATCGAAGGTCAGCCGCAAAGACATTGCTTAACAAAGTGAAATCAAATACGTTATGCCCAGTTTCACAGAAAGGGCTTAGATTAGGCCAGGATTAGTTTAATTAGGACATTGAAGTACTGTAGCTTTTATAAACATGCCTTAGAAAAAAACATTACTGGTGCTGTGCATTTTGAGACAAAACATTGGCATTGACTTTTTAAGATTTGTCAGTACAAGTTGCTGTCAGTTAAAACGGCTTAAACATGCATTTTAGTCTAGGAATAGGCTTAAGCCTTGTCTGTGAAACCAGGGAAAGTATATTTGTGTTGTTTAACATTTAGAGAGGTCTCCGCCAATACATGGGAAAACAAAGTAACTTACATTACTTATTTGAAAGAAAAGTATCTCTGGTATTCCGTTATAAATTTAAAAGTAATGCATTACTTTACTAGTTACTTGGGAAAAAGTAATCTGATTACATAACTCACATTATTTGGTGTATGGCTATTTTATTTTATTTTTTTTTTTTTTTTTTTTTTTTTTGCCTTTTGATGGTATTCTGTACATTTAAAAAAAAAATTAAAAAATAAATAAATTACATATTTGTTCTGAAATGGTTTAAAATCTGTGATCATTTTTTCAGCAACCATACATTCGTCCAAACTCGCAATTTTGAGAAAAATGACAGAATTGTAAAATTAACTGTTAAATATAAACTCTGAACTGTGAGAAATGAAGATAGCATTGTGTTATAAACTCTCTAATCTGAGAGGGTCTGAATTGCGAGATATAAACTCGTAATCCTGTGGGGGCGGGAAAGGCAGATTTTTTTTTCTTTTTTTTTTTTTCTTCCGTGGTGGGAGTGGGCTTCCATAAAATATTGTAACCTGTAAGTGAAAATAATATTTACAATAATGTTTTACAGAAATATTTTTGAGCCATTGAATCATTATATCGACAGCAAATAATCATGACTACATCATGAATATTCAATATATCACCCAGGCAGGACGTCTCCAAGCGATCAGATTTTCTGTACTTATCATTTAAACCGTTTCCACTGGGCTGGATTTTTGATTGTTTATCCACGTCTTTCTCGTCCTTCATCAAAATTGGCCTTGTGTTGCTGACGTGTTATTTTCTTTAGACCGGATTGAATTAGATTACATGAAAGTCCTTCGAGAACTAAAGTTTTAAACCAGATTTTGCTTTGACTGTTCCACCTAAGCAGAACTAATTCACAAAAAAATCCATTTTAAATGAATCTAACTCCTCTGCAAACTGCTGAAATATTAATATGAAGCTCTATTCTTAATAAAGTTTTCCATGAAGGTTTCTCAAATGTCTGTCTTTCCATTTCCCGTCCTTTACAGCAACTTTTCAACTGCAGTTTGCTATACCGACTGAGTCTACCAGACAACGACCTAACAGCATTGCCACCGGGCATCGCAAACCTCACCAATCTCAGGGAGCTCGACGTCAGCAAGAACAGTAAGCAAAACAGCCAATTCTCCTCTTTTTTTTTTTTTTCTTTCCCTTTTTGGAGTCCAGTTACGCTATCGGACGACCCATTACAGAAGCAGAGGCATACTGATATCTGCAGTGACTCACTGAGCCCTTATCCACTGTAATTCTCTGCAAGCTCCACATTTTCACTTCAACACAAAATTCACCATTAAATCCCTACATGCTCGCGAATCCTAGTAAATTAACATTTGTTTTTTGATTTGTTTGGTTAGCTGTAATCAAATACAAGAAATAATCCTAGTTATATAATCCAAGACAGAGTCAATTATGAGTATATTTTATTCAGTACTGTAAAAATACTGAAATCATTTCAGTCTATTCAAACATGAGCTCTTCGTATGTGCAGTGTGTTTTATGCTTAGCCTGTTAACTGTCTGTCCTGGTTGGCATGCTTTTTTTTTATTGCCTTTTTCCCCCATCACATATTTTAGTAATCATCATAATTAAGAAATCATTTGAAAGTTTAAACATTCAAAATTCATCCTTGAAATTGGACATTGCTTTACTATGGAAAATGTACTTTAAATCCTTTCAGCAGTTTCAGTTTTTGTGATATTAACAGTTTGGAACACAGCTTGGTTAGACATGGCCTTGATTTTCTAGCAATTTTCTGTAAAATATATATATATATATATATATATATATATATTAAATGTTTAGTTCATTTGCTTTACAGTAAACTTTTTTTAACTTTTCTTACATGTGAAGTACTTTCACTTCTGTTATAATCTGCATTCATGAATTACAACCATTTAAGTTCAGATCTATGCTCAAAAAGGGGATTGTTAAAGGTGCTACAGAGGATCTTTTCGTTGACTGAGAAACCAAAGACTTTTAGTAAGTTTTTGAAATGAGCGCATGCGTAAGAACAACCCCCCCCTCCTTCACAGCTCATTTCGAGGGAACGCCTCCCAAAACTCATGCACGAGTATTGGAACACGAGTGTTTACCACCAGCATTAGCTGTGTCGTGTTAGTGGATTCATTATGTCGGACTCACCGCAGGTAACTCATAATCTGCAGTTGTTACTCCTGTCTCCTGACAAAAACATAGCATGCGGCGCCTGTAGAGTGTGGAAAGTTACTGGAGCGTGCAGCCGTGCTCGTCTCTCACAAGGAACATCATGGTAGTGAATGACAAGCCAGGGGGCCAATCGTTTACGCAATGATCGCGTAAACAATTGGCTGATGTTTTTAAGGCCCTACCTCGTGCACAGATGATGTATATTAATATTATTCCTTTCAGTGCACCTAATAAATAGTCTTTTATCAGTTAGTAAAGACAGTTTCAAGTAATATTGCAAAAATGTATAAAACAAATCATCCTCTGTAGCACCTTTTAACCAATGAGATTATTGTGCTAACAGCTTAGCAACATGCTAACACCTCTAAACCTCTGGGTTATGTTTCCTGTCGCTGCACTTCATCTAAATGTATGAACGCATTCTTGGGTAAATGTCCCTAGTAAGGTAGCTGCCTATGTAGACAGCAGCTTTCTAGGGATTGGAACAGAGCCGTTGGATTACACCATGTGTATGTTTATTCTTCCTTTGCTTTGGAACGTTAAATATCCACTAGCTTTGATATGCTGTAAACTGATGGCAATCTGAAATTTGTCACCAGAAACAATTTATTCAATTTTTAAGCACAACTGAAGACCACAATACTAGAAACACATAATCAAATCAGAGTCTCTGTTTACACATCACTTCATCTCTCAGCTGGTGCTTTGCAGAATCTGATAAGGTAATGACAGACGGTGACAAGCTCAGACCTGCACAGGAAGTCTTAGTCAAAACCATTTGAATATGCTGTCAAATCCTAAAAGTAGGGTTTTGAGTAGTTTATGGAGATTTTATTCATACTTTTAGCAATAGTGCTTCAGTTAGCATGATATTTTGCTGTGCTAATATATTTAGTTTTAAACATCCTTAATTTGCAGTTTTTGCATTTTTTAAATTTCCAGAATATCAAAATTAAAATCTTTAATTAAAGTGAAGCAGAGAACAGTGATTGACATTCCATAAGCCAGTAAAAAACAGTAATATTGTGAAATATTATTATAACTCTTTTCTATTTTCATATATATTTTAAAATGTAATTTATTCCTTTGATGATAAAGCTGAATTTTCAGCATCGTTACTCCAGTCTTCAGTGTCGCATGATCCTTCAGAAATCATTCTAATATGCTGATTTGATGCTCGAGAAACATTTCTGATTATTATCAATGTTGAAAACAGTTGTGCTACAGTAATTCTTACACCACACTCCTTATTTTTAGCTGAAAACTATAAATCACATTTTCCTAAACATTCAAAGTCCACATGAAAACAAAACGATTAATTTACATTATTAATATACATTCAGTTTTTTTTCTTGTTGAATAGAAAATGGGTTGCAGGCAGCATTTATTTACTTCATAAATAAATGTCATCACTGGCTTAGGAGTTCATTTCCAGGTTTACATGTTGTTTAATTGATACTTTCTTCCAGGCTGGTCATGTTTGTTTTTAGCATAGCCGCTTGGTTTAATGGCACATAAGAAGTTCTGCAAAGTAATCTTGAGCGCAATCTTGTTGCAGTCACTGTGCCGGGTCACCTGGTGCGGATGTGAGAGCTCACAGATGCGTGAGAGTGCTCAGTGAGTCTGGGTTAATGCAGACCCGCCTGTGGTTTACTCTGCTCGTGGGTTTAGTTTGCATCCGAGTGCGTTGGAGGGAGGATATCTTAACATAACTTTTAATGTTACACTCCAGCTCTTGCGGTTAGTAGGACAGGAAATATGCAGTCTAGTTCTAGTGCTGCATGAGCTTGTTTCTAAAAAAAGCGTTAGGTGTCGTTTTCTTTGGTTGTTGATTTTGAGAAAGATCAAGTTGTTGAAGTGTTTACTTAACATGTTGTACCGTGTATTTTAAGTGCAGCGCAAATAGGAACGGGGCTTGTTTGAATTGCAACTATTTATTTTGGCTCATTCAAATTCGGATTCCAAATAATACTTCCAGTTCCATAACCCCTAAACAATTAGTGTACAGTGATTATAAACTAAATTTACAATACCAGTCAATAGTTTAAAAACTTTTCTCTTATGCTCACCAAGGCTGCAATAGTAATATTTAGAAATATTACAATTTAAAATAACTGTTTTCTATTTTAATTAATTTAAGTTTATTCCTGTGATCAAAGCTGAATTTACATCATCATTACTCCAGTCTTTAGTGTCACATGATCCTTCAGAAATCATTCTAATATTACGATTTGACGCTCAATTATCAATTATTACTGGTATTCCGTTATTAATAATGGTTCTAATCATCATATTAAAATGTGAATCATGTTAAAAACTGTTTTTGCTGCTTAATATTTTAGTGGAAACTGATAAATTCTTGAATAGAAAGTTCAAAAGAACAGCATTTAATTGAAATAGAAATCTTTTGTAACATTTTAAAGGGATTTGTCCTTTTTGCTCAATTTACTGCATCCTTGATAAATAAAAGTATTAATTTCTTTAAAAAAAAATCTTACTGACTACAAAAATTTAAATGGTAGTGAATTAGTTTTCACAAAAATATAAAGCACCACGACTGTTTTCAACATTGATAATAATAATAGTTTCTTGAGCATCAAATCAGCATATATTATAATGAGTTCTGAAGGATCATGTGACACTGAAGACTGGAGTAGAGATGCTGAAAATTCAGCTTTGCATCACAGGAATAAATGTGCTTTTTAAATATATTTAAATAGAAATAAAATAGATGTCTGTAATAAAATATCACAGTGTTACTGTTTTACTGTAATTTTGATCAAATAAATGCAACCTTGGTAAGCAGAAGAGACTTCTTTCAGAAACAACTTTTTTACCGGTAGTGTAGGTCACGTTTCATCAGTTATTTTAATTTATTTTATTTTATGTTTTTACTCTGGACTCAAAGATATAATACAGTTAAAATCAGTGAAATGGATATTAAAATCGAGTAAAATGTATATTGTAACCAGCAATAATAGTGCAATGGATAATGTGTTTGCCCAGTCTTTTTCTCTCGTTATGTTTAATCTCGACTGCTGCTAAAGCTCCATTTATTTTGCTGTGGTGCTGTAGATTCAGTAAACACCTTCGGAATATTTTAGTACATTGTGCTGCTGTCTGCATAAACACAAGAATGGTCTTTCAAAAAGTGGTAACGGAACCGAACTGTTCATTGCGAATTGTTCATTTTAAGTCATTTTTAAACCATAGGCACAACTTTAAAAAAGAAAAAATAATTATCGAGTTAAAAATAATTGTCTTGTTTGTTTGAAATTTCAGGCATCCAGGAATTTCCCGAAAATATCAAGAACTGTAAAGTCCTGACCATTGTAGAAGCGAGTGTGAACCCTATATCAAAGTAGGTATATAGCTAGTAGAGATGAACTGTGTGTGTATGTGTCTCTGTGATGTAATGAAAGCACTGCCGTTTCTCCGCAGACTCCCAGAAGGCTTTACGCAGCTCCTCAGCCTGACCCAGCTCTACCTGAATGATGCCTTCCTAGAGTTTCTACCAGCCAGCTTCGGCAGGTCAGACAAACAGATTTACACTCACAAACACAGAGTCCTAGAGAGAACAAGATAATCCAAGCTCCTGTTTCAGATCAGACAGCATCTAGATTCAAGACTGGCCAAAGTATGTATTGCATTAAAATATAAAACGGACAGAACTATTCTACCAAACACTGAAAGTTTTCCAAGCACACCCAAAACAGGTTTAACTTGAATCCATCCATCTTGTTGATTTTATGAAAGCCTTAAATCTATTGAAATGACATGCAAAATTTCCTCGGAAAACACATCCTAACATTTCCTGGAGCTTGTATCATATATAATAGCTCATAAATTGTGAAATATTAAAATATTGTGGGAAATTGTGACCTAATGGTTAGAGAGTCGGACTTGTAACCCAGACATTGCTGAACGTCGCTCTCTTCCACTCTCATTATTTTCTTTAGTTCTTTATTACTTAACATTTACCTTACATTTGAAACCTCAACCTTCATCAGATCATCCTTGAGCAAGACACATCTAACCCCCAATCGCTCCCTGGGTGCTGTAGCAAAAATGGCTGCCCACTGCTCCGGGCATGTGTTCACGTTCAATACTCACTGCTTATGAGTATGGGACACCATATTTGGACATGTCACTTTCACTTAAAATGCAGTGCAGCAGTAATTTTTTGACATTTAAACATGCACACACAACCTGATATAGACATCAAATGTCACGTGCAACATGTAGCTTCCTGTTTCTTTCCAGAAGGTCACTTAAGGAAAACAATTTGCATACTTCTACTGCATAATAAAAAGAGGACCGTATATTTTGAGTCTGTAGTAAGTCATTATGCCAGTATAGGGACATAAAATAGAACCTTATTCTAGAATCCCCTTGGTCACATAACATAAACTTTTGTAAGCATCTTGCTATTACATTCATTGTGTTAAAATTATTTATTTCTTTATTACTTAATATTTACATTACATTTAAAACCTCAAGTTCATCAATTTTAAACTGAAGAGTCACAAAATACAGTAGTATTTTGTATCAAATCCATAGTATAAAATGCAGCAGCATTGATTAAACTTAGATATCATTTTATGAATGTATTAATGTTTTTATATAAATAACATTTTTCTCTCTTTGTTTCCTCAGACTAACCAAACTGCAGATTCTGGAACTACGGGAGAACCAGTTAAAGATGTTGCCAAAGTAAGTGCCACACTGGGATTCATTTGAATTACTAAAAAATTAAAATGATGATCTGTGCTACTGCACCCCTTCATTATAAATACAGGCAAACATCTCTCTTTCTCTGTCTCTGCGGCATCATATTGTTCAGCCTTGCGTAAGAGGCTCTGAAGTGACATGCTGTGACAGGTTTTATAATCATTTCTGGCTCTGGAGCCAATATTGCATCATTCGAGGGCTTGTTTGCTTGGTTTTGTGTGTGAGAGTGACGATCTCCGTGCCTCCATCTTCTCCGTTCTGCAAAATGCAGGCCTCACGTGTCCACCAGGATCAAAACAACTCATTATGGCACTAAATGTTTTTAACAAAAGCCACTTGAGCAGAATGTCTCTGTTTCAGAGCACATGAACTAACCACAAGGCCACAGCACCATAAATTGGCTGTTAAATTGTGTTGTTGTTGTTTTTTTTTTTTCTGATTTGAAACAATCTTTTGACCTTTTGTATGGCAAAAGAGAAATGCTTTACTAATCAAATATAAAATCAGAGAAAGAGTATTTATCACTCGTGGTTAGGAAATATTACTATTATGAATGATACTTTAAACTTATGCTGTTCGTGTCTGTTCTAATACTTTTCTAAGTGATCAAACCTATGATTTTCATTTGGCGGATGATAAAACGGGTAAAACTCTCAAGGTGTGTTCACATTAGTGAAATTTTGCAGAAAAAGAGGTCTATTGTCAATAGTGTAGCAAAGTAAAAAACACAAGTCACAAAGTCACTTTCAAACCAATCAGCTTTTCAATGCAGCTAATTCACATGACTAACGAAATCTGCATGAGGAAATCTTTCGTCCTCAAGCAAAATTCGGATTCCTGTTGAAATTACTGGAATTCACCTGTGATAAATCACAGAATAACACTAAATGTGACCGCACCTGACGTTAAAGCCATATCTAGAGACCAAAATATCAAAGTCTTTGAAGGTGGAAGAATGTTTTTTTAACTCTATATCAGTAGCCAGCAACCGCATAACAATACTCACAATTCAAGCAATGTTACTGCAAGTTTTGCAATTTCTTCAAAAATTTCTGCAAATAGCAAAACGCTAAATGGATCAGGAAGTATACCAGGAAAACATAAGTAATCAAGGACAGACGGAAAGCTGTCCGTCACATGCATCGCTTACTCATTTACCATTATTACACTTTGGCCTGATACCTTTATGGCTGTGCTGTTTCAGCAGTCCTCTCAGATGTTCATTGTGTGGTTTGTTCTAATGATGTGTGTGTAATTCTAATGAGCTGTGGATTGCTCAGCACTCTGGGGGTCAGCGAGTTTTTTTGGCTGGTTGACTGGTTGCACACTTCACACAGCCCTGCCTCCAAACCCTGGGTGAATGAATCCCTCTTACAGTATTCTAGGCCAACCACCAGTGTGTCTTTCAACACAGAATTTCCTACAAGTCTGCCTTCAGTTTATAAACATTTGTTATACAATTCCTTGTGTCATAAATCATTTTCGGCTTTTATGTCCTCTTTAACTTTTTCCAGGCATATTGTATCCGTGTAGACTGTTGATCTGTGTCCACGTCAGCAGTGGTTTACACCCTGCCCTAAAGCACACCTACCCAAGTAGTTGATGTTATTTTATGGCTGGATGCAGATATAGAGATCTCAGAAGTAGCTTGAAACAGGAGAACAAACCTGGAGAAATGTGTTGTAAAAATGGCAGATTTTCATCATTTTCTGATACCCAAATGATTTGTAAAGCATTCAAGGTGACAGTAAAATATCTGACAGAAAAAAGAGATTAGTGTTTCAACTTTTTAAAAAGAAATAAAGTTAATCATGTGCTTCCATTAGACATCCAGCAAACTTGTATTTTATGTATGTATTACCAAAGTTCACTTCCACTGGCATGTTCTCTTGTCATGTGACTGGATGACAATGATATAATGAACTTTATCATGCAAAATGTCATAGAAATTGGTTCAGCTGATGTCATTTCCAAATCCTGTTCTCATTTCCTGGTCTCTCTCTCTACTATATCTATCTATCAAAAAAAAAAGTGTGGCAAAAAAAAAATAATAATAATAAAAAAAAAAAAAATAAAATGTTTCTGAAACATACAGCCAGTCCAATATTTAGTAATTTGTGACAAGTAAAAGATGTTGATTTGCATAAATAAAGCATATAATTTTAATAAGTTACAGTAGAGGAAAAATACATTGCCTTAATATTTTATGGCCATGAACATCCTTAAACTCTTTAGCTTGACCTTTAGGTATGATCTTGGAGAATATATTTTGGTGTTATTTTAATACAGTTTATATTGACTCTGATTTTATGTGAAACTGGGGATTGAAGTCTAACTGTGTTCTGAAACAGCCAATGAATAGTGGATTAGCAGCAACTACCTGCTCAGGAAATGTCTTTGTCTGCCATTTATTTTCTGTGGAGAGTCATTGTGTGTAGTCTTTAAAAAGAAAAGTTGTGGTTGTTAGCAGTCTGTCTGATGTTTTTCTTCAAACTCTCCATCTCCAGTTCAGCAAGTCCTGCAAAACTGACAATCGCTTAGATGAAAGCTGAAATGTGCTAAATCCATGGTTAATAATGTTAGTAATGTGTGTGTGTATGTGTGTGTGTGTGTGTGTCTGCAGAAGCATGCATAAGCTCATGCAGCTGGAGCGCTTGGATCTGGGGAGTAACGAGTTCACTGAAGTGGTGAGTAGCACCTGCCTGTCTTTCAGGTGTCGCATGCATTACTGCAGCCTGCGTTTACCTTCCAGCTCTCAATGCAGCCAGGTGTCAGATGTATCGACAGTCAATGCAGATGCGTTTATTGAGTCTTTCCCTGTTAGACTGTACCTAATATGCATTTTTCTTCTCTATTGGTATTCATAGAAAGTAGTGGCAGATTTCCTCTTACTGAGAATGAGGAATTGAATTTTGTCTTCCTTCTCTCTAGCCTGAAGTATTGGAGCAGCTCACAGGAATCAGAGAGCTGTGGGTGGACGGAAATAAACTGACGTTTTTACCGGGGGTGAGTCTTTCATTCATTCTTTGTTTTGTTTTTTTGCCTTTTTCTTTGACCTTTTAAAAAGGCAATAGTTCAACATAACAATTTTTTTATTTTTTTTATTTTTAAATAAACTTATTTGGCCTCATTCATGAAATATGAGTTGTGCAAAAAGGGATAATTTTTTGTGTAAATCATTTGTAAAAAGTATTCTTACTTAAATTGTTGATCATGTTTTGTGTGGAACGCCAAACTATGCAAAACTGTGAAGCATGTTAAGCGTGGAACACTAAACAAATTTATTTGTAAAGCAATCTTATGTAAATCATTGCTTTCATGTTTTTTTGTAAAGTGTGTTAATAGTTGCATTGCGTTCATGTTGAACGTGGAATTCCAGATGAGGCTAATTTTATACAGCATAAATCACCATTAAACCATTATTGCTTGCAATATGTAATGCCATAATAATGCATAACAATGGCTTTACAAGTTATTATCGTAACTTAACTTATGTTCAAATTTCATGAATGAGACCATTTTGTTATTTTAGTAAAACTGCACTATTCATGAAACACAAGAACGTGTTATGTGAAAAAGAATAAATTTAATAATATAATTTAATATAATTTTTCATGAATGAAGCCACAGATTTTTCAGATTTTTCCTAAACATTTCTTCAGGATAGTCTTCTCTTCAGACTCCCAGCTCCTTTTAAATAGGTCGTAATTAAGGCATTAGCTTGCCGCTGAGAGCAAACTGACAGTAATTGTGGGCCTTGCTGGCAGGATTCGCATTAGTCTGATGAGTTTCGCATGAGTTTTCAGAACATCCTTTTGAACAAGTTTGACCTTCAAATGGTCTGGATATGAGGGCGGCACCCTGACCTCTTTCCCTCTCTGACCCAAGAGACCAGCTTACTGACGGCATGTCCTTGCACAAGGCCGAACAGCCATATGTTTCTCTTTTTGCAGAATTCAATTTCTCTGGTTATTAGTCGCTTTTGATTAAGCTTCTTACGCCACACCCAGGAGAGCGGTGATTAATCAACAGCAGGGTTTGTCACAGTCGCACACAGGCGCTGATTGCAGTTTAGACATTTCGCTTCTAATCGGCCGTCACCCAAGTGCGTCTGAAGTTCAACATGGAGTAATTGTCCTCTAAACCATCAGGAAGCAGCAGTAAGAAGTAAGGTACACACGTGAAAATGTTTTTTTTTATAACACTTCACCAAACCAACACTACAAAAAAACCAACGAATCACGTAAAACCCAGTAAACCTTGAGATTATTACTTGTGACATTAGAAAAAAATGTATGGATATGAGAACATGTATAAAACTTAATTAAACAACAATCTCTTAAATATTTTCTAATTTCATTAAACATTTAATTTAGTTTCAAGAAGATTATTAAAGTGGACCTTATTCCAATTATTCTAATTTCTGCTATTATAGGCTCATTATGTAAATGTAAGCATTTAATTTAGACAAGCACAACCTGGGTGCAGGTAAGATGCTGGTACAGACATACCTCATTTGTTAAATTGAAGTCGCCTCGAAGTTGTTTATCTTCAGAAGTGGAACCGGACACAAAGTTACAAAAAGTGCCATGCACACCGCCACGCGAAATGGAGTCTCTCCCACTCAACACGCATGACCGCCCACACTGGTTTTTGCCATATGCACGCTGGAAGTATAAATCAGGCTTTATCTCGACAGATAAAATTTGTTGTAACACAACATTGCTGTTGACGATTTTATTACAAGGCTAGATGGATTTCTGAGTGCTTTCAGACTTGTGATTTTTGGAAAGAAGCTACAGAAGGATGGAGCTTGTTTGGGAACAGGAAGACACAATCTGTCCTCATGCATGAGAAATGGATTGAGCCAGCACACATTTGGATTCAGTCATAGATCTTAACCTCTTTCTCAACTGTATTCCTCTTCAAATCATCCATTTCTGCTTCTTCACTGCCTTTTTTTTCCTTCTCAGGAACCATCTTGTCTCTACATAGCAATATACACAAGGCTATGGCTCTGATTTCACCCACCATATTTGATTGAAATTGAGATTTGAGATCAGTGATTTTTTTTTTTTTTTTTTTGCCACAGCAAGATGTTTAAACTGAATCATTCTTCTGAAGCTCTTCTCACAGAGTGGCTCTCGCTTTTGCTCAATTACACAAACTTTTTTCTCAGAAATCAGTCATTTGTTTCAGTAATGGAGAGAGGTGTGGTTTTTTTTTTTTGTGTGTGCAGATGATCGGGGCGCTGAAGCAACTCTGCTACCTGGACGTTTCCAAAAACAATTTGGAGATGGTTGACGAGCAGATATCTGGCTGTGAAAACCTGCAGGATCTGCTGCTGTCCAACAACGCTTTGACGCAGCTGCCAGGGTCTATAGGTAAAACCAACACAAAAATATAGAGATGAGCTTATTTAGTATTTGTGGTGGTGTTTTTCTTAACTGCGATCAGACTTTTCGCCTGCTGGATGGCAAAACGAGTGCTCGTCCTGCAGGACATGAAGCTTGTCCTCTAACAGCCTCTCCTATTTACTTTGTAACAAATGAACAGGTTAGATGTGTAAATGAACAGGAGGATTATGGGTAGAACAGTAATACAATCTCATTACCTAATGAATGACCCAGTCGGACAGCCACTAATGAGCAGGCATGTTGAAGTGGCCAGGTCACACCGCCCTTGAGGCTCGCTGTGAAATAATACCTCCCAGCTCAACACTTAATGAAATCCATTTTAGAGCTCAACAGAGGTGCTCGACATGAACAAACAGACAAGTTTTTGTCTTTCATTGCAAGAGCTTTTCATTAAATGTCCCCAAAGTGTACCAGATTGATGAAAAGTGCCAGAGACCAAATTTAGTACAGGAAGTAAGTGTCCGTCACCTGACAACCACCATGAAAATGGTGAATTTAACCTGTTCCACCTTTAAGTCTTGACCTTCTTAACTGTGTCCAGCAATTAAAATCATTCAACCTCATAATTTTGATATCGTATATCTTATTGTAATGTTTCATAATGGCCAAACAATTTTAATTGTTGTTATTCAACTTATTTTAATTACCAAAAATGAAATTCATTCAACCCTGTTATTTTCAAAAAACAAAAAGTAAAACCATGAAACCATGTAATAATTAAAATATGTAATTCACAAGTTATCTATTTGATTTTGATGTCTAATAAATGTATTGCTAAAAAATTGCAAAGTTGTACAAACTGAGCTTTTAAACCTGTACTAAGACATCACATTTTGTTACAGGGTTGAAACTTCATAGAAAATAATACTGCTCTTACAATTTGCGGACAGTCAAAATTTTCTGACAGTTAAACGCCCCCTTTCACTGACCATATTTTGAGAGAAAAAGGTTTCTGACACTATTTTTGTATCGTATTTGTGGAAAGTGCTAAATATTCTAGTGTTCGGTTTGAATCAATTTCTTATAATATCAAGATTGATTGTCTCGTTGTCTAGAATGAAGTGGATATGGAATGGCCAGTTTCTGTCTGCATGTATAAATTGCCAGTTGCAATACAATCTCTCTCTCTGTGTCCCCACAGGCTCACTGAAAAGACTAACCACTCTGAAGGTGGATGATAACCAGCTCATGTACCTGCCTGACACGATAGGCGGGTAAGTGAGCGCCATTTTACACAGCAACCTGATGAACTGCACTTAAACCATTACCAAGTTCTCCTTAACTCATGACTAGACTCACATTGAACTTGCCTACTTTTTTTCATGTTTTCTGTGCTGATTGTGGGGGAAATCTGCAGAAAGGGTTTAAATATTGCAAAATGTGTCAAAGTGAGCTGTACTCTTGCCAGTCAAGGGAACAATAATAATGACATTTTGTTTCAACGTGAACCCTGTAAATGAGCAGAACCGTAAGCCACTGTATGATACAGACAGAAGGCTTTGTAACGGGCCTGTCAATGAGGGAGGTATGTCCATATGGGCTCTCAGAGAGGGTTTGCTTTATTCTGTGTGTGTGAGTGAGTGTGAGTGAGAGAGAAACAGACTGTTATCCATCAAAAAAGAAGCCAACCATTGTACCTCATTCTCGCCACCTCTTATTTTGAGCTTGTTTCCAAACATGCCGTTTATCCCTTATGTCAGATTAGATTTACTAGTCCGGGGTTAAGAAAATATGCCAAGAGGGATTATGAATATGTGATTGCAAGGATTCTGTTTTAATCCCAGCTAGGATTGTAAAGCACACTGATTAAGCATGATTAATTTTCCATTAGTCTCAGCGTCTTTTCCCATCACACTGATGTAACTGCACATTTCCGCTGTATAAGGACTGATAGTTTTGTGGGTTTTGTTTTGTTTTTGTTTGATTTGGATTTGGTTTTGGGTTGGGGAGGTTCATGTTAGAGTATGTCTTATAAAATACTTTTTTTTTTTTTCTGACAGAAGCTTACATGAGCTTTTTGTATTTTTTAGAATATGAAGCCATCATTTGAGATCGTTTTAGATGAGAGAAGAAACTTCACAATAATTACTAATCTCTTGAGTATGATTTAGAAGGATTGGGATTGGTTTACATCATTAAAGGGTTAGTTCACCCAAAAATTAAAATTCTGTCGTTAATTACTCGCCCTCATGTTGTTCCTATCCCATAAGACTTTCATTCATCTTCGGACCACAAATGAAGATCTTTTTGATGACATTTGAGAGCTTTCTGTCACTCCATAGACAGCAACACAACTAACTTTTACACTTCAAAAAGTTCATATAGGGATTGCAAAACTAATTCTAATATGAATTGAGAGGTTTAGTGCAAATTTTCTTAAGAGACTCGATCACTTTATATGATGAAAAGAGTTAATTTAGGCTTTTATTCACATTTAAACATTGATCAGTGATAATTAACAGAAGCTCAATCTAACCCGCTTAACGTGTGAGAACAGACCTCTTCCGTAACACACGAGTATAAACCTGGTCTTGCATGTCAAGCAAACATGCTTGAGCTTCGTTTACCACAACTGATGTCTGAGTTGATCAATGTATATGGTTGTGTAGCTGTCTATGTTTCCACTGTCAACAATTCCATCAGCAATTTATATTGGGGGTCATAAAAGATTTTGTTGTAGGACAGAATAAGCAGTCTCGTGTCCACATACGGCTGATTTTTTTTTTTTTTTTTTTTTTTTGCCTTCTCGGGGCTACTTCAGGAGCAGAATTGAGATCCACTGGTTTAGTGTCATCCAAACCTTTTAGTTAGTTACTCCTCAAAACTCTTGCAGTGTTGGAGAAACGTTCAGCTGTTTGTTTCACTGCTAAAACCCTTTTAACAAAAATGAATCGGATTCAAAATGCACTCATTCAGCCCTGGCGTTTTCATTGGTATTGTGATTTAAGTTTGACGTCATACTTTTAATGGACAAAGAATCAAGGTCGTTGATCACAGGTTTGTGAACCACCTGAATATAGGCCAGTATAGTCTGATCTTCCTTGCCACATTAAAGGATGACACAATATTTCTTATATAGAGAATTGTTGAGCTTGATTATATGTTAACAGTTATATAACATTTGGGTCTTTTTCTGTAGACTCACGACTCTAGATGAACTGGACTGCAGCTTCAATGAGATCGAGGCGCTGCCGTCCTCCATCGGTCAGTGTGTAAACCTGCGTACATTTGCTGCCGACCACAACCTGCTCGCACAGATGCCTCCAGAGGTCAGTCCTGGCATGATTTATTTAAGACAACATTGAAATGGCATTTAACTTCCATAATATGATGTATTTTATAGTGAAACAAAAAGTAGTGCAGGGTGGGACTTAACTTTGAATTAATTCGTATATTATTTCAGATATTAATAGCTATAGCATGTCGTTATTACTGTGGAACCTGTGCAATTGGTTGCAGTAGCTTTTATTTGTTTGTCAGTTAGTAATGTCAAATTCAAAAAACAAATTGTTCTTCTAAACGGATTCGTATTAATGAATCAGACTAATTCGCCTAGAACTTTGTGAGTGAAGCTTATGCTGGAATCATAATCATGCAACATTTAACAATTTTGAATGGAATTAGTGGTAAGAATTTAATGAAATACTTATTGTGATATTAAAAATCTTTCAAAAATATCTTTCAAAAGAACTTTCTGGAAACACTTGCAATGTTTATTGATATGTTGAATTGGTTTATTGAAATTAACTAACCAACCAACCAAACAAATTCTCACTGCTGTTGTTAGTGTTTCTCATATCCAATGATCCCAGCTTCCTGTAACTAAGTATTTGAAAAGGTCTCTACCAAATCCATCATGCATTCTGATTTAATACATCCTCTGAGCCATGGTAGACATGTCTGCGTATTTTAGTTAACCCTTTATTTGTATGTTTGTGCTTCTGACAGATGGGCAGTTTGAAGAACGTCACTGTTCTCTTCCTGCACTCAAACAAGCTGGAGTCTGTGCCAGAGGAGATGGGCAACATGCAGAAACTCAAGGTCATCAATCTCAGCGACAACAAGTACGTCCCCCTGTACCGAATAAAGCATCGTATCATAGAAATGCCTGCAGCTTATGCAAAAAATCACCTGCTAATTTCTACTTTGTTTAGCTTTTATCCAAAACATAATAGCAGTTTAAGTAAGCATATTATTTTATTTAATAATGTTTTAACCCAGGCATAAGAATTTTTCTTTGCAAGTGAAGTTAATGGACAGTTGACACTTCATGTACGAAACGTTTCAATGTGGAACGTTTCCAACCTGGCTATGCAGCTGGTGTCTGAGAGACATTGCTTCAACATTTCTCTAAGAGACCCACTTTCTCTGCTATATTTATCAGCCTTGATTCACATTACACCAGTCAGGACTTTTTCAATTTAAAGTGTTGTCAATGAATCATGTCCCTTTTTTGTTATATAAGTATTCTGCCATACTAACTTTTTTCTTATGCATCATATCATTTGTTTTTTGTTTTGTTAATTTTTGTCCTTTTTTTTTTTTTTTTTTTTTTTTAACAGGTTGAGGAACCTTCCATACAGCTTCACTAAACTCAACCAGATGACCGCAATGTGGCTGTCTGAAAACCAGGTGGGCAAAGCTCAGATACACACAACAGTCATTATTTTGAAATAAACACCAACGGAGGATCAGGACCACAATGCGAGCAAAGGGTTGTTTTTGACTCTGAAGGAGGTTTGTTTATTGCGATAATGACTGGCTGACTGTAAATTATCTTGCTTATTACACAGCTACTTACTAAATATATAAATAAATTCATGGACATGAAATATTGATTTGAGTTTAAATCATTTTATGTAGAACAGGGTTCCCACGCTCATCAGAAACCTGAAAATGTCAGAGGATTTTAAAATGGTTATTTCAAAAATGTAAAAAAAAAAAAAACATGTATAATATAATATATGAGAAATATCACATGAGTAGGAGTGAGATATGGCTCTACATTTGCACAGCTGTGATTAGGCCATAGGCATGAGGCAGCAGACCGATTGCTGGATATCCCTCCGCCATTGATGCTCGCTTTGATTGCTGCCAAATTGTGAACATGAACGTGATATTAGTAGAATATCGCATTGTTGGAAAATGCTCTTAGCCAATCAGATTTGAGAACCAGAACTAACTGTTGAATATATAATATACTATAATGTTCTTTGGCCTGTGCCCTCAGTAAACTTCCAAAAGGCTGCAGATTGAAGTATTTAAATAAATGTTATATATAAATATATTATCATATAAAAAAAAAAATTATGTAAAATCAAGATGTAAACTGAAATACTTCTGAAATCACAAAATTAATTGTGGTTAATTTAATACATAAATACACCCACTTTCTGTTATTAAAAATGTTTGAAAAAATTAAAAATTATGAAAAATGAATGCTTACAGCATCAATACTGAAAACAGCCTATATGGATATTAAAAGAAACATATCTTGGAAAATTTCTGAAAATATCTTAGCCTTAAAGGGGCTCTATGTAAGATTTTTACTTTAATAAAGCATAAAAATACCCCAATATGTTTGCAGATATTTAGGAAACATGCTGAGTTCGCCTACTTGTTTCTCAGAAACACAATGCTACAGCCAGATATTCTACTTTGAAAATGTGCGTTCCGTGTCGTAATGTCTTTGTTATGGTCTGTGCGAAACCTCGTGCTGCAGTTTATCCAATAGTATTTCGACATCACAGGTTGCCAGTTGGCGGAAAACACAGCGTATTACAACCATGGAAACCAGCAAACGAACTGGGTCAGAGAATCAGGCAATAACGTCAGCTGTGCGTTCTCACTCCATTCTCTGTCACGGTGAAGTGACACACACCCGCGCGGGCGCCTCCTCTCTCTCTTGTCTCATTCGCTTCGGTAAAGTAGTGTTTGTATTGCGCACAATTATAGTCATTCCCGCAAGTCTCGCACTCACACCGAAAGCGCGCGCACCACTGATCTATATAAGTGAAGCGTACAAGCCACGCTCAGTCTCAAACAGAGACAGAAGTCAAACAGACTCACAAGTACCAAAATAAGCACCTTCCTGTGCTTAAACTGTCAAATACATACAAAAGTATGTCAAAACCAGCGGCACAGGCAATCTTGGCGAGTATTCAGATAAACACAGTC
Source organism: Chanodichthys erythropterus (assembly GCF_024489055.1). Taxonomy (NCBI): domain Eukaryota; kingdom Metazoa; phylum Chordata; class Actinopteri; order Cypriniformes; family Xenocyprididae; genus Chanodichthys; species Chanodichthys erythropterus. The sequence continues at coordinate 55,401,422 of NC_090230.1, read as the reverse complement.
AGTTTTGAATCGTTAAATAGCTAAGAAAGTGAACCCATGTATTGGGTCCGTTGAACACAGTTCATAAACTCTTAAAGGGACAGCAGTCCAGTATTCCTGCAGCTGTCTGTCATGTTAAACAAAGAACAAAAGACAAAGAAAATCTCTTTCTGCTCTTGACTGAATACGTTTCATAACTTTAATGGTAAGAATTATTTACCATAAAGACTACATAAATTAAGGTAACCAATGTAAAATAACACTGAATGTTCTTACCTGAATAAAAACCCAGTTAACCCGAAAAACTTCAGTTTCATAGCTCTCTTTATTCTATTGCATTTATTTGAGCTGTTTATATTTTATTACTTACTTTTACTTGTTTTTTTTTAATGAAAACTCTGCATTGAAGAAAAGTAGATTATTTTTTTTTTGTATATGTTGTCAATTATAGTTCTTAGAAAGAAAATCTGAATCGGCAAAAATCAGTATCGGCCGATCACGCTAACAAAAAATCAGAAATCGGAATCGGCCAAGAAAATTGCAATTGGTGCATCTCTACTAAAAAGCCTCTGAATCATCTAAATATCTAGCATATCAAAACAGATAAATCAACTCATCAGCTTACAGTGTTTAATGTACAGATTGACAAATTGACCTCATTTATTTTGTTAGCTCAAATTGCTAGTTTTGTGGTGAACAATTCATCCGTGCAAGTCAATCCACATACAAAAATTGTTTGGCTTCGTAACATTTAATTAAAATCTGAAAATGCTCCTCCCCTCTTCAACGGTGCCCCTTTTCTGATAACGTCAGTTTGACGGCTTGGGTTGAAATCTCGTAAACCACTCCTCTGCAACCGTTAGTCTGCTATGAGCGAGAGATGGAGTGCTAAAGTAAAACTCTGCCCTCTATTCAATATTCTGTTTCACTTAGAAAAACGTCACAACACTGGAGAAAAGTCGTTTGCAACTTCCGGTTCACGCGGACTATAAGTCTCCTCAGCTTTCATTGTCAATTGCACTCCCTATTGTTGCTGGCAACCATATGCTGTAAAAGCTGGCAACCCGCGTACGAGGGGGCAGGCCAAACAATATTTTGAATTTGGACTTCAGTACCTATTTTGAACACTGGGTGTCATTCCTACATAGAGCCCCTTTAAGTTGTTGAAAAATGGGAGGCCTTTGAGTCAAAAAAGTTGGTCATTAATTGCTCTTTTTGAGTTAAGGGGTTTAGTTCACCCAAGAATTTAAAAGAAAATGTCATCAATTACTCACCCTCATGTTGTTCCAAACCTGTAAGACTTTCGTTTATCTTTGAACCACAAATGTAGATATTTTAATGAAATCTGACATTGTGTCTACACCAGATAAAAGCTATTCTTCAAACCGACCGTTGCAAAGCACTTGGACTACGTCAAAAATAGAACGGGGAATCCGTTTACTGCTGGGAATCTGTTGTCGTGTCGCACTGCATCCAGTGTAGACATTATCACCAATTATAATGGATTCTATTGTGTTTTGACGTGTCGCCTTGCGCTGCTCGCGTCCGGTGTAGACATAGAGTGAGAGCTTTCTGTCCTTCCATTGACAGTCTATACTTCTACCACTTTCAAAAAGTTTATAAAGAGATCATAACTGATCCATATGAATGGAGTGGTTTAGTCCAACAAAATATCTTTGTGTTCCAAAGATGAACTAAAGTCTTACGGGTTTGGAACAACATGAAGGTGACTAATTAATGACAGAATTGTCCTGTTTGTGGTGAACTAACAATTATTACTATTTTGCTTGAATTCAAGAAATCAAGAACAAATGGAAAAGTCATAGAAGTTCTTTGATCAAGAAGTGCCAGAACCCTACCGAGAGGAAAGAAGCTGTGTTAGAAATTGGTTTGCCTGGGACACCAGTCAGTTATATTTTAGCTGTCTGTATACATAAATATTTTATCACATTTTAGTATTTCAAAGAGCCATGTAATACATTTACATAAATCACTATATCACAATAATCTCATACACAGTCACTTCCCATATACACTTGAAAAGCTTGTCCTTTAGCAGGGTCTGTGCTGTTGGCAGAGTGATTTGACGTTCCCATCAGTAGAGCTCAGTTTGAGTGGGTGATCTGAGTGATTGTCACAAGTGGCCATCAAGCCTGTGACTAATGCTTATTGAATATAGCAATCACCTCCACTCCCACACACGCCATCTTCCCACCTCTGAGGTTCAACATAGCACATAGTTTATCTTAATATATGATATTAATCAAAGGAGTAGTACATCCAAAAATTAAAATTGCCATCATTTACTCATGTCATTGCAAACCTTGACTTTCTTTTAATTCTCACAAGCACTGGGCTAGTTCAATGCTTAAAGCCTTGGAGGCTGGGACAGATTGCAGGGATTGTTGTGATATTTGCTCTGAAGTGGCAACTAAAGTGATTTCAGCAGAATGCATGAGAACAGCGCTGCTATGAAATAATAAAACACTGGTAGCGCATCTAATCAGTGTGGTCCATATGGCATGAGACTGCCAAGATCCTCTATGAATCAACCTCTCTGCAAGGGTTTCAGCCGTACAGCTCAGCTGGAATATTGACAGTTGATGAAGATTGCACTGAGAATGTGGCACACTGTTCTTTATTGATCGTGATGCGTGGTTTTATAAAGCTGTGTGTGATTAAAGATGAGATGAGTTTAAAGCCAGTGCTGCATGGCTTGAATCTGTAATGAGAGCAGTCCTCATGCTGTGTGTGCGACTTCTGAAGTGTCGTACCCAAGGCATCTAACCGAATTTTACAAATAACTGATCCTTGTCTTATTTTTTTCTCTCTTTCCAGTCGAAGCCCCTCATTCCCCTGCAGAAAGAAGAGAATCCAGAGACGCACAAGACCGTACTTACTAACTACATGTTCCCTCAACAGACCAGAAGCGAGGACTGTGAGTATCTAGTCATGCATAACCTGCAGCTGTCGCCCTCCTGTCACAAGTTTCCTTGTCTGAATGGTCTGAATGTATGCCTTGTACAATGTATATGACTCATTTAGTGTGTTTGTGCGTGTGTGTATGTGTATGTGTGTGTGTATATATAATATATATAATTATATAAATATATATATATATATAATTTTTTTTTACTGTTGAGAATTACGGCCAACAGCTAAAAAAAATGTATCTCAAAATACTAGAATATTTCATTTTAAGTTTGAAATTTCCATTCATACAGTATAATTTCCAGGTATCTCTAGTTCTAGTTTAATACATGCAACCACAATCATTTGGAAGACTGCTGACTTGACAGTTGTCCAGAAGACTATCATCGACACCCCCACAAGGAGGGAAAGGCACAGAAGGGTCATCGCTGAAAGGTCTGGCTGTTCGCGGAGCACTGTTGGAGCACAAATGTGGTAGGAAAAGGTGCACAAGCAACAGGGATGACTGCAGCCTTGATAAGATTCTCAACCAAGGCTGATTCAAGAACTTGGGAGAGCTTCACAAGAGTGGACTGAAGCTGTTGTCAGTGCATCAAGAGCCACCACACACAGACGTCTTCAGGACATTGGCTACAACTGTCACATTCCACATACCAAGCCACTCCTGAACCAGAGACAACATCAGAGGCATCTTACCCAGACTAAGAAGAAAATAAACTGGACTATTGCTCAGTGGTCCAAAGTCCACTTTTCAGATGAAAGTATATTTTGCATTTCATTTGGAAATCAAGGTCCCAGAGACTGGATGAAGAGTTGAAAGGCACAGAAACCAAGTTGCTTGAAGTCCAGTGTGACGTTTCAAAGTTAATGATGATGATTTTGGGTGCCATATCATCTGCTGGCATTGGTCCACTGTGTTTTATCAAGTCCAAAGTCATCGCAGCAGTCTACCAGAAGAATTTAGAGTACTTCATGCTTCTTTCTGCTGACAAGCTTTATGGAGATGCCGATTTCCTTTTCCAGCAGGACTTAGCACCTTCCCACAGTGCCAAAATTCTACGAACTGGTTTGCTGACCATGATATTACTGTGCTTGATTGGCCAGCCAACTCACCTGACCTGAACCCCATAGAGAATCAATGGGGTACTGTCAAGAGGAAGATGAGAAACAGCCGACCCAACAATACAGATGAGCTGAAGGCTGCTATCACAGCAACCTAGGTTTCAATAACGCCTCAGCAGAGTCACAGGCTGATCACCTCCATGCCACGTCGCATTGATTGAGTGCATAAATGAACATACTCTTAAGAACTTGAACCTTTCTGTATTGTAGATCCTTTTTTTATTATTATTGATGTTAGGACATATTCTAATATTTTGAGATACTGAATTTTTGAATCTAGAATATATGAACATTTCACTTTTTGATTAAAAAAAATTAACTTTTCCATGATATTAGTTTTTTGAGATGCACCTGTGTGTTCCAAACTTTTGAATCATAGTATTTATTTATTTATTTGTATGTATCAACAAGACTGCATTCATTGGTTCAAAAATACAGTAAAAACAGTAATATAGTGAAATATCATTACAATTTCAAATAACTGTTTTCTATTTGAATAGATATTAAAATGTAATTTATTCCTGTGATCAAATCTGAATTTTCAGCATCATTACTCCAGTCTTCAGTGTCACATGATCCTTCTTTAATCTAATTAATCTAATATGCTGATTGTGGAAAATAATCTTACTGACAACAAATGTTAAACTGTAGTGGTTTTGGATTTAACACCTGCTAGTTGTGGGTAAAAATCAACAGTGGCATGTAACGCATATCAACTCACTAGCCAGTTTGACACATTATGGTGAATTATGGTTCATAAATTTATGTCCTATCACTATGCATGTCATCGCTATCAGAGCCCCTCCCCAAAGAAGAGCCTCCAACATTAACAAAGTGTAAGGGCCACACACTGAGAGAATGACAGGTCATGGCAAGTCTTGTGAGTGTAGCACAGTAACCACACACTGGTGGCACTACTCGGCATCTCATTGACACCACTTTATTTCTTGACGTGAACTTTTGTGTGTATGGTGATTAGATTCACTATTTTGGACTTCCTTCCTTGACTTCCTTCCTGTTATGGGATAACTGAGATGTGACGTGGCACTTCTCGTCCGGCGTGTGACGGTTAACGCTCTGTCGGAGCCCTGGGAGACAAGAGGCCACTTTTACAAACCCTTTTTCCATCATTAAGCAATCATTTTAGAGTGAGCTGTAAAAGTTCTCAATGGACGGTAACTGTAGTAGCCAAATGCAGGTAGCGGCAGATCTTCGATGCTCAGTCAGCTCTGTAAAATCTCTAAAACAATTATATAGTTTTAGAGAGACTTTAGAGACTTAACTGATCATCAGATGTCTACCACCTGCAGGCTGCAGCCAGAACTTGCTCATGTCACTGTTTTCTCTCTCTGAGACTCAAGTCTGCCAGTGTTTCTGGATTCCAGAGGGGGGAGAGATTAATAAGTCTTAACCTGTTTCCTAGCAACCCCACTCTAAACTCTTCAGAACGCAAACGCTGTGGCTCTGCAGCTCTCAGGAGTCTGCTTCAGTTTGTTAGCATGATTGAGCTTTAGAAATGGTCTGAAGTCTGTTCGCCTACATGACAAAGTGCTCTCCTGAACCCAGATGTCTTTTTAAATGGCCACACAACACAAATAAGAATTGATGTGTGTGAACCGAGTCTGTGCCGCCCACCAAGCTCAGGCAGTGTATTTCAGGTTTTTGCTGTTTGTTAATCATCATAGCAGAGAGACACAGCATTAGTTCATTTTAATGATTTGGTTTCGCTGAATCGGAAATAACTGGACTGACAGAAACAGAAACTGATTCACTAAAACAAATCAAAACAAACTCTACACAGGATTTGCTTTGAGATTCTTGAGCTTTTCATCCTCCACCGATGGCAATGCCATTGTTTTGATTGTTAATGGTTGTTGTTTTGATTGTTAATGGTTGTTGTTTTGATTGTTAATGGAAGCCAATTCTCTTTCACAGATGTGCCCAACTCAGACAGCGAGAGCTTTAACCCGTCTCTGTGGGAGGAGCAGCGCAAGCAGCGGGCGCAAGTGGCCTTCGAGTGTGACGAGGACAAGGATGAGAGAGAAACGCCCCCGCGGGTCAGTTCCCACCGTCCAGTTCTGTCCAGGGTGCTTTCTCGATTTTCTATTTCCCTTTGTGCATGTCTTGCCCTTTTCTCTCGCTTCATATCACCCATCTAACCCCCTTGCTATTTTATTCTGTCTTGACCAGGCACACTTAAAGCACTTCTCTGCCTTCACAAATGCTGAAGCTAAATGCTGTTTGTAAGCCTCAAAATCCCAGACAATTGCAACATATTTGATGTCATTAATTACTCACCCTAATGTCGTTCCAAACCCGTACAACCTTTGCAATGACCACTTTGATGCTTCAAAAAGTAAAGAAAATTTAGACTAAACCGCTTGTTTTAAGATCTCTTTATGAACTTTTTGAAGCGTCAAAGTGGTCATTGCAAAGGCAGTCAATGGACGGACTGACATCTCTCAGATTTCATCATTTGTGTTTCGAACTAACCCTTTAATATACAGCAATGTTGAGTGGGATTTTGGACCAGTGTGGGAGGAGATACCTTGCACATTTTTAAAAAAATAAAAAATAAATAAAAAACTGTTAATTATCAAAATGTCCTGTTACGACCTGCTTGCAGTAACTTTATTGGGATATCAATTTAGCATGTAAGAGACGTCACATGCTGTTTCTTCTATCATAAATGAGACAAACCAAATTAAACACAAAACAATTCTGCCATTATTTATTCGAACTGTGGATAAAAAAGATGCTGCTGCTGGATGCTCTTTTCTGGATGCTGGATGCTTCTTAGTGGCAAAAACATCCACAAAAGTAAAAAACACCATAAAAGTATCACAAATGTCATCCAGATGTACACAAATGTAATTAGAAATGTTGTCGTGGCAATAAACTGAAATAAAATTGAAAAAAGTTTAAATAATAAAATGACTAAAACTGAAATAATAAAGTTAAATAAAAATATTTAAGAATAATTACATTTACAAAAGCACATAAAAATTACTAAAACTTAAGCTATAAACTATTAAATTGTATTTCATTGAAATAAAGCTGCAATAAAATATAAATATTAGATGAAAAACCTAAGTGAATATTAGAAATATTGCCTTAGCAACTAACTGAAATAAAAGTTGAAATAATATAAATTTAAATAAATAATAATGTATAATTAAAATGAAAAATAAATAGAATTAAAAAAAAAACTAATAAAATGACAAAGGTACATGATACATTCAAAATATTAATACTAAGTATATAAATCATTCTAAAAAACAAAATGTCAGGTGTTTTTTGTGAACTAGATAACTGATTAATTGTAAAAAGTTAAATCAAAATAATTATTCATTCACAAAATTACCCTGAACTAAATAACAGCATAAATTTTGGTTTATTACATAAAGCTTTGTATGCCTTCAGAAGACTTGTGAAATATAGTGAGACAGAAATATAGAGTATAGAAATCACTTCAGCTTCATTATAATGTATGGCAAAGAGTGACCAGCAGAGTCTTATATTTTATTGGAATGTACTGCTTTAAAGGCAACATTTTTGTTATAATGATGTGAGTTGATGTCAGTTGTTGATTTTTCATTTCTACTATTTGTACTACATTGATCTTGCCATGAAAATAGCCATAGATGCAGGTATGGCAACGAAAACAAACAAACCAACCAACCAGCAGAGTCTCCAGAATCTCTCCTTTTGTGTCTCACTGAAGGAAGGTTAGAAACGACATGAGAATGAGGAAGTAATGACAGAATTGTCATTTTTGGGGTGAATCATTTCTTGGATATTTTGGCAGCATGTGGTAAGACGGTTTCAGTGGAACAGCCTCACCTGGTTTTGTCAGCATGTCACAGCCTGCGCTTCACTGCATTGCAGTGGAAATCTCATTAAAACTAACCCTGACATGACTCCTGTCAGAAAGTGAAATGGAAGCCTTCACTGTCTCGGGGGCCCTCGAGCATACAACGTCAACCTTATTTTTTCCTTCCACCCCTCATCTCGCTGATATTACATACTCGGTATCTCGTTCCCTCCCTCTCGCACCCGGTCTTGCACCCCTGATGACTCAATATGCCTGTCTGGCTTGTACGCTGTGCCAGGAACACATGCAGGCTCCCAAGCTGTCTGACGGAGCTTCACTATCAGCTCTCAGAGCGCCAGTGTGGCCCTGTCTGGCCCTAAAAGAGCAGCCCTCCTCATTGTGCGTGTTGTAAAAAGCTCGCCAACACCTTCTCCAATGAAATGGTGTCAGTGATTTGGCTAGGGGTTCAGCGACCCTCTTTAAGAACTGACCTGTATTTTCTGTTGCAATGATGTAACTTCCTATGTAGCTACATGACGTGCCCACAAACTTTATTTATTTATTTATTTATTTATTTAAAATAATAAATTCAATATAAAGCATCATTATATATTTATATATAATATGAATTAAATATAATACATCCGATTATTATAACTTAACTGTGTCTTTGTATTTACAGGAGGGCAATCTGAAGCGCTACCCGACACCGTACCCTGATGAACTGAAGAACATGGTGAAAACTGCTCAGTCTGTGGCTCACAGACTCAAAGAGGATGAGTCCGGTGATGAGGCGAGAAAAGAGCCTAAGGCCAGTGACAGGAACCATATCGGAGTGCAGGATGTTGGAGTGAAGGTTGGATTTTGAAAACACTACCAGTTGCATGTCCTATTTTGGGATGGGTCAACATAATTATTACATTGAAAGTAAATCTTGGTGCAGATGTTGGAATAACCCTGAATTCCCTATGTGTCAGGTGATTGAAAGTCCCTGCACTAATGGCAAAGCTGTTGAAATGGAGCCTAAAACAATGATGAACAGTCATCACAATTATGAACCAATAGATTCAATAGACTACCACAGCGTTGAAAGGATCCCTCTCAAGACCTCAGACAACATGAGAACCATGGTGAACCATGATGACACCCTTGAGGTACTATATCAAAGTGTCAACAATGTTAAATGTTATGAATATGTTTATTGAATCAGATTTTTTTTTTTTTTTTTAAATCATTCACTCATTCTTGTGTAGTTTAAAACCTTTATGATGTTGGGTGAATGTGTACCAGGCTGTCAAGCTCCAAAATGACAGGCTGTCACATTAAAAGTAACAAAAGTAGTTCATACAACTCTGTGAAAATGTGCACTGTGAAAAACTGACCAAAATTGAAGTCATTATTGAATTCTTTCCTTGTACGTTTTTTCCATTGTATTGCTAACCTAAATCCAATCAGGCTATAATTCATATTTATATATGGACTACATTTATGATACTGGTATAGAGTTTTTTTTGTTTGTTTGTTTGTTTTTCTTCTTTCTCCTCTTTCAAACTATATGAGGTGAATCCAGTACTAAATCAAGGACTTAATTATTTTTTTATTATTTTGAAAATTGATATGGCCAGGTTGTATATACGAGATGTCGAATTGGTCACTGAAGACTCATATTTATTGAACGGGGAAGAGGAAAAGGTTTTTGATTTGTCTAAGAATTTCTTGAGTGTAAAAATTATTTAATACAATGTTTACAACTTTTTTTTTCTTCAAAAAATATATTAATATATATTTTTTTAAAAGATTTATCCTGGAATAATTTTAGAATTTTTATCATACACTAAATTAAAAGATTCTATATTATTGTTGTTATTGCTATTGTTGTTACTGATATGTATATTTTGTATATTTCTTTTTTTTTTTTTAAGAAAAAAATTGTTAAATTATTGTAATCAATGTATTGAAATATATTATTAAATATTGTAATCATCTTTTTTTCTTTTTTTTTTTTTTTTGAAATACAGTTGATTTTGCTGTGAATGTAGCCATTGCTGCTGATAAGGCATTAAATCATAAATATATTATATATATAATAATATATATATATATATATATATATATATATATTTTTTTTTTTTTTTTTTTTTTTTTCATTTTGGAGTTTGGTATCCTTAGTTTCCATTCATGTTTTACCATCTTTTGTGGTCCACAGAAGAAAGTTACATGGATTTGAAATGATATTATGATAAGTAAAAAATGACTATTTTAATGACTATTTTAATATTTAAGAAATTGTAGTGGTGTTGATCTAATATCAGCAATATGACTTATAAGCAAAATATGTCTATATCACAGTATACTACATGCACGGTCACATATTAGCCATGGTCACATATCCACGAATACTGCTGTGACCTTCACATCTTTCAAGAATCAGCTGAAGACGCACCTCTTCCGCAAGCACTTAACTACCCACACCCTTGAACCAATGCACCTTTGCGTACACACGCACACAAACATTTCTCCTCTTATCTAGCTTGTTTCTAAAATTAGTTGTCAAATAAACCTAGCAGTGTATACTACGCATATTGTTTGCTCCTTGAAGAATGGCTTTTGTTCCTCACTTGAAAGTCGCTTTGGATAAAAGGCTCTGTTAAATCTTTAAAAATAAATGTAAATTATTCTCTTGAATAGTAATTCTCTTGAACTATGAGTGGATATGAAGTTTCTGTCAGGAGACATTTGCTCATATTGTATTATGTGAGATTTATTAATGTCAAGTACCATAGGGATCATTTAAACAAATTAATATAAAAATGACTTCAGTTTACCACTATAGAAGCAGGATGAAAATTGGAGTATATATTGTATTTAAGCATTTGATGTGATGTGATGTGATGTGATGTGGTTGTGTGGTCAGGACTCAGAGGAGCTGTCATCTGATGAGGAGGAAATGAAGATAGCCGAAATGAGACCTCCACTCATTGAAATTTCCATTAACCAGCCCAAAGTAGTGGCCCTCAGCAAGGACAAAAAAGGTAAAGCACTTTCCATAATATTAATAATTCTCCTATTAACGCGGGTAATTGTTTCTGGAAATAGGCTGTGTAATAGAACTCACATATGCATATAATGTTTTTTGTGTCTGGTGATGTAGATGATGGGAAGGATGCCGACTCATTGCTGGATGAGACGGTGGCCAACAGTAACCAGAACAACAGCAACTGCTCTTCACCCTCACGCATGTCTGATTCTGTGTCCTTGACCACAGACAGCAGTCAGGACAACTCCCTCTGCACACCAGAGAGAGAGTCAAAGATGCCTCTCATCCCCAAGAACAGGTACAAACACACCCTGAATACATGTCAAAAACATGACAATAAACCACAGCATTTAATTAAATATTTCTCAGTGAAAAATTACTAAAATGTGATGCTGCAGCTTCTACAAAGGGTCTCAAGTCAGCAAATAGTTTTTTTTACATTTGCATCTAGTCATTTACATTAACTGTCCAAACGAAACGATTCAACCAGAGTTCAAGTCTGAGTTGTTTCCCTAGTTATTTCCATCTCTAGTATCAACTAAAGTCAAAAAGGGGTCAAAAACTTTGAAAAACTTGTTTATCATTAGAAAGATAGATGAAATGAAAGCGAAAGTAATAGTGTGTTGCCTACCTAGACTTGCTTTTTCATTAGCTGAGAACTGTAAAAATCATATGAATTTATAGAATGCTAGACACTAAATCTAGAAAAGCAAGTTTTGGAACAGGGCTAGAGTCTTTCTCTAACTTGATTTGATTTCCCCAAACTCAGACAAGAGGATGAAAACCTCAACCAGCTGAAGCAGATGACCCCTTTACTCCAGAACTGTAACGACTCTGAGACGTCCTTACAGACCATCCTGAAGAACCAACAGAGCTATGAAAGCAAGTCAGACCAGATGGCCGACTACAGTCTCTCCATGGAAGAGAGACTTGCCCTCATTGAAAAGGGCATAAACAATGGTGTGACAGAGCAGTACAGCAAGTGGGATCAGATCAACATGAATGTGGCCAAACTCCCACCTGACAACATGGTGTCGTATGAGGACCTGGAAAGGACCAAGAGTCCCTCAGCCAAGGAGTCCATGTCAAGCAACAACAATGCCATGCTGTCACTCGAGAACCTTGAGAACGGGAATCGGCTTCAAAAAACCCAGTCTGGGGAGAATTTCAATGGCCGAACAGATCAAATTCCTTTGCGTTACGAGTCTACGAGGACCGTCTCGACAGGTGTAACGGCGTTAAGTGATATGAGTCTTTCTCGTAGCACAGAGGAGCTGTCGCCAGAGAAGAAATGTCCACCGGCCCCAGTGGTGAAATCTCAGAGCATCGCTAACATGGAGGTTGGAGGGATGAAGCTGTACTCCATCGAGGGAGAAAGCCCCCCGTATGAAGTGGCATGCGCAACCAGAACATCTGTAACTGCAGCTCAGGGCCAGAGCATCGTCCGGTCCAAATCTGCATCCTTGCTCAACGATCAACCTTTGCAGATCTACCCTGGATCCTCTGCATCATCCTCCGACTTGCTCTCCAGCTCCAAACCTCCGGTTAGCAGCACCCGCTACCCCGCCGGCCCCCCGCCGCAGTACAACATCCAGTATGCCAGTAGCACAGTCCCCAAAGACAACCTGTGGAGCCAACGTACCCCCGTACCTCCTGAGCAGCCCTACTTGCCGGCGCAGCACTCCCTTGCCAACACCAACTACTCCAACCGCAACAACGCCCCTCCATACCCCCAGCCCCAACAACGTGGCCCGCCAAAGACCCCGGACATGTGGGCCAAGGAAAGGATGCTGCCACCTGTTGGCCAGCGTGGCACCTTGCAGAGACAAGGTAGTGGATCCTCTGGCACCTCCATGTGCATGCAGGACCCACGTCGCATGCCAGGAATGGAAGGAGAGTACATGACCTATCGGGACATTCATGCGGCGGGCCGTGGGCCCCTGCAGATGAGTCAGGCTCTCCACAGACCATTGTCAGCCCGCACGTACAGCATAGACGGACCCAACGCTCCCCGGCCACAGAGTGCCCGACCCCCACCTCACGAGCTTCCAGAGAGGACCATGTCCGTCAGTGACTTCAACTACCAGCATGGCAGCCCCAGCAAGAGGCCCAGCATGAGGGTGAAGTCAGAGCACTCACTGCTGGATGGGCCAGTTGGAGGAGGTGGCAGGGTTCCAGCTGACTGGAGGGATCATGTCATGAGACACATCGAAGCTAAGAAGATGGAGAAGGTATGGTTGTTCTTACGAATGATATATACAAAGGCAAGCATAGCTTTTGTTAATACTTGGAATTAAGGGTTTGTTCATTGTCCTGTGGAGTTTAGCTCCATTCCTGATCAAACACACCTAAAAAATCTAAACTATGTCTTCGGTTTTGTTTGAATATTTCAAGCAGGTGTTGATTTGGGATGGAGCTAAACTCTGTAGGACAGTGGCCCTCCAGAACCAAAGTTGTCCATCCCTGTTTAAGTGGGGCAATCAAAATTAGACTTGGATTATCAAAGGAACCCAAGCCGTATCAGAATATCATAGTGGTTTCAGAATATCATAGTGCAGCATTAGCCATCCTGCAGAGTTAAACTCTAACCCTAATCAAACACACCTGAATGAGCTAATAAAGGTGTACAGGATTGATAGAAAAAAGCAAGCAGGTGTATTGGAGCAGGGTTGCAACTGAAATCTGGTAGAAGATAGCCTTCCAGGAGCGGGGTTTGCTACCCCATTGTGTTTGCAACAACATAGCTACGTACTGTGCACATCTAAAAAATTGAATAGGTACTACATTTGATAAGGAATAAACTGCACTGTCGTTCGTAAATCCTCTCCCAGTGGCCTCATGAATCAGTAAAGTGTTCATCAGATGAGCACTTCACAATATCGCTGGAAGTAGTAGGTCATCCAGATACTTTGCGCCTGAATACTATGAACTTTATAGTAGGGAAGTATTCATTTTTGGACACATGGTCAGACCACCATAGCAACCACAAAGCTTTGCATGGGCACTCAGTTTAGTTTCTGAACCTCAAGTCTGAATTTCCACACTCCACCATTCTTCAGCATTAACTGCATGCGTATGGTATTGTTTATTTTCCCTTCTCTTAAAAATGCTCTTAACCTAGTATTTTTCTTCATGTTTCTCTATGGACATTAACACATAAACATACTCTAACCCTTGCATGTTTCAAAGTGTACACATGGTAAATGCATGCCCACTGAAGTCATCATTAAATGCATGTGTGTTTGTGTGCATGTCATCATGTGTTCAGAGCACTCTATCTCGGTCTTTGGCCACTCTCGATGGCAGTCAGAGCTCTCTGGCCTTTAGCGCTGTAGACGGATGGCAGTTTGGAGCTAATGGGCCCAGTGTAAGTACTGCCCCACTGAGACCTCACCTTCCCAAACTCCCAGAGGTGCAGTGGAGTCACTCTCACTCCCCAAAGGGTCATTCTCTCCGCTTGCTGTTTAGCCTGTGTTCCCAACAAATTTAGAGGCATTTTTCACCTTATCAACAATATCTGTAAACACTTGAGCTGAATTTTGAATGTTTTCCAACCATCTTGGTAAAGGCAAGGCCTGAAATGAATGGGAGACATCCGGGAACAGGATTAGGAAAGTCAGTTAAAAGGTTAGATTACCCAAAAATTTCAATTCTGTAATCCTTATGTTGTTCCAAACCTTTATGACTAAATTTCTTCCATGAAATACAAAAAATATTCAACAGAATGTCCAAGCTGCTCTTTTTCACACAATTCTGCAAAATGCTGAAAAAACTGGCTTTTGAGCAGCAATCAAAGTGTCCCTAAGCAGCAAGTATTGACGGGAATGGCCCTTATGGAGCTTAAGACCCCCACCACAAATTCACCATTCTCAGCTTATATCCAGTGTCGGCTGGTTTGCACAATTGCTCCGTTTCTTTGGGTTGTCTAAGTAATACGAGATTAAGAACATTCCTAACCACTAACCCATATACAATAAAGTCTTGGAAACAAACATTCTTTATTTCTGTCAGTGTGCTTAAAAGTACAATCTGAGCTCAAGAAAATTCAGTTTTTTGTTTTGTTTAGCTGAAAGGCTCATGAAATCCTAAAAAATACCTGAAATGTGGTTTAGCCTGATTTTCATAATGTTGAATTAGTAAGCTAATTACAGGACCATAAGTAAACAATCCTGTTGGTTGTTTGTTTTTTTTGTTTTTGTTTTTTTAGTTCTTATTTAGCTGTATGCTTTAATACTATACTCATCCACTGTAGTTAAAAGTACTCAAAAAAACATCCCATAATGGTCAATAATCAAGCATCATTAAATACAGCACAACTTTTCCCATAGCAAACATTGAGACATTTTGTGCTGTTTCCCTGTAGGACGATGTCTTCAGTCCTCATGGACAACAGGGCTACCATATCGACACTCTAAGAAAAGTAAGTGCTTTACACTATGTACTAGTGACACAAAAAATATTTGGACACTTAGAATTTTATAAATGTTGCTTGGTTTATCAAATGAGATGACATTCAGATGTTTTTCTATACACACACATCAAAAACAGTATGTATGCAGTGATGTTAAGGAATATCATTTCAATTTATCCATGTAAATGTATCCTATATGACTGCATCCTATAGAACCTCATCTGTTGGTTGTTTAATGTGCTAATGAACTGGATTGAGATATCGACCTAGTGGGCATGCCTGACTCCAGCTGTGATTAATGAGCTCTAATTAACAAGCACTGCTTTAAAGAAACCTCAGCCATGTTCTAGAGCTGATCTTTCTAGCACGTAAAACCAAGTGTGGATGTTCTCACTACTGACTGCAGTAAACACATGGAAGGATAAAATTATCATTGAAAAATATATATGAAGAGGTGTGTGGAGGTTTTGTTTTGTTTGTACTTGGCGAGTGACTTTTAGACATTGTGTGAAAGTGTCCTTGAAAAACAATTGCAATTTGTTTCATTGTTTTCTTAGTCTCTCGGGAATTAAACCATTTAGTGAGGTGGATTAATTAGAAGTAAAGGTCTAAAAGCATGATGCTTCATCAGTCAACATGGATTTCTTGCTCTAACCAGATTCATGGTTCATTGAAATGTTTACTGGTAACTTTCTGCCCCCTGGTGTCTGAAAAATGCTTCACATCATATCAAGTAGACATTTAGTGACATTTAGACATACGCTTAAAGGACCATCCTTTGGCTTTTATTGAAAATGCCCAGTAATTTCTCTAACTCAATTTCAGTTATGATAAAAATAAACATCACAAATTATAACTGAATAGAGTGTTTTCATTGATTTCACTGAGTGGTTAAAGAGGCCTGTTGGGTTTTCCACATCACAGAAATCTCATCATAGAGACCATAAATCTACAACTATTGTATCTCTGAAAGTAGCCTCTGTCTGGTCCACTGGCCTGTGCCAAAACCTGAGAGTTATATGGAAAAAAAATGCTGCACTGGATTGTTTAAGCTTTGAGGACATAGATTGTCTGTCATCTCTTGATGGTTTGGTGTGTGCTTTTGTGTCTCAGGTGCCTTTGATGAACGGCCAAATGTGTCCTCCTGTGAGACCTCCCATGAGCTGCGGTCAGCCAGCAATGGCACGCCACCCCTCACGAGAGCAGCTCATCGACTATCTTATGCTCAAAGTGTCCCAGCAGCCCCCAGGCCCTCCACGGGTCCCACACGAGACACTGCAGCAGGAGGTGGGCACCAGTCTGAAAGAAATCTCAATATTTTCAATGCATTTTAAATGTAGACACACCTATAGACCATCATGCCTAACAGCATGATTACACCGGACGCAAAAGTTGTGACACTGCGCCGCAACAGCTTGAGGCTTTACGTGACACAGTGACTGTTGTAAATCCATTTGTTTTTTGTGTCAGAAGTAGTGCAAGCGCTTGAAGTACATCAGTTTACTGTTGGAAATTTGTTGTCACGCCACGTCCAGTGTAGACAGCATCACTGATTATAATGGGTTCTATTTGCTTTTGTTGCATCTGGTGTAAGTCAACAGGTAATCAAAATGAACCCTATTTGCTTTAATAAACATTCATGGTTTTATTCCAAATAAATGATTATGTGAATTGTTTTTAAGATCTTTCATTAAAGGAGTATTTGATTATGATTTCACTTTTTTAACTTTAAAAAAGAAACGTCAAGATGAATTCTATAAGTTCTTCCTGAGTCTCTCCATCAGTGTCCGACTCCTGTTTAAAGAATGTAAGGCTGAACACCGTTACTGACAATCGTCATTTTGGCTGCGTGAGATTCTCCAGCTTTGTTGTTGAGCAACCGAAGCGTGAGCTGTTAAGGCTCCGCCCTCTTCTGGAAAGTGGCCGGGAGCGGCAGCTCATTGGCATTTAAAGTGACACACAAAAACGTAAAAATTTAAAAGCCTTTGAAATTAAATTCTTATTCCACTGACATCACCTAGGCTGTGTGGGATATTGGATAATGGTAACTAATAGCCAAACACTGCTGTGGTTTTTGTGACACTCGTATCTGTCTTTGTTCTCAGCTCCATGTGAAGGTCGAGAAGAATCCTGAGCTGGGTTTCAGTATATCAGGAGGAGTGGGTGGTCGCGGGAATCCCTTCCGCCCAGACGACAACGTCAGTATTCCTATTTTTCACTTCAGTTTCTTATTAAATAGGTGTCCACGTCCATTTCTGGAATTTTAATTTCAATTTGTCTTAAACTTAAGGTTCATTAACCTAAACTCAACAGTAAAACTTAATTGTATCTAGATCTAGAGAAACATCATAAAGATATAAACTAAACAAATATACAAAATTATTTTTTAACTTTGCCAAGAGAGCAACCATTTAGGTCTGCAGTCATCTCGAAATGCCTATGCCAAATGAATAAATCCTATGTTATATTATATTTTATAATATTTATTATATTATTATTTCTGAAGGATCATGTGACACTGAAGACTGGAGTAATTATGCTGAAAATTCAGCTTTGCCATCACAGGAATAAATTAAATTTTAATATATTACAATAAAAAAAAGAGTAATTTTGAAGTAGTAATAATATTTTCAATATTACTGTTTTTACTATATTTTTGATTAAATAAATGCAGCCTTGTTCAGAATAAGAGGCTTTTTCTTACCGACCCAAATCTTTTCAACTGAAACTGATGTTCACACTTGTGTGTCTATATACTAGACCTTTATTGAACTAAAGTCTAGCTAGCCTAATGAATAATCAACTCTTAAATCATTAATGATCAACAGGGCATCTTCGTGACGAGGGTTCAGTCAGAGGGACCGGCTTCAAAACTCCTTCAACCTGGGGACAAGATCATCCAGGTCATTTCTACTTATCAATTTTGTCAACTCCTCTCTTGCTATTCACATTTTTGACTTTTCCACACCTTAGTAATTCACTAACATCAATTAACATCCACTTTGCAGGCAAACGGATACAGCTTCGTTAACATTGATCACGGACGCGCTGTATCCCTTCTGAAGACGTTCCCCAGCACCGTCGACCTGATCATCATTCGAGAGATGGCCGCATAACTGACGAAACTGAATGTGCACTGTCTTATTTTTGTACTGAGAGGAGCCAGTGTGCTGTATGTAGTTAATCTGAGCTGATGTAAACAGGACAAGGTTTGACCGTCGGTGAAGAGGGGCGAAACCACTGCATCAGGTGGAAGACGGACAGAGTCTGGAAGCATGCACCTTCACTGTGGGATAGCTTGTTGGTGCACTCCAACTGATATGAAAACCTGTGCTTTTTGTAAAGATAGTTTTTGTTTTTCATTTTATAAGACATCACTTGGGTAGAGTTCTTGTGGGACATGAGCTGTAGCTGACCGCTTGAGGGCAGGGCTCTCTATCAAATCTCACTCGTTTTTTTTTTTTTTTTAATTATTATTTTTAAGCCACTTTTATGACCTGTGTGAGATTTTGAGTTGGAAGACAATGCTATGTGCTAACTGTGGTAATGAATGTAGAACTGGGGTGAGCTAAACTGGACTGGATGTGAAATCTGTTAGCCTGGTGGTCAGATTACCCTTGTGAAGAAAACTTCCTCTCATTGGGATGAATAACTTGTTTCATCCATCTCAATGCTAGAAACTCTTCTAGTCTCTTCAGCTTTCTATACATTCTGGAATGTTCCGCCAGTGAAATAAGGGTCTCTTCCTTCAAACTTCCACCAAACAGAAGTAGAAGACACAAACTTTAGCCCAGATGCCACCTGGATGGATGCGCTGAAATGCTCCCTGTACGTGAAACATGGACAGGAACAAGATGATGAACTTCCATGAGGATTTCGAAAGAGAACAGCCTTGCTAAAAGGCATAAACAGAAAGTGGTTCAAGCTATCTTAACCAAAGCATATTGGGACACTGTGGCTGGGTGGCATGAAACTGCTGACATGTGAACTTCTTTCCTCTGACTTCTATAACACAGCCACCCGATTCCAATGCCACCGAACCAATCCGAAGCATTCGCGCTCAAACATTTTATTTTATTTTATTTTTTTTCTTATTTCATTTTGGAGGTCATCAAAATGGTTTTTTATTCTGTGAAGAAGATTGTAGATGTGATATTTTATTCTCTTACGAAAACATTCTAACATTTGACTAGTGTTGCAGTCATGGACGTTTGCTATTGGGGGCTTCGATGCAGGGCTGAGAAAACGACATGTCAAGTGCCATAGACCCTGAACTGTCACAAAATGGGTTCGACCCAGAGCAATACTCATACAGATCCATGCCGCATATTCAGTGGCCTTATTGGGTTGATGTATGACACAGTGGGCGAAAGAGCAATAGAAAGTCGTTTATTCCATTCGCAAGATGCAGTCAGTTGCATTTTTTTATAAATAAAGAAAACCCATTTCGTATTTCTCGATGATACAGCATTTTATATTGTAAATCTTTTAAAGACGAAAACATAGGAAATGGCTTTCCAAATTTTTTGTAAAAAAAAAAATGTTCGTAAAGTCTGAATAGTGTGCGAATGAATGTCTCGTCACGTCACAGTGGCGATTGCACTGCTGTTTCCAAACACCCCTGTGAAGATTAGCGTTCCATTGTATGTGGATACATCAACTTCTTCAATATCAAATAGATTCGACAAGCTACGAAGCCTTGTAAAACGTTAATTGTAATGTTTGTATTTGAAGTAGTCACGTTGAAAGGCCATGAAAGATTTTTTTTGCCCTGTCTGCATATGAGGAGAATGACCTACTGTCGATTGTAGTACTGTGTGTATAATTTGCATGAAATTCCTCCTTTTGATCGTTTTTCGCTGTATTCTTCGGTAGACTGGACCGCTAAAAGAATCGAAGTAATCAAATTAACATAATGATAATGTGACAAATCCACAATTTGATGTGAAAGAGCACTCGACTTCAGTTCATTTGAAATTGATTGACTATTGAGTTCTGATCCCAGATTTAATTTAGCTTTGACATGCTGCCCTCAAAGTTTGCTATTAAGCCTTGGGTCAGCATTGCGTATGAATTTGTAAATGAATTTCCTACATTTGTTTAGTTTTTTGGGGGGGAGACGGGGGGGGGGGGGGGGGGATGATGATTAATCGCACAGTTTAAAGTACATAACGTTAGGTGATAAAACTACGCCCCCCAATTTTGCTGTGAATGATTCACTCAACACAATGTTTTTGGGGACACTGTTACATTCATTTTGTCATGAATCAGACTAGCGTAGATCCCTCAACTGTCACTTTTTTTTTTTGTCTGCAAAGACATTGTAAAAACGTAATAACGAACAGTGACTAAAAACAACTGGTGTTCTTTTTACTGTCCCACTTTTATTTACGTTGTATTTATTTAGTACACTTTACTTTAGAGATTACTAATCAACATGTAAATACTTTTTTAAAAGGTTTATAATTTGTTCATGGCATTAGTGATTATGTTTTTAAAACCAGCAATAACTTGCATCACAGAAGCAGCCCTTTTAATGTATAGCTATGTCAAAGGTCTCTCCACAAGCAGCTACTATTAAGATGATTGGTATGCATTTATTCAACATTCCAGATTTTGTAAATAAATTTGCTTTCCATGGTGTCCTGTGGAAAGAATAAATCAACTAATGCTCTTTCAAGGTGTATGTTTGTTGTCCTTTTTTATGTATTTATTTATTTTTGTTCTTACAGTTTTGTCACTATTGACCAAAGCTATTTCTTTAGATATTTGGGTCAACTGTCCAAATTTTGTCAGGGTTTTATTTATTTATTTTTATTCGGAAAGCTGAAAGCTGATTTCATTGATCCATTTTTGGCCGTGGTATGAATGTATGATCAGGTGTGCGATGGGAGTTTACCTCGCATGACTATATTATCATTAACAATGGCAGGTTTTTGTTACAAGCCTATACAAAATTTCAGTCCATGATTTCCTTCATTAATCAGAGCTGATAGGGGTTAACGAAGACGTGTCGTTAGATGGGCCTGTAAAGTAAAATTAGATGACTAAAGTAATTTAATCATTGCTTTTATCAGGTGTAACTCAGTACTTTGTTTACTGATAATGCAACTACACTGCTGAAGTAAGAGGAAATGCCTTAAATGGTCAGACAGGTAAGAATATAATCAAGCCTTCACCGCCTTTATTTGCTTCATTCCTTGGCTTTGAAATCACTGAAAATCACAGAAAGCAGTGGTGTTTTTCTTTCACATGGAGTGTGAGTTGGCCTCATATCAGATTCCAGCTCTATATATAACCAGAGGGCAAAATAAGGGTGCTTTAAAAACAGACCCAGGGTTGTTTTGAAATGAAGACAAAGACAAAATCCAACAAAAGACTAATTTCATTGTTTTCCTATTGACAAGATTTCAAGCCAAATGGTTCTTAGCTTAAGTATGGTTATTTTATTATATAATGTATACATAATATGCATTTTATGTCCATTTCTACAATCCTGCTTTCATGTAAATTCATTAACGAGACGAGCGACACACAAAGCTTGGTTTTAAGAAGTCCAAATAAAAAGGCCTCCCCCGTCACCATTGCTGTGCCATTTGAATGTCTCTGTAACACCAAAAAGTGCTGTCTAGGAAGGCAACTCACTGCATTTTGAGACAGCCAGTATTCAGTATGTTCCAGTATCTTCATCTTGCCTCTGCCTTGATTGAAATGTGTTGTGATTGGATCAACGTGTCCTTCAAACAGAGCTCAGCTCTGGCTGTTCTCTGGGTCAGCAGATCACAGTGCGGTGACATCTGATACAAGCTCAATGTAAAAATAACCTTCAGCACACCAATGGACTGCACAGACAGTGTACACTCAAAAAAAAAAATCTTAATATTACGTTTTGGATCTCGATACAATCTGACCTTTTGATATGGCCTTAATGTGCGAACACATTTTGTGCCTTCTCTTACTAAAAACATCATGTTGCATCCAGTGCCATATACTGTAAAATCAAAGTAATATGTATGACAGTGATGGCTCGTTTCAGCAAACTATAGTAACTGATATTTGGGTTGAAATTATGAAAAATTGGCACATTGTAAGGGTGTGCAGATCTGTTTGTTTTATCAGTACTATCATAGTACTCAGAAATCATTAGGCAAAACTCATTCACTTGACTTTTCTGCTTCAATTTGTCAAAACATCTTCAAATTTAGGACGAACCGTCCATTTACAACTCCCACTAATGTAGTGAACAAAATCCAGCATTAGATAATCATGCCAATGCAATGCAACCCCTGTCCATTGCACTAGAACTATTGCTTCAGAGCAGAAGGTTGTTTTTGTACAGTAAACTTGTTATGACTGGCGCAGTTGGCCCCGCCCCGCGGACGTGTCAATCTTCGTGACGTCACGCCCGCTATTAAAGAAAACCAACAAACAGCGGCGAGAAAAACACATATACACACCGAAACACACACGTCAGCGGACTAACGGCACAGACCAACGCGAAGGGTTTAATATATAGTCTCTTTATTCCGGGAGCTTCTCTTTTTACTCAGATAAGGCAAGTAAAACACTTTCCCCCAATTACAACGCTTTAAAAGCTTATGCTAACGTTATAGGAAAATATGATTAGTTTTGGTGAAATAACCAGCTAGTAAGCCTAATATCTTTATTTCCAGATTTATTCGTTGGTATAATATCATGTAATGTGTCAGTTGTTAGTCTAAATTGATGAACTTCGTGAACTTGGCGAGTTTAACCAAATATGGTTGTTAGCTGATGCTAGCATGTTAGCTAGTAAAATTAGCCTGTTGTTCCTTTCAACTTAAAAGCTGAAATATGATACGAAAACAGCAGGCTTATGTTTAAACACGCTTATTTTATTCGTAACGCGCTATTTGCTTCGCATTTAAACTGATTTTGTCCTTCGAGATTGCAGAGATGAAAAATAAGATCGTTTATTGCAGGTAGTGTTTACTCAGATACAGTTAATTGGCTGTTTATGTATTAATATCGTTATTCGAGTAATTTACTCTCTAGTACAATGTTTTCGGTTTTATTTGGTGTCGTTTCGTGTATCGATCGAGATGTTATACAGGAAACTCAAAGCCCAGCTAGTTTGTGTATCTTTATCACTGAGTGAATGAATAAACGTCTTTAAAAATATTTTTCCGCAGTTTGTTCAATATTTTGACTGATTTGTTGCGAATTGACGTTCTGGTGGTGGATCATTGTGCTTTTTTATTATTAAGGTTTGTACTTGGGCTCAAACAGGAAGAGTGTTTGAAACAAAGGAGAACACAAAGCATATTCACCCTGACCCAGATATAAAGTAGATAAACAAGGACATTACCATCCATCCAAACTCATTCATCATCACAAACCCCTCAAACTGAACACCACACACAGTTTGAAGGCAGCAGCTGTTGTGTTGAGTGTTTTTTGTGCTTTATATGCCAGCGTGTGTTTGTTAGCCGTGATGCTAGTGTTAGCATGACTCAGTGGATTTCATTATGAGGCCTCAAACGCTGATATAGCTCTATATAACGTTTAAAAGTACACATACTGTGTGAATAACACACACACACCGTGTTTGCATTGTAAAGTGCAGTTTTAGACTTTGTCTAAACTGTACATGTCGTTTAACTGCTTCATATATTGGTGCATTGAGACACGTGAGCATTGAGTGATCGGTTTTCTGCTGTCTTTCTCCATTTATGGTGTCTTTTGAGCTTAATGGTTTGCTTTTGCTCAAATATTTGACTTTGTTTATCTCTCATGTCTTTGTTTTGCCCTTTATGCTATGTATTTGCTGTCATCCAGACAGGGATAAATGGACCTAGATGGCCAACACACTTGGGAATCGGCTGAAAAAACAGCCCTCTTGGGGCTTTTCCTTTTTTGGCTTTATCAAAATATATAAGGCCATGCATAGGAAAGGAGAGTGCTATGCAAACCAGGTCCTACTAGAGATGTCTGTGATGTAATGGAGGCAGGTCAGGACTATGGGGGGGTATTTATAAGTCAGGACACACTGCTGTTCGCATGGTGGAGGCTCTTCAGGACAACATGTCACATTGCACCCTTGTGACGGATGAAAACTAATCCAGCCGCCCGTGTGAGGGAGTGCGAAGGGCAGCAGGCTCACACGCACGTGATGCGGGCCATGTGGTGGCTTTTCAGGGGAAAACCTCTGATGCCAAAAGGCGGAGGTGAAATGCTGCAATCTTGTTTACTTGAAGACGAGAGGCCCCCCGAAACCCCGGGGGCCCTCGCCGATATGTCAGTCCTGACAGATTTCGGGTTCATTGCTCGAAAGCGTCTGCAGTCCATGTTTCCGCTCCAGGGGCTTTGATGGGGATTGTGTTTGCTGCTGTAATCGCTCTCTGCTTGAACAGAATGTTCCAGCTGTTCCACGTACAGATATATTTACATCTCACACTGCTAGTCAGCATTTACCCTTCAACGCAACTTGGTCGTACTTCATCTGCCTAGTAGGGTGGTCACAATACTTGCGTTTCAGTAGTTCACGCCAGTGCAGTTGGTATTGACAGTTATTTTGATAAGGCAGCAAAAATGTTAAACGCCATTAAAAAGTTGACTATTAATATAAATGGATAGTTATGCATATTGTGACTGTGAAACCCGAGGGGGATGATATGACCCAAATCTTTTTATCAAGCAGCGCTTTTAAGTTTTTAATGTACTGCAAGGTCTATTTAAACAGTAGCTAGTTGTCAAGCATAATTGTCACTGTATGGGGTTTTTTGTTGCTTTATCACTGTAACATGTCAGTAACTTCTGTGCAGCTTAAAACCACTTATTTACATATTTTGACATATTAGGTATAGCAAAATATCTTAATGATTGATGCTTTGATTTGTTGTTATGATGACATATTGTCGTCATCGCCCAGCCCTCATTAATTTCAAGACTTTAGGTCATGCTCTATGGGGGAGTGCCATGAATTTTAACTTTGTTTTAGTCTTTTCTCTCTCTCTCCATCCTTTTATTTTATTATTATTATTTTTTTTTTGCTCTAATGATGAGGTGTTACGCAAAGTACAGAGCCCCTAAAGAGACTTGAAGACAAAAAATTAGATGGAGTAAAAGTGTGGTATTTTGGGGGGGCGGGGGGATTGGGGGCTGGATTGTCAATGCTGTTGCATTCTCTCGCAAATGTTTCTCGAGGAAACGCAAAACGTTTTGTGGGTGAATGCAAAGTTTCTCGAGGGAACAAAAACATTTGCGAGAGAACGCAAAATCATTGTATTTTTTTTTTTTTCACCCCATCTCATATTTTTTTTCCCACCACCTCATTTTTTCCCCACCACCCTCTAAGGGCTCCGTAGCGAAGTAATCATAAAGGAATTCGGAAAGTTCTCTTTAAAACGGTACAGTGTCACTTATTTGGAATTTATGGTGTCGTAGTATGTTAACAACTATCTAAATATTATTGAATTACAACAGTGGCATGTAGACAATGCAGTTGCTGTTGTAAACTGTCAGTAATGGATAAGAAAGGAACCGAATCAGTAGAACAAATAAAAAATAAAAAAATAAAAAAAAAAGTGAAGACGTAAACTTTTTTTTCCTTCATTTTTCATTTCACAGCATTATCAAACATTGAGAAATTCTGAAAATGTTTACCAAGAAACTAAAAATGGCAAACAACCTATGACAGTGGTCCTTAACCAGGGACTCCTATTAGTCTTAATTACTTGAATGTAATTAAAATACTTTTAAAAACTCAAAATAAAGATGCACAACATTAAACTGGCTCTGATTTATAAAACGATTGTATGCTTGGATTTGATCCTAAATACTATGGATTTTATCCTGTCAATATTGAGGAACATCAATATTTATAAAGGCAGAAAGTGACGTGAAAATGTTCTTATGCATATGACAAATTAAGAGCATGCATACATTGGTATTCATATATCAGCAAATCAGTTAAATCATATGAAAATGTTAAGATAAATAGGCAGTCACAACATGCATTAATATAGTTATATGTGCAAATGAGCAATTTTTAAAGGATCATGAAACCCTAAAATTTTTTTTAACCGATCGATGACAGTTTCAATGCTATTTGTTCACCACTGCCTGTTCAGCTTTGCGTTGTCATAACTAGCTGTTTCCTCAATACAGTAACACAAAAATGTTGTTTGCATTTTTGCAAACATAGCTAGAGTTTGACTACCAACACATTAAAAATGACTAACTATTTAGTAACACACGGCGCGCCACGATGTGTTTAATGCTAGCAACACGGATCATATTTTATATATCTGGACCAAAGAAATATGGACATATTTCATATACTGTAGTGGTCTAAACATGAACCAGCTCTGCCAATGCGCATATTTCATAGTGTCTTCTTTAAATTAAATACATATGTGCAAATAAGGACACTGATACAGCGGTACGTCTGATCATGAAGCCGATGACACGATGAGTTATTCTGATACCCACAAGACAATGATGTAGACCGAAAATTCAAAGAAGAATGGACAAAAAAAAGTAACTATGCCTTTATTCCTTCTGTGTTAAACTGATGTTATTTGTTCAAAGATTGTAGTGCTCGTAAACGAAAAGAAAATATTAAACATTTTAAATGTTCTTCCTCATTTTTCATATAGACCAGTTGCTCTGGAAAGTTATAATGCTGATTTAAGAATTTATCAGAACGTATTTCATTTGTTCATGACTGTTGTTACTAGTCTCTACTGATAAAATGTGTTGTCGTAGGGTTATATTTTTTTTAAAATGCATCAATGTGCCCCCAACTTTTTTTCTTTTTTCTCTTCTTCTTTCTCCGCTCATATTTAAATATTCATTTGTCTGTATAATGAGTGTGTCTTCCCTCTTCCCACCCTCTACACTCCCACTTTTCCACAGCTTTACACGCCCATTTCTTGAGTTTTTATTTTTTTATTTTCTCAAATCTGAGGTGTGAACAAGCAGTGCTAAAACAAAGGGGTTTGGATTTCCTTGCCCATTTTTGATGAGTGCCGTTCATCTTCTCGAAGACACATTTGTGGGCATTCTGTAGGTGGAGTTGATTGAGTTTGAATTTAAGATCAGCTGTGATTTATAAAGGGATGCATTTAGGAAAATTGAATTTACAGGCATTTTATAAATTTTAGAAATGGTCTCACGTTCACATTTGTGACCCTGGACCACAAAACCAATCATAGGAGCACAGATATATTTGTAGCAATATTAGCCAACAATACACTGTATGGGTCAAAAGTATCAATTTTTCTTTTATGTCAAAAATCATTAGGATATTAAGTAAAGATCATGTTCCATGAAGATATTTTGTAAATTTCTTACCGCTAATATATACATTTATTTTTGTGATTGGATATGCATTGCTTTTTTTTTTTTTTTTTGCACCCTCAGATTCCAGATTTTCAAGTAGTTGTGTCTTGTCTCAGCCAAATATTGTCCTATCCTAACATACGTCAATGGAAAGCTTATTTATTCAGCTTTCAGATGTATAAATCTCAATTTCAAAAAATTGACCTTTTGACTGGTTTTGTGGCCCAGGGTCACATATAGGCTCATTATTTGCACGTCCAATTAAGGCCCCAGAAGTACATCAGTTTAAATGGGTGTAAAAAAAAAGTTGAGAACAACTTACCTAGAACTTTCTCATGATTGTATGCTTACGTCAGAAAATTAAACTAATTTACAGCTTGTTTGGTGCTAATGATTACTATGTTTTTACTAATGGGTGCACAGCTGTATTTTCAGTGCAGATTAATCATAGTACTCACAGTCCTGTTCTGCTGATGTCCCTTCTTTTCTTTTCTTTTTTATTTATTTTTTTTAGATTTTGTGTTTTTGTCTTTATTATGATAGGACAGTTACTAGACAGGAAGCGAAGTGGGAGAGAGAGAGAGGGGGACAGGATCGGGAAAGGACCACGGGCTGGGACTTGAACTCAGGTTGCCCGAAGCGCATTGGCGCTACATGTTGGCGCGCTGCCCATGAGGCCATCGGCACTGACCCTTCTCTCTTTTCTGATGCAGCCACACCATATAGTTTAATGCAGAATTTAATTGGTTGAATTGCGAAGCAAAACGCGGGCTCCAGGAAGTCTTACAGGTTGACCTACGTGCATTCAGCTCAGTCTGGTTGTAAAACAATTACACATTATCTGTGGCGTGAGTTTGCAGGAACCGGCTTGAATCAGGTGATTCCATGCCAAGATGAGGCTCAAGCCAAACCGACGCCAAAAAAAAAAAGTGTTCAGACGTCTGACCCCAATCTGATTCTTTGAGGGCCTTTATCGGTGTAAATCTTCTTAATGAAGCCAGCTGCAGTCTTTGATTCACATGTCACACATATGTACTGTCATTTTCATGGTCTTTGTGTTTTGTTGTCTGTAGGAATCACCCACTTTCAGAGAGAGATGGCCCAGGAGACCAATCAAAGCCCCGTGCCCATGCTCTGTGCCACCGGCTGTGGTTTCTATGGCAACCCTCGGACCAATGGCATGTGCTCGGTCTGTTACAAAGAACATTTAACAAGACAAAACAATGGGGGCGTCAGTCCTATTAGCACAATGGGTACGTGTTTCTGCTCTTTCAACACCTTCACGATCGGACGTGTTTGTAAGATTGATTGTTCCTTGAGCGTCTCATTAACACTAAGGGTATTTGGTCTCTTCCAGGAGCTTCTAGCAGTGTCACCAGTAGTCCTACCTCTGAAGCATCAGCCATCCAGATCATTGAAGCTACACTAAACAACTCTTCTGCTGCTAGCGCGGAGTCACCCAACAGCACTACCGCTGCCACTGCTGCCCTTCCAGTTACACAACAGATGACGGAGATGAGCATTTCCTGTGACGACGAGGTGGTCTCGCCAAAAGTAGAAGTTCCTGAACCAGGTTGGTATTTCTGTTTCAGATTTGAGGAAGTGTCTCAGCTGAACACATTTCAGGGACTCTAAAACGGTGTTCAGAATAGAGTGCTAGCACACTTTAAAATGTTTATAAAATAAAAATAATAAAAAAATGTATATGACGAAGGTCAGCACAAACATAAAAATAAAAAAAATAAAAAATAATTTAAAATGTTTATAAAAGTCTTTTAACACTTGATAGTTTGAGTCCAGAATATGTTCAAAATAAGTTGAATGCTTCTGGTTCATTAAAAGATTCATAATGGTTCATAATATTGTCAGTGTAAGTCCATATCAAGTTTCTTTGCATTTTGTAGGATACATTATTAAATGCAGTTTACTACTGGTTGTATACTGCACATTTGAGAATATTACAGGTCATTTATTCATGTACGCGTAATGTCTGCATACTATTTAGTACATAATGCAGAAATGGTAAAGGTGCTGTCACATTTACCTGTGCTTAGTCAGGTTTCATGGGTGAATTTCAGTCATTTCAATAGGAATCCATGTGATCTGAATTTTTGTGTGAGGGGGGGAAAAAAGATTTCAACATGCTGATTTTGCAACGGGTTCATGTTGGTCATGTGAATTTGCTGTATTGGCCAACAGAAAGCTCCTTGGTTTGGAAGTGAATTCTGTGTGAGCTGTGCTACAGAAATCCCTACACTCTTGACAATGGACCTTTTTTTGTTTGCAAAATTTTGCTAATGTGACCGCACTTTAAGACTAATTTGCTATTTTGAACACTATCATTTAAGCAGTTTTTGTGCAAACCCCACTCCGCAGCCGATTCTTAATATTTCATTTGAATCTCGGTGCTGATTACTTGCACAACACTGAAACAAATATTAACCTTGAACCTACACCTCAACCTCAGTATAGCACATCCTGATAGACGGCATTACTATTTTTGTACGCGATCTTAGAAATCTGAGCTTTTCTTGACCGATGACTGCGTAATCAATAATATTTGCTTCTGGGCAGTTTGAAAGCCATTGATTTGTTTTTACTTCAATCAAATAAGAGGAATCAAATCAGTGATTCGATGGGCCTCATTTATCAATCTAATGTAGAAACTAGCACCGATCCGAACGCAGAAATAATCTTATGACAGGATTCAGGTGTGCTTCATCAAACACTCATGCTGGCAATCCTATCGTACGTTGATAAATGTGACGGGTGAAAACAATGGTCATTTGAATATCACACCCCTAAAAATCCACGGTTTAGAAGCCTCGCCCATAGTTTATGATACGGAGAAATGTAAGAGGAAGAAATCTCATGAAAGAGAAATGCATCTTACTCCAAAAACAACCATTAACCTCGTAATTGCAAACAATTACATTAATTTATATGTATAATACCAGTCAATAAAACAAAATATTCATAGGCCTGTTGCAGTTCCTTCCACAAAATTAAAGGTATTCAGAACAGAAAAAGAATGAAGGTTATAAAATTATATATTAAACTATAAAATAAAACAAATCAGATAGCATCCTTCACATGTGCAAAAATGTGTGTGGTTGGGTGCTGGGCACATTGATTTACAGCAGACCATTTTAATTTGAGCAGTGTAACTTTTATGTATGGTTGAATGCATTTTAGTTTGAATGGATGAAATGTCAAGTTAGAAAGGCTAGAACTGATAATGTGTGCGTGCGAGGCGCCTGCGCGATCACTTGGATTTAGTAAAATAAAGATATAAAGAAAACAAATACAATGTGTTGATCACAAACGAGCATCGTAGATTTTCTTTTGTCAGTCTGTTAATTTAAATGTAGTGTAGTCCTTTCTATTTTATAACACAGACTTAATTTTATTCAGTTTTTCTGAAGGTGTGTGATGTGACGATGTGCGAATCCTCATTTTCTTTTGTTTATGCTGCTATTTGCACATATAAAGCTAAACCCATTAAAACAAAACAAAATGTGGTATGGTATTTTTAATGGGTCACAAAAACTTGCATACAGGAGTTGAGACCTGACGTGAGATTTGATCGTAGCCACCGCTCATTTCCAAAATGGAAACGGCTGTGTGCACCATTTTTTTTTTTTTTTGTTGTGCGTTCGTTTCCGAAATGACACCCAATATATCCATTAATGTTTTTAGAGCCATGCAGATATTGTAAAATACTGCATTGTTTGACTGACATCTCTGTTTTATTGCTAGAAGAGGTTCTTGGTCAAAGTGGTTAACTTTATTTGCTTCGCAAGTAGTGTTGATAAACTTTAATGAGGTGGTTTAACTAAAGAAATCCACCAAAAGAAAAAAAAAACTCTCTGTGCCTGAAAGTCAAAAATGTCTAGGTGTCTAAGGCTGCATTTACACTGCAAGTCTTAATGCACAGGTCCGATCTTTTGACCATATCTGATTTATTTTTTTATTTTATTTTTTTTGGGCCACTGTTTACATTGACTTTAGACGCGACTGGTATCCGATATCTCTGTGTTTAACATTCCTGCCCCAAAATTGTCATTGATAGTTTTACATGCACATAGTAGATCCTCGGGTTTTGAATGGCCGTGCAATTAAAATTATTTAAATATTTCATCGAGTGGCCATGATTAGCTACCTGTCAGAATGGATAAGTTAACAGCTGTCAGTGTCACGGATGTATTGCAGCGCGAATTCTGACTGAACGAATAGAGACCGGAAAATAAAGGTAATTTGCGTTTGATGTTTTATCTACAGTTATAAGTTTAAGATATAAGGTTTTTTTTTTTATGAATTCGAGGGAGCAAGGGAGAGAGAGCGCGCGTGCAAGGGAGAGAGTAGCTACAGTGAAGCTGTTGGATTATACGAAGCTTTTGGACAGTCTTTTAAATCCGGGCAAAGGTTGACATTCAGCTGCTTAATGTATGTGTGTGTGCAATTTCTTTCTAGAAAAATATATAACATTAGACATAAAGTTCCCACCTAAAGCTGCAAAGTTTAGTGTGAGTGCATACAAGCATGTCTGCTTCATAATACAACATTAAAGAGCCTTTTAATGAGCAAACATTTCACCCTCGCCTTGTGATGGCTTGGAATTCCAATGGGAATCGGATATGCACATTTAGACGTAGGTCGCATGTCCAGAGATCAGATATGTATCGGATTTAAAACCACATTTGGAAGTGGCTCAGATCGGATGCGAAAAAATCGGATCCCATGTGGATTTTTGTTTACACGTGCAATTAATTCCGATCTGTGTCAGATGTGAGCAAAAGATTGGATTTTTTTGTGCCAGTGTAAACGCAGCCTAAGTCACAATAGTTAAAATTGGCAAAAAGTTACAGAAAAGGCCTGCACACTGAAGATGAAAAAAGAATGCCAGATGCGTTATGGGTGTTTGGCATGTAGTTGTGTTCAGGGTGTTTGTTAGATAGATGCTAATTCCTGTGTGTCTTTCCAGTCGTCACTCAGCCAACAGCATCCGCCGCACCTCCAAGCACAGCTGACGGGGAAGAGGCCAAGACACCCGAAGCCCCCAAACCCAAGAAGAACAGATGCTTCATGTGCCGCAAGAAGGTCGGCCTGACAGGTGAGCAGAACCAGCATGTTCCTGCACGTAATGTAGGTTGGATAAAACCGCTCCATCCACGCATTCTGATGCTGATGTCTCTCTTGTCAGGGTTCGACTGCCGCTGTGGGAATCTCTTCTGTGGACTTCATCGCTACTCGGACAAGCACAACTGCCCCTACGACTACAAGGCGGAGGCTGCCGCCAAGATCCGCAAGGAGAATCCCGTCGTGGTCGCCGATAAGATTCAGAGAATATAAGCCTCTCGCCGTCTTCACCTCCATTTTGCGAGAGATCAGATAAAAGGACTCGCACTTTGACCTGTGATTCTAAAGACTAGTTTTTTTTAATTACAGTATGGGAAAGAATCTTGTTTCTAAGCCAATGCATGAGTGATCACTTTGTTTCCATCTTTCTTTTGCTTTCTGTTGTTGGTATATGAGCTTCAAGATAAAACAAACGAGGGGAAAAAGAACAAAAAAAATGTCTATAAAAGGTATGAAGCCAGAGACATTTGCCTCACATGTCTGTTTCTGAGTATCCTGGAATCTGATTCTTGTGTTAAAGGCTGACTGTCCGTCGTGATCGTTATTAGTTTACTTTGTGATCGTGTCTCCTGGTTGGTCTCATGACGCAGGACTCTCTGAAGACTGTTACCGCTCTGACCAGAGCGCCGTCAGAGCAACAGTGCATGGCTGGCTCATGTAGCAAATGGACGCTCTTCTGTTTCCTCCGGGTCGAACGTTTCGCCCTCCCGTTAAGAGTCAGCCTTTTCAACATTTATCATCCACTTTTCTGCTTGAGCATCAGACTACGCCAATTATTGAGCTTTTGGAGTGATGCTGTTTTTTTTTTTGTTTTTTTTTTCATGTTAAAAAAAAATTGTTTTCATTGACAGACTTTGTGAAAAATATATAATCCTGTCCGGATGGTTTAATGCAGCCAGACCAGAATACTTCATGATCAGTTGAGCAATTTGCATCCATGATGCCACGGTGTCAACTATGGATGGGGTTGGACATGGCAACTAACACACAACTCTATTGATTCTCTCACATGATCCTTTAAGTCATTTTTTTTTTTTTTTTTCTCATTTTGTTGTAATGTGACACCAATTTATGAAAACGTGGTTCCTGGGCTTGTTCAGAGAGTTGAACTTTAAGTGGGTGTTTTGCATGGTTAGTGAAATGAGTATTTTACAGTTGACCGCATACTAGAAGTCCATTTCTTTTTTTCCTCTAATTCACCTTTCTTGTGTGTGATTGATCTATTCAGTGGGTATTGAGTGTTAAATTCAGGTAAGAAATTAATGGTATTGTTTAGTGTCATTTAATCAGCCCTTTGAGTGTGCTTGTGTGTTGTGAGTCAGTGTGAGTATGCGACTAGTCTACTCCGTGAACGCCATCTTTTAATCTGAGGCTCAGTCCGTTTCCTGTTTTTGGGTCTGGCTGCACAGCGCTGTTGTTTTATTTTAGAGCTTTGTCAGTTTACACAGTAAAACTAACCATTTGTTCTGATTTGATTTTAGTTATGCAAGTTGTACAAACCATCTTTATTTATTATATGTATTGCGCATATAATCTTGTTATCCGACATTACTGCGAAATTGTATCATGTAAATAAAATTATGTACAGAGATATCATTAAAATTTGTCATGTACTGTTTTGTACTGTACTGGTGTTATAAGTAGTTCATTCTAAGATTTATTTGTGTAAAATCTAACTTATACTCGCTCGTCCTGGATGCTGATTGGTCAATAAATTAAAGGTTGATCTGTAACACAACCAATGAAACTAGCTCTGCCTGCCTCAGCAGCACTTACAAATTTTAGCATTAGTAGAATATAAACTGTATATTGCATTTTTCACTTTTAATCATTTAAAATGTTAAAATTATCTGCAGAACCAGATGTGAAACCAGCAGCTATTCATCGTTCTGACCACCAGAGGGCCACATCGTACAAGCTTTGACACTGATATAAACGGATTGTATTATAAAGGCTGATTTATACTTCTGCGTGGAGTGTACGCCGTAGCTGCGGTGTAGGCTGTGCGTAGCCTGACGTGCACCTGTTTAAAAATGTAACAAGCGCTCTGATTGGTCTGCTAGAATCCCTCCCTCGGGTCAAAAAACTGGCGCGGAGCACTCGGAGAAGAGCGAGCACTTTCAGCTTCACTATGAATAAAAAAAAAAAAACTGTTTCAGAGGACACATACAGTCAAACTGCAACAAAAGTCATTACCTATTTGCCGCTTCTCTGCCGTTTCTGTTTGTAAGATTCTCTGACAACGTACATGACGAGCTGCTGCTTCGGCTTTTGTTTTGATACTCAACATGACCGCGGACACTGCCTCCTAGTGGTCTGCATGTACGTCGACGCCGACAACGACGCAGAAGTATAAATGAAAAGACGCACAGCCTACGGCGCAGAGGCTCCGGCGTAGGTCCGACGCTGAAGTCAGCCTAGAGAGGTGAGAGGGTCTTTATCTCTTACCATTTGAGAAAGCGTAACGGATAACTTGATCACGTGCGGCTCCTCTCAACCGATTGTGTGGCCTCTGGTTTCCTTTCCTGCACACTGGAAGTGTTTACCGCAGCGTTAGCATTAGCTGTTACCTTTTTTTTTTTTTTTTTGGCTAAAGGTTGCAGGCTCGTCATCTAGTGGCTTTGATATAAAGCCTTGACACTTCGCAAAGTCTTTTCACCATTAGAGGCAGCACTGCACTACACAGAAGACGTGTTTCCTTCCTGAACGAATCAGTTGAGTGAATGATTCAATGTCTCACTCAAAGACAGTCGATAAACCGGCAAAACAAAAACTCGCTGAAAAATGACAAACAAGCAGAGTGATCCATATAGTACGGTCATCATGTCTTGAATGAATTAAAGGATTTAGGGAAATAAAGATATAAAAGAATAAAAATTTTAAATTCTTTGCAAAAAATTTTTAAAATAATGATCAATCTTACGCTGGAAATGAACAAATGCTTCTCTAACATACACTTTTGTGCAATTATGAATTACACGAATCACGTCTATTGTAGAACGGTTGGCAAATGTTAAGCGACGTGCTTCATGTTTGGTATCTGAATGTCCCACCTTTTTTGATTGGATTGGCCATCTCAATAACTTAGCCTTGACTTTTTGTCAAAAATTCAAATGTCATAGATATTGGGCTGGGGAGGTGAGCTACAATTTGGCCATTTCTAATTATTTTGGATGTGGGCTTGTTCCCCTTCAATGTCTATGGTGGTTACTGAGTATGAGCAATAATAAGATAATAATCTCCCTGTTGTGAGAATAAACACTAGACTTTGCTGGTTAAGGAAACAGTTGCATTTATTAAATTATAACAAAATCTTTTCATCAGAACTCGAAACATTTTTTACATGTTTGTACATTAAGGCATTCATGAACAGCATATGAACAAATAATTCAACAAGAACTTAAGTCAACATTTAATGTTTAGTTGAACTTCAGGGAACGTGTCTGCGTTTGGCGCGTCTGAGGAAAGCTTTCTCATTCCATTTGTTTGGCGGCAGCATGTGGGGTCCGTTATGAACACAAAGGATGGTCATCTGCTCCGCGTACTGCAGATTCTGTAGCAGCTACAAACACAGACACACATTGAATTACACACTCACATCAGTGAACACATCACACACACAACCTTATTCAGTAAACCCACCTTAGGTGTGATGAAGAAATACTGAGACGTGTTCACACCGCAAGCGCTTCTCACAACAATGTCAAACACTCGTCTCTCATTGACAGGGTCCATCCCCTGCACACAATACAGCAAACACCCATCAAACACAAGAGTCACTGATTCCTGACACACTCCTACATACTCAACCTGAGAATGGAGAAAGTTAATATCAGAACTACTTGTATTTCCACTGCATGAAGGTAAGATCTTACAGATTTATGAATTAATTGCTTGTTTTATAATCTTGCCAGTCTATTGACATTTGTTATGATGTCCGCTTCAAATGTTACAATGCTCATGATAACTTTTGTTAACTCTACAACAAGTAAATCCACCAGTTAATTACTTAGCAACAGAATAGCAAATATACAAAATTCTAAAGAAGGCTGCGTGTTTGTTTTTCCAGAGCATAAGGCCTGTATGAAAGAACATTTTGGCTGGAATCGACTAGGTTAATTTTGGAATCCAACGACCCTAAAGTCTGCATGTGAAGTATTTTGAGTCTTTACCTGGTTGATCTCATCCACCACTCTGAAGGGGCAGCGG
Source organism: Chanodichthys erythropterus (assembly GCF_024489055.1). Taxonomy (NCBI): domain Eukaryota; kingdom Metazoa; phylum Chordata; class Actinopteri; order Cypriniformes; family Xenocyprididae; genus Chanodichthys; species Chanodichthys erythropterus. The sequence goes on along the minus strand of NC_090230.1, from coordinate 55,364,456 downwards.
TTGAGCTCCTGCAGGGCCATGAGGTACAGCATGGTGGACACGCTGCGCTCTCCTCCGCTCTGATGGTGAGGCGTGAGCTCATGCAGCTGCGTGTTGCTGCGAAACTTCACTCGGATGCGGATGCCATACTTATCATACTCCTCCTGAAACATGTTCACAATGCTATGTTTGCTAGAGTCTGACATGTTTAATTGCTTTAAGTGATAGTTCACCCAAAAATTAAAATTTGATGTTTATCTGCTTACCCCCAGGGCATCCAAGATGTAGGTGACTTTGTTTCTTCAGTAGAACACAAATGATGATTTTTAACTCCAACTGTTGCCACCTGTCAGTCAAATAATAGGAGTGAATGGGAACTTCTACTATAAGAGTAAATAAAACTGGCTTAGACAAATCCAAATTAAAATCCAAATTAAACCCTACAGCTCGTGATGACACATTGATGTCCTAAGACACGAAATGATCGGTTTGTGTGAGAAACCGAACAGTATTTATATAATTTTTTACCTCTAATACACCAGTATGTACATCATAGCGCTCTGATAACGGCAGTGATGTCTTGCGCTTATATTTCAGTGATGTCTTGCGCTTATATGATAAACATCATTTCCGTTGTCAGGGCGCGATCAGACCTCACTAAACGAGTGCTGAACGCAGCTGGACATAGTGGTGTATTAGAGGTAAAAAATTATATAAATACTGTTCGGTTTCTCACACAAACCGATCATTTTGTGTCTTAGGACATTAATGTGTTGTCATGAGCTGCAGGGTTTAATTTGGATTTGTCTATGCAAGTTTTATTTACTCTTATAATAGAAGTTCCCATTCACTCCCATTATTTGACTGACAGACGGCAACGGTTGGAGTTAAAAATCATCATTTGTGTTCTACTGAAGAAACAAAGTCACCTACATCTTGGATGCCCTGGGGGTAAGCAAATAAACATCATATTTTCATTTTTGGATGAACTATCCCTTTAAAGCTGCAATACGTTTGCAGTACTCAAATTGAGAGGGTGGCTTTCACAAGAATCAATGAAAGGAAACTTTGGTACCACGTATCCTTAAAAGTGAAGTATGTTATTGTTAAATACATTCTCTTAACCCAGTATATTTAGGGCCGTATGATTTGTGCGATCCATACAACGTGGACGGAATCGCGGAATCCAGTCGTAAAAATGGAATTTACTATATAAGGCAGAATGTCATGGAATTTGTCAAATTTTTGATGAATGAATTAAAAGCAGGTCAGTACACGTAAATTAAATCGCGATATAGACTAGTGACTGAATATTACACCGCAAAAAGACTATTTAAACATGAATCCTGCATGCCTGTGTGACTCTGAAATGAATGATGCGGAAGCGCAGTTTCATTTACCTCACACCGCTTCACACACAATCGCACAGGCGCACGCACACTGAAGCACGTGTGACGCTCGCTGTGTTTTTGTCCTCTGTCGCCTCACTACATGAACACACGAATTCATCTACAGAGCTGCTTTGACAAAAAAAAGTTTAATTTTTTGATTAAAAGAAATGGTATGCGTTCATTTGATTGCCAAAAATTAAAATACACAACAGAACTTCTAGAGAAAAAAAAAATCATAAAAATATATTTTAATTAATTAATATTGTTGTTTTTAAGAATTAAATTAATTAGACATGCTTTTGATTATTAAAATGGAATTAAACCATTAAAATGGAATCCGGAAAACAGAATTTGGTAAAAATAAAATTTGAAGGGAAAGAATAAAACGTAGGGCCCTAAAAAAAAAAAAAAAAAAAAAAAAATTTTTTTTTAAACTTTTATTAAATTTTTGGTAAATTGGACAAGATTCATTATTTCAATAAATTAGACATGCTTCTTGATTACTAAATTTAATTTAACCATTAAAATTGAGTCAAAAAATAAATAAAACGAAAAAAAAAAACGGAATCTAGAAACATTAAAACGGAAAAAAACGGAATTTGGGAAAAAATAAAACGGATTTCAATAGGGCCCTATATATTAGTATGCCATCCATGGGTTTATCCCCCCAGAAGTGTCAACAGGCACCATCTAAACACTGACAGCAGTCCGCTCAGATCTGTCAATCACTTTCCAGCTCAACCTATAGCAAGAGTTTTGGGCGTGGCTTCTACAGCAGGCTTCTTTTGCCTCTTCTAGCAGTGAAATGGTTTAAAATCTATTGAATGTGTAAACTAGCAAGACAAAACACATGCAAATTATAAACGTTAAGTCTATGGCAGTCAAACTTGAAGTTAATCCAAGAATCACATATGTGGCGAACCCTCTGTATGGATCACGATCCGTTTAACCCCTACAATTCACACTTCACCGACAGACACCAGCCAACATGGACAATCACTAGATTACAGTATGTCACTTCTCTGACATTCCATGACTCGACAAACAAGCACCAACCAACACCAACAGGGGTTACAATGATGTGACAAAACCCAGCAAAGTGTCTGTTGCTGTTGTGTGAATTGGCCTTTACAATCTTAACTACTGCAGTGCAAAATACAGTCACCACAATAACATCCTTCACTGTCAGCTGGGCGGAAATAGAACAAAATAACCAGTCCATATGACCTAGTGTCTGCTGTGTATGAAAGAAGGGTGAGAGAGGGTGGCCTGACATGATGTTATGAAAGCGTATGGGAGCTTCACAGCCAGTGATGGTCATTCTGTTGTAGAAAGAAAGAGGATGTGTCCTCACCTCATTCTCAGAGTGCAGGTCCACCTCTCCAGCGCACTGCATCGAACGAAAGAAATCACTGAAGCGCTCATTTATCTGATCCACCAGCTGCTTCAGAGGATTCAGCCAGCGCTCTTTCGCCTAGGAAACATCAACGTGTTTGATAACTCAATTTTATCATGCAAACAGATAAATAGTTTGTTAGTCTTGCACGGTCAGACGTACCTCAGCTATGTTTTGTCGGTAAGTCGTCAGAGCGTTGGTCTTGTCGTCCAGCTCCTTTTCCATGTTCTGAATCTCCTTCTCGCGTCTGTTATATTCCTCCACAACCTGAAAGTCAAGACCAACAGCACATCAAACGGGACAGGTCTGAATAAAAGCCCTTCTCTTCTTCATCTTCATTAGAACTGGCTATATGTTAAGCAACACCCCCTAGTTATGCTCCTAACTCATGCTAAGAAGTAGTTTGCTATAGAAGACTACATTCAGAATGAGATACTGGGCAATGAAATGCATAACGGAGAGGTTTACTTGAAATTCCAGTAGTGGTTTTATGCAGGCTACTAATTCAATTCACATTTATTTGTATAGCGCTTTTCACGATACATATTTCAAAGCAGCTTTACAGAGAATGCATGTCAACATTACAATATGAAGAATGCAGTCAGCAAATAATGTAATAATTTAGGCAATTAATTTACAATCACTGTTAGCAGTTTAACCGTTTAACAAATGCACACTTCAGAAGATCTAACAGCTGGATTTGTTCAAGTATACAAAGGTTCATGGAATTAAATATTTATTAGATATTTAAAGACTTGTTTCAATGATATAAATGTATGTGCATTTGCTGAATGCCGACAGTTGATTGTATTGTAATTTGTTCGTTAGCCAGTATTATGGCTTTTGCCGGTTTATTACTAATAATAGAAAGGCTATAATATTTTTTCATATACCATTTACTTTCTGTTTAACAGTGCCGTCTAATATTTATTATTAGACAGATGTGTCAAACAAAGACCGTAAACTAATGAAGATGGAGAATGGGAGCTCAGGCACTGGGTTCTCAGCACTGTCAAAATGAAATTCCCACTTTATACACACCGGCCAAAAAGAATCAGTGGTGTTGGTTCCAAAAGTATTTTTTCACTCATTTCTCCCATAGGGATTTTTAAAAAGTCTTTGTGAAACCATGAACCAAGCCAATCAGCTACAAGGTGAATCACAAAACTACAAACTTTGATTTGAAGCCAGAAAGTTTTTGAAAAATCAAAAATACAAAAGGTACAAGATTGTGTACTTAAACAGATTTAGTGAGGGAAAGAACTACAATCCCATGAAGCATTGCGAACAGCATAATCAAATTAAAAACAATGGAGAGATACAAAACTACTCATTTAAAATGTTGTTTATATAAAAACATACAAACATTTAAAGGAATACTCCACCGTTTTTTTCATATTAAACTATGTTATTCCCTTAACTAAGACGAGTTATTACATACCTCTCTCGTCTCAGTGCGTGCACTAAATCGCTCTGTCTTGCGGCGAAACTTTGTTAGCACTTAGCTTAGCCCAGTTCATTCAATAGGGGCCACGGCCCCCGCTCCCTCTCCTCCTCCCTCTCATTTCCGTCAGGGGCCGGTGAGAGGACTTTTCACGAGTGAAGATATTACTGCGCCAAGTCAAAGTGCTCCCGAGCACTTGCGATGGTATTCCGCCATACAATATAGTTATCCATTTTACACGCTTAGAAAAGCGCAGCGTTTTGTTTTGTGTCACTTAGCTTAGCCCAGTTCTAATGAACTGGGCTAAGCTAAGTGCTAACAAAGTTTTGCCACAAGACAGAGCGATTTAGTGCACGCACTGAGACGAGAGAGGTATGTATCAACTCGTCTTAGTAAAGGGAATAACATAGTTTAATATGAAAAAACGGTGGAGTATCCCTTTTAAGTATTTTGAGACTAGGGAGAATTTCGTCATTCACAGTGCTCCACAAGAATGGGCAGAGGCCGCGGAGAAAAAGAGCTCTAGCACATTTTGATTATGGCGACTCTCTGATTGGTGGGATTTTCTGTCCAGCATCATGGGTAAAGTAGTTTTCATGATGTGAGCTTCCAGTGTGAATTGAAGTTAGGACTGGTTAGTAAAATTTTTAAAAGGTGGAGGTTTGGCAAAATGTGAATGATCTGATGTGTTGTTCGTCTCACAGCATCACTGAGGCCGGTGAAGCACTCCGCTCTGGTCTTCTCCTCATTCAACATGGCATCAATCTCATCCAGTGTATTAGGTAACTGATCGAAGGCCTTAAAAGGAAACAACACACAAATATTGTTGTAAAATAATGACTTAAACAGAATGGAGGAGGACATGTGGTGTCCGAGGTAGACAGAGCTCACTGCATGTAGTTCCTCCGGGACTGCCGTCTCTCCAGGGATCATGTTACAGATCTCACTGGCCCTCTTCATCAGGGTCTTACATGTGGCCAGCAGATTGTTCTTTATCTGGTCCAGCTTGGTATATGCCACCTGTTCCAACACACAGATACATTTTTTTTTTTAATTATCTTAATTATCGAGTTAACTATAAATGATCTTTTATGTGATTGCATTAATATATTTATATTAATATATGATATTTGAATAAGAACTGAAAGGGTATAAAAAAAAAACTCATTTTATTTATTTGTTAAATACTGCATTTGGTTGATATGTTAGAAGTGAAATGGGTAGCGAAAGACTAACCTCTGCTCGCTTGAGTTCAGATGAACTGTCTCTGCAGTCCGTCTCCAGTTTGGTTTTCTCAGCGGAGAGACCTGCGCTCTGGAGAGCCAAGTACACCTTCTCCATATTCAACTTGGCCTTCGACTACACACACAAAATCATGAGACAAAGAACATCCAAGAGTAGAAACCAACATGCAGAGAGCACAAACACACCTGCATGTGTCTCAAATACTCCTCCATTATGGCCACTTTTTTGTTGTTTACAGCAGCGATCTTGGCATTTGTTTCCTCTTCAATTGCCTGCAAATTGATCTCATTCTGCTCCATCTGCCTCAAACTACACAGAGAGAAAAATACAAAAGTAAAACGTATAAAAAGTCTGTAACAAAGTGTGGGGTGAGAAAGTTTGATTTGAACAAACCCATAATTTAAAGTTTAAGCAATAGCAATATGATACTTGCCTTAAACAATAATAATAATAATAATAATATGAAAGAAAGAAAGACATTGGTTACTTTTTGGCAGAAGATACCTGTCCTGTTTTGTACTGATTTTCTGCTCCAGTTGTCTCTTCTTGCCTTTCAGCTCAGACAGTTTCTTCTTCTTAGCACGTAGCTCATTATCACGCCGGTCTAGTTTAGTTTGTTGCTCACGAATGGCCGCCATCCGTTCATCAATCCTCTGCACCTGCCTCTCTGCTGCCTGTCAACGAGATGTCAAATGACACATATATATATATATTTTTTTAAAACATTTAGCATATGCAAAGTAAAACAAAAAGCTGAAAGCCCTGCGTCTCAGAGCGTGCAGACAAAATAAATGACAATAAATGCTGTCATGTTATCTTGCCTTCAGATGCTGCTATTTGGGAAAGCAATCATGTGAGACACTTGCGGGAATTAAACCAAATCATTCTGATCTTTGGCTCAGGCATTTCAGAACGATCAAACCAACATTTGAGATGCTGGGCCGTGAAATTGATCCTCTGGTTAGCCCAGTTATCCAATCACACTCAGTGTTTAGGCAAAATATTTTTTTGCTGGGCATCGAGGGATTTATACAGTAAATGTGTTTCGTAGTCTTTTTATCAGATAAAAAAATGAATCCACCATTTTCATAATATATGCGCATCTTGGCGTTTCCATCCAGTGTTTTTTTATGCTATATCCCAAAATGCGGATAAAAATAGGTGGATGGAAACAGCTAGTGTGTGAGATGGGCTTCTCTTACTCTCATTTGCTCCTCCAAGTGGCGCCTCTCATCTGCATCTATGGTCGTAGTGAGGAACTGTGAGGGCCGCAGGGCCGAGTTACTGGAGACCACGTTATTAGAGTAGTAGGACTTCTTCACGGTGTATTTCTCCTCTGCTGTGTAGATCATTCTCAGCTGAACCTCTCGGATCACCTGCCACAGAAAAAATATGAGTAAAAGCTTTTAGGACCCTATGAAATGAGTTTTATTTGTCCTAAAGTCCATTTTATTTCTCAAATTTTGTGCTTTCCATTTTATTGGTTTAATTTAATTTAATAAATCAAAACGCTTTTATAATGTTTTATAATTTAATACAAATTTATTATCAAAAAAAGTTAATGTGTTCATGTCCTCATACAGAGAGACGGCAGTCACTGAAAACATGCTGAAAATGCTTCAGTACGTGTTGTAGATGAAACTGTGGCACTCATTCACACAGAGACATGCAGATTCAATAGCTTTTGAGCTTTAATATTTAGACATTAGTCCATACCGTGATTAGATTAAGTGTACGGTCCTATTTTTGATTTATTTATCCAAAATAGGCCAACATTTTTAAACTAAATTAAATTTTTGTGACTGGATTGAGATTCCATCCACATTTTCTACATCACGAAAACCATAAGGCTTCTGCAGACTACATGATGTCTATAAGGATTTTAAGCAATGTCCCAGCTGAATGAAGGAGAACCAACCATCTCGATCATGCTCTTGGTCTTCTCTGTTCCTATAGGTACATCATTGACTTTGTACTGATAGCACAAGTAACTCATGACCTCCTCAGGAGCATCAAACAGCTCACGCAAGTACGAGAAGAAGCCGTAACGCCTGCCAAAAAATAACATACAAATACATAAATACATATGCTAAAAATGTACTGAATAAGATGTCTTGGTAAAGGTCAAGAAGAAGGTGTTACTTTAGAGTCTCGAGGGATCGTGACGGTGGTCTATTAGAGCAGGACTCCGCTGGAGCAATGACGCTGTTGACTCGTAGCTTCTGTGAGTCTCGCACCTGAAAAAACAAGCCTGATTTTACTTTACGTTTGATTGACATTTGTTATGCTATTATTTTAATGCATAATATTATTTTATGTTTACTGCTAGGAAATAACACATCAATTAAATAGATAACACACAAAAAAAAAAAACACAAATTAAGACTTTAAATTATTAATAGATATGGCAAATTTTGGTAACAGGGTTTCAAACATTTACAAAATTCATGTAAAATGAATTGAAAATTGTTCAGATAATATTTAATTTAACATCCTGAAGTAAACAATCACCATTTTTCCTCGACCGACCATTTGTTGAAATGAAAATAATAATTATTGCTTCAGATTTATAAGTACAACTTGATGAGCTTCTCACCTCTGCCATGAACCTTTCCATGTCCTCCTGTCTCTGAAATACGAAGGCTCTTAAGTCGTTTAGAGGAATGTGACTCTCAATGTATTTTGCGTGCCGAGTATCACGGACATTTATCTGGCAAAAAAAGGGTGAGAACATCAAACCAATCTGCTTGAACACCCATCTCCAGAAAACAGCAGGTGAATCAGCCACTGTGCTCTCACCACCAGCATCATGGGCTCATGGACATTGCCTTCAAAACGGTCACGGTTATTCCTCAGCCACATGAGGGCCTTGTAGGTGTCATTGAAACGACTGCGCAGTTTATCCTCTTTTACCTTCATCATGTCCTCCAGACTCCTCAGACGATTCTGCAAACCTTCAAAAACAACAACCAAAAAACTAAAAATGAGTACAAGACTCAGTATGATAAACTGTCATGCTAAATTTTAGGCAAAGATATTCACCATTATAACTCCAAAATTTCCTGTTTATACAACACATTTTTACGTTTTGTTTGTTATTAAAGTGAACTAAAACATTACGTCTAAATTCTCCATTAGCTTCATCTTTATCTCTGCGCAGGTCCAAACTCTCGCTCTCCAGTTTGGCTTTTTCTTCCTGGATGTTCTTCAGCTCTGCGTTAACAGCCTCAATCAGAGGCGTGACGTCCTCCATGCTGTCCATGTTCTGCAGCTCCCTTTGCAGGTCTCTGATCATGAGTTTCGTGTGTCCAATCCGCTTCTGTCGGTCCGCCTCCTCCGTCTGCTTCAGACTCAAGTCCTGTCTGATGTCATCCACCTAGCGGTTGACAGAGGAGACAGTGATATCATTGTTTTAATATAATTGTCTTATAATATTTAATTGTCTTTAATGGTGTTAAAAGCAGTGTTTCGCAACTGGTGGGTCTCCCAAAAGTGGGATGCAAGACCGTTTTGCAAACAACAACAAATGTAATTCTAAATGTTTTATTGATGCAAGACTTAGTAAAGACTGCCTGAGAAAATGTGTTGTCCTGATTCAGTGTCTACAGTCACATGAGATTTTGTCAGGCTAAATGTCAGTGTCATTATTCTAATGTTATTTTTGTAGCTTGGTACAAATAAAAAGTCTCTCACCTCAAAAAATCTAACTAAATCTAGTGTCCTGTCAGATGTAACTGTTGTTTAAGTAATCTTAACCCAAAATACCACTTTATTTTCACTATAGCAGCGTTTACACTGAAATTACCCCAGAACAATTTGTCCCAGGAACTTTTCCCCCCCAGACCTGTTGCTGTCTGCATTTCCATTGCAATCTATAGCACCATGAACATTACGCAAATTAGTCCAGTAAAGTGACATAGGACTGTGCGTGACCTTCCAGTTCCCGCTGGATTTTGTCCTCCATATATAAGCCCTGTCCAAATACCCACACTTGCAGTCTTGGCCACTTGAGAGCGTGTGCACGCGAAAGGAAGTAAGTGCACAAGACTTAAAAAAGCCCAAGTGCAGTGCCATTAATGCACACTAAACCCACACTATCTTGAATACCGCTTCTGAGCAGTATTCGAGGCCGAGCATATCCCATCATGCATTATGTTCGGAACTCGCATGCCCCGAAATCGCGAGATGTCAAGGAAAACATTTGACTGCAAGTTTAATTAATTATATGATGTTTTATTAACAAAATTCGGGAGGAGCAAGTTCAGATAATTAACCTAATTAGCAGAGGTGGAGAGCATTCAGTTAATCAACTCAACCAATGTCAAAGGTATAAATTCAGCAGACTGACTTCTGTTCATCTGAGTTTATCAGTATCCCTCCTCCACCCCATCTCTTCAGTTATAGTTCTATCTACTTTTACCACACCAGGGGGAGTACTCTGGGTTCGGGCCAAAATTCTGAGCTCGGAGCCCTCTCCCCGGACAGCACGCCAAATACGCAAAACTTTACTCCATTTAATTATATGGATATGTGAACACGTGAAATATATTACATATAATTTGGTATTAAAATATTAAGTTTTGCACATTTTATTAATGCAAAGATGGGTAGGCTGTGTGTATTTTGTACATCATTTGCAAATGCTTTTTATCACTTCAAGAAGCACAATTTTAAAATTGTGTCTTCTATTAGTTATATAGAGACACTGAACAGACATTTAGAAGTGTATTTTAAAATGCAAAGCATTGAAAATAATCATTTAAAAAAAAACTCTTTAAACAATTGCATTTTTTGCAAGACTATAAGTGTGTCCCATCGGGTAATCCGTTCTAAACACACTTGCAGTCTTCATGCACACTTGAACACTTGAGCCAAATACATCAAGTAAGTAGACAAGTGATCAAGTACAAAGAAAGCAAGTGTGGGTATTTGGACAGGGCTATAAGCTTAAAAAAGCCTGAACCTTGTCATCGGTCAAATATTTTAAACTCCATTGTTTATTCGAATAACAAACAACTCTTACTGCACGCACTGCAACACACTTTTAAAAATGCTGGTTGAAGTCAAAAGCTGCGTGGAGTCAACCAATCAAAACGCTGCGTGAACTCAACCAACCACATGTTAAATGCACAAGTCCCACCCCCAACAGTTCCTGAACTTTGAAAAAGTACTACCTCGCGAGCAGGGACTTTCTGAGGGGGAATTTTTAACTAGAACTTCATTCAGACCCTGGTCCCTGCGGTCAAATCACACTAAGCACCACCCCAAAGTCCCTAGTTCCTGGGAAAAGTTCCTGTGGTGGAAACACAGCTTTTGTTTTGTTTTTTCTATATTTTTTATGACTGTGGTGGCTCATACCAACTTACTAACTTTGTTGCATTAACAACAACTAGTTTAGGGCTCCTATTTAATAGCCTTACATATACTGTTTATTCATCAGTGTTAGTGATATTCTTACGATTTATCCATGTATTAAAGGGTCATGAAACCCCCTGTTTCAGCAGCAGTCAGTTCTCACCAGTTTTGAAAATGCCAAACTTTTACACCATGGAAACAAACACTTGTGACCCATGAATGCTTCTCTCATCTATTGTGCGATCTAACAGTTTGACATGTCCGTCATTTGAAAGAACCACGTCGTGTCCTGAATAATTAAGAGACCGTGTCTTCTTGTAGGATAAGAAAACTCAGTCTCATTAATAATTACTATAGTATAATAATAATATACTATATTGGAAATACTATAGTGCACCGCCACGTCACCACCTGTGACGTGTACACTGTGTAGATTTTAAACCGGGAAGACGAAAATAGCGGAAAAAATCTAAAAATTAACCACTTTCCCCCTACAATTAAATCTAACAGATGCTAACATTGTGTTCAATGATGTTCAACACACATACATCTGTTAAAATCTCAGAAAATTTAGTTTAGGGTTTCATGACCCTTTAAGTAAAGTGGTACTTTTGTGTGTCAACCATTTTTCTGAAATAAACAATTGGTTCAAATACCTAAAAATTTGGGTTGTGATGACCATGCAAAAACGTGGGTCCCATGGCCAAACCAGTTGAGAACCGCTGATATAAAGCACTTTCTTAAAATATTTCGCATGTTGTTCCTCTTTCAGAACAAACCTCTTTATTCCGCAGTTCAAGCTGATCATGTTTCTGTTTACATTTCTGCGACGCCTCTCTGATACTGGCGGTCTGAAAAAAATAAACACTGGCATTACTTTTATATTAAGGAGGAGACAAAACAAATTCTTGGTAATAATGTTTGTGATTTGTGCTGACCATCTCCTTCATCTGCTGCTCAATGGGCTGCAGCTGACTCTCCACTGAGCGGATCTTTCTGAGCAGCGGCTCCTGAGCTTCTTTCAGTGACTTCAGCTTCCTTTTCATTTCCTCTCTTTCCTTCTTCACCCCCTCCAACTCTTTACGTGTCGTTTCATACTCCTAAAAATTGGAAACAGAATAGTCTAGAAAAACATCCAGTATGCACATTTGATTTTATCCAAGGGACATATTTTCACTTAAAGAATTAGTCCACTTTTAAATAAAATTTTCCTGATAATCATGATTTATCACACTCGTTTAGTGTTGTTTAAAGCCCTTTGAAGCTGCACTGAAACTAATTTTGACCTTCAACCGTATATTTGATGTTTGTATATTTTTAACTAAAACAGATACGCTGCCTTGTTTTGCATTGTAAATTATTGTATGACAAAACATTTTAAAAATAAAAAGGAACATACCTTACCGTTTCCTTCAAAAACAATGGCATTTTTCACAATGCAGTGATTTCTGTTTTTATTATCAATGCTTTGTGGCAGTTTCTCTTAAACCCACGAGATGAAAATGGGGCTTTATTGCCAAACAGGGTTATAGTGTAACAGAGGTCGAATGACTTCAGATTTTTTAGTCAACATTTATGTCATTAACGAACAAATAAGCCTGAACCTCGAGCTGAGACTCCAACGCAGGTTGCCCTGTGGACAGCTATGGCATATGAAACAGCACTGCCCACAATTTTGATGAGTTCTTTGGGTTGTTATATTTCTTACAGATTCATAAGATTACATTTATATGAATGCATTAGTGAGAGCGACTGCGTGATTTAATTCTACCTGGCAGAGTCCCTACTAATAGTGAAGCTGTGGTTTTTAGTTACTAAGAAATATAAGCTAGAATCTTTCAGTATTGTATTGGTAATTCGCAGAACAGTGTTGACTATACATTTCTGCGCAACTGAATGTTTCTGTATGTGTGCGATCTGCACGTATGAGCTATAGGCTGTTATATGTGTGTGCGTTACAATGTAGCAGCCCATTAGTTTAGAACGGCAGTTAACTTACATGTACAATAAGCTGTTTAAAACACACATTCTCCCAATCATTTATTTGTCATTTTAACTATTTGGAAACGGAGTGTAAAAGTGGACTTCAAAGATTTCTTATCCTGTTGTGCCCTCTATAGGCCATGATCAGCGACTAGTCGAGGTCAAGCTTAAAGGTGCTAAAGAGGATTGTTTCGTCGACTGAGAATCCAAAGACTGTAACTGAGTTTTTTAAATGAGCGCATGCGTAAGAACAACCCCCCTCCTTTCAAGAGAACGCCTCCCAAAACTCGTGCATTAGTATTGGAACACGAGTGTTTACCACCAGCATTCGCTGTGTCGTGTTAGTGGATTCATTATGTCGGACTCACCGCAGGTAACTCATAATCTGCAGTTGTTACTCCTGTCTCCTGACAAAAACATCGCATGCGGTGCCTGTGGAGTGTGGAAAGTTACTGGAGCGCGCGGCCGCGCTCGTCTCTCACAAGGAACGTCACGGCAGTGACTGACAAGCCAAAAGGCCAATGATCGCGTAAACGATTGGCTGATGTTTTTAAGGCCCTACCTCGTGCACAGATGATGTATATTAATATTATTCCTTTCAGTGCACCTAATAAATAGTCTTTTATCAGTTAGTAAAGACAGTTTCAAGTAATATTGCAAAAATGTATAAAACAAAACATCCTCTATAGCACCTTTAACTCATAAATATTTTATGCAATAATTTGGGCACCATGAAATAAAAATTGGCCATTCTTGTTTTGTTCTTTTATTTTTTTTTTTATGGAATAATGCAGCATTTATTATAAATGATTTATCCATGCACATCATTATTTAATTCATGTACCCTCAAAGTCTTCAATCAGAATAAATGATTTACAATCAATCCCAAAGAAACCTTCCACTCTGGTTTTGGGAAAGTTTAGCCTAGTTAGATCGGACACTCACCACCCAGGGTTTCTTCTTCTCTAGCATCTGGATCCTGTCCAAGTGTCTCTTCTTCATGTAGTAGCGTTCCACATCCAATTTGTTCCTCTCATTCCTCTGTTTGGCCTTCTCTAGGAAGTTGGCTTTCTCCTTACACACGTTCTGTTCAAGCACCACAAACAGCATAGAGTAAAATTAAAGGCCTAATGGGGACTATAAACACAATATATTGGATTTCAGTACAAGAAAATCATTTACCTCCAGTTCCCTCTCCTTGCTGCGAAACGTCTTGAGCTCACAGTGAAACTCGTACATTTCTGGTGGACCGACAGACTTCTCAGTGGCTTCAAGAAGCTCGACGTTAGTCATCTTAGCAAACTCACCGACTTTTTCCTGTAACACCAGATCAAAGGTGGAGTATTAATAAAAGAGGACCTATTATGCCCTTTCATAAAGTCTTGATTTTGTTTTTTGGGGTCTGCTAGAATAGGTTTTCCCATATTTGACATTGTTGCAGCACCTCTCTTCCCAGTCTGTCAGTAACACTCTGTGGTGCGTTTCCCGTACAATGATGTAGCTTGCTGCTTCACTACCATAGTACGACACATCGTTGAAGTAATCAACTAGCTAGTCACGACTGTTTCTCAAAACCTTATTGTCACAAACCTGTCGTTCAGCCAAGCTGAAGAATGATGTATCGCAGGTGGCGGAGTAATAACTTCTTTAAATGAATCCGTTTGAGATTGAATTAATGCTAGATTTTTTGCTATAAAATTACAGACATGGCATCTGAGGACTAATTCTCAAATTTCTCAGTTATTTTGCTTTATATTATATATTCGTTCTTACGTACTAAATGGTGGCTTCAGAAATGGTGCTTAAAATCTCACAACAAACTAAAATATGTAAATGACATTTGTAAATATTCAAAATAAAAGATATACATTGTACTTCATGTCAGCTTGCTTATTCTGCTCAAGATAACAACGTCGTAAAAACAAGCTGTCACTCCAACATCACAAGTTTGCGAACGTTCGTTTGAACGATGGTTTCAGGAAACACCAAATCGTTGAACTATGTTAGTAACAATGGATCTTGTGATGTTAGATGCTTTCGAGAAAAGCACCCCTGTTTAGCTCCTGTCTCTATGAAGCCCCTCCTTCTGAAAAGCACACTGTGATCTGATTGGTCAGCTGGACCAGTGTGTTGTGATTGGTCAAACATTTTGATCGTGTTTGGGAAATGTCACGCCCCTCACCATAACCGTGAGTTTCAGCACAATACTAACCAACTCAATCAGGCCCCGCCCCTTTATTTTGCATGTGCCTTGGACAGGAATTATTTAGAATGAGGAATATTGTGATGTGTTCGTTTCCAGAAGAAAACTCGGGACTACAATCTAGATGTTTCAAAAATAAACATATATATAAACATATAATTTGGAACGCAGGGACAGTCACACACAAGAAAAAAAAAACATGCTGTGTATCTTGAGTTATTTGAGTTGTAATGTAGTTTTCCAGTGAGCGCCGGTAGTAACAAAACCCCCTTGTATAAACAAGCGTTACAGTAAACAACACAAAGAACAACATTAATGTCTATGTGTCGTTTGTGATGAGGCAATATAATAATGCACCCAAAGTCAACAAACTGATCTGTGGAAAAGAGCCATACAGTCATAAGTGTCTGTCCAGTCCAGATGCAAGTGAACTTGGTACATTTGGATATTATATGCATATGCCAACAAATACTTGGACAGAAAGCAAGCCTCTAGACAGCTGTGCAACACTGCAGCTCCCTTTAGATTAATTGATTGCTTTTCAAATTAAATGACACAAAAATTATCAGATGCATCAGACGTGTGTATAATATAATGCTTGTTTGGTGTGATTAGAGATGAATTGTGATATTCGCTGCTGCAGGGAATTAATGAATGAGGAATGAATAGTAAAATGTGGTGTTTCATGCGGTCACGGGGTAGTAAAGAAAGAACGTAATCGGGAATGCATACCAAAATGACTTTTTTTTTTTTTTTCACGAGTCGCTGTCCTCAAGTCCAGTTCAAGTCTTGAGTCAGTTGCTCACAAGTCCAAGACAAATATTAAGTCTTTTTTTGTGAGAGTTAAGCTTACTGATACAGAGAACTCCCCTTGGCGTGATTTTGTGCTTTGTAACTTTGCAGAACGTTTTCATGCTCAAACAGCAACATTACTCACTAAAGAAAGTTGAACATGTCAAAAATCATAATAGGTCCTCTTTAAAAAACAAAACAAAAAAAACAGTAGTTCTTTAAAACTTTACAGACATGTTTGGCAATATATATAGAGCAATAAAAGCTCCTCATTATAATAACAGCACTCACCTGTGGTAGGAACTGACATAAGTTCCCGACCTGAACGTGCAGCTGTTTCACAGCCTCCTCCACAGCCTTTTGACTGGCGTGTTTTTTATTGAGCATCCATGATGACTGGTTGTTCTCCACCTGGATCTCTCTGGTGATTATCAAGTTTCCACTCGCTCTGTATCTGGACACAAAGAAAAGCAGATGAACTGAGGAGCTCTATGTCTCTCCAAAGACTTTGAAAAAGGAAGTTGTACAAATATATGTATATACTTACAACTCAATTTCAACTGAACCTTTATTACACCCTCGCTTCACATACAGACCAACCTAGAAACAGAAAAATATCTAGTTCATTTATTATTTATTGACAGTGCTATTTTAGTATCATCATGATATAATATCATATATGATATATTTTAATTTTATTTACAACTAAATGTTTATTTTTATATTTTTCATTTTAAAGTTATAGTAACTTTGTTGTTTTTGTAATTGTTTTTTTTTTAGTTTAAGTCTATATAGTTTGTTTTATTTCCGTTTTCGCTATTTTAGAACTTGATAAATTAATTACCGTTAAGCTAAAATAAATGAAAATGAGAAATGTTTATTATGCAAATAAGCTGACATAAAATAAGTTTAACTTTTATATTTTATCTCAAGAAATGAAAATATTGTCATGGTATTAGTTTTAGTTAGCGATAATAAACCTTATATGTGATAAGATGTTTCTACATATAATATCTGAAACTGTTTTCAAAAAAGAAAACTATCATACATTTGTTAAACTGCTACACTGTAAAAAAATATATTTTCATGAAACAACATTTTTTCTTTTGTCAAATCAACAGATAATTAATGTGGTTAAGATTACCAAATATTTTGAGTTTCTGCTGAATAAATCAATCACCTTCATTGTATAAACTCAAATTTTTAATTTCAATGAACTCAAAATTTTAAGGCAACTTACTTTTTTTTAAGTTAAACCTACAATTTTTTTTTTTTTTTTTTTTTTTTTAACAGTGTAATTAAAAGCACCAATTCCTTAAAATCCACATTATTTGAGTTAAAGGTGCCCTAGGATTAAAAATTTTATTTATATTGGCATAGTTGAATAACAAGAGTTCAGTACATGGAAATGACATACAGTGAATCTCAAACTCCATCGTTTCCTCCTCCTTATATAAATCTCATTTGTTTAAAAGACCTCAGAAGAACAGGCGAATCTCAACATAACACTGACTGTTACGTAACAATCGGGGTGTACGCCCCAATATTTGCATACGCCAGCCTATGTTCAAGCATTAGACAAGGGCAGGACGTCTGGATGAGCACAGCTGAATCATCAGACTAGGTAAGCAAACAAGAACAACAGCGAAAAATGGCAGATGGAGCAATAATAACTGACATGATCCATGATATCATGATATTTTTAGTGATATTTCTAAATTGTCTTTCTAAATGTTTCGTTAGCATGTTGCTAATGTACTGTTAAATGTGGTTAAAGTTACCATAGTTTCTTACTGTATTCACGGAGACAAGAGCCGTCGCTATTTTCATTTTTAAACACTTGTAGTCTGTATAATTCATAAACGCAACTTCTTTCTTTATAAATCTCTCCAACAGTGTGTGATGTTAGCTTTAGCCACAGAGCACGGCTCAAACTCATTCAGAATCAAATGTAAACATCCAAATAAATACAATTCTCACATAATCTGATGCATGCATGCAGCATGCATGACGAACACTTGGTAAAGATCCATTTTGAGGGTTATATTAGCTGTGTGAACTTTGTTTATGCTGTTCAAGGCAAGTGTGAGCTCCATGGGCAGGGGAGCACGAGATTTAAAGGGGCCGCAACCTATATATCGGTGCATAGTTAATGATGCCCCAAAAGAGGCAGTTAAAAAAATGAATTAAAAAAAAATCTTTGGGGTATTTTGAGCTGAAACTTCACAGACACATTCAGGGGACACCTTAGACTTATATTACATCTTGTAAAAAAACGTTCGATGGCACCTTTAAATAAAGTCTAAAACATTCTGTTCCTCACGGGACCACATTTCAGTGTGTATTAAATGCAATTCCTGTGGGTTTTTTTCCATGTAAAAACTCCCCTTCTATTAGTATCCCTATTTATATCATGTAAAAGTTAAGATTTACCAGCTTGTACACTTTGCAACCACAAAATCTCGGCACAACAGCCTCCAAAATATTTACAAATGCAAAAATTGCATTCACATATATTTGTAAATACTGTGTGCACTAAACTACATAGATATGATTATCTGTGTGTATTTGTGAATCATATTGTGAGCTTCAGGTAAAGTGTATAAAAAAGCTGGACAGTTGATGTAAAATGAAACGGTCTAAAGCCTAACACAAGCTGTCAGATAACAGACTCTGGATTAGATGAGACTCGCCTTGTCCCCTCGGCCCAGGACGGCTGTTTTTCCAGCCAGGCCAAGGCAGATGGCGCACACGATACTGGACTTCCCTGTGCCATTGGCTCCCACGATCATGTTGAGTTTGGGTCCGGGGAAAACTTCCGAGTGATCGTACGTGCTAAGAACAGAGATGATCGTAATTACAAACATGATACCGCAAGACTGAATTTGACAATAGCCACAGGACACTTACAGGAAGTTATGCATGGTGATGCGGAGGATAGAGCCCTCCACGAAACCACCTGCTTGGCCATTTGTGCTGGTGGATGGTGTCGCTTCGCGGTTGGAGGGCTGTGAGTTGGTTAATTCGTGACTTATTCGTTTTCTCTTCTGCGGCAGCTCCATTTCTCTTCCCGTCGATCCCACTGACGGTTCACAGCAAGCAGTCACACTTCACTTTCGTTTCGCGCCTGTGCTGTGAGTAAGTCGCCGTGTGATTGGCCCACGGTAGTCACATGAGGTGGGGGGTACGTCATACGTTAGGGGTGATTTGTGTTCATAAGCACTAGATGGCAGTAAAGATTTACATTCATTTAGCAAAATACTATCACCATTTTACAGCATGTAGTGTATAAAGTACAGGACGTGAATGTTATGTACTTACATATGATTTTTTGCCAAACATTTTGCTTATATTGAGCATAAATACTACTTTTATCGCACTAGCAACTACTTTTACTATTACAGCATATAGAAAGAAATTGTCTAAATAAGGTGTCTAGGTTCTGAACAAACTTTCTTCCACTAACGTTAATGTTCGTTCAATAATTTTTTCATTATCGTTAATATCGTTTTTGGAACTTTTTTCTGAAACGTTTAAGTTCGTCTAAGTTTTTTTTTTTTATGTTATTGTTTCAGAATGTAGGCTACTAGAACATTCAAGAGTAACGTTCCTATAATGTTTGCAAAATTATAAAAGGGGATGTTCCCTTCACAGGTGAAAAAAAAACTATAGTAAAGTACTTGAATTGATTGTTGTGGTGATTCTATAGTTGCTGTGATAATATAACTATAGTAATATAAACAAATTACTTTACCCAATACTGTACTAAGTTTTCTTTAATCTATAGGATATATTATACTACAATACACTACAGTTTACTGTAGTAAAAACTAAAGTATAGCCTACTACAGTATTTATTACAGTTGATCAATTCACTATAATTAATATTACAGTATGCTGTAGCATTCATTAACAAATTGTTGTTAAGACTATAATATATACAGTATACTACAATTTACTATGATTCAATATTTATATTTATTTACTATAAATAACTATAGTATTTTTTAACCTGGGTTAACATATGTATAATAACCAAGAAAAAAATGCTTTTAAAACCAATTAACGTTCAAGTAACATTTAGAAAACATTTTCATAACTTAATGGGAACGTTAACCTTCTTTGAACACATTTTCGTTAGCTGGGTATATATATATGTGTGTGTGTGTGTGTGTGTGTGTGTGTGTGTGTGTGAGTGTGATACTAATAATTCAAATGATTTACTTACAATTAAATTTATTTGACTAGTTTTCCTTAAATAATTTCTTCAATTCCATATATAGGTGCATCTCCGTAAATTAGAATATCATTTTCTTTTTCTGTAATTTAATTCAAAAAGTAAAATTTAAATATATTCTAGATTTATTAGGCATAAAGTAAAATATTTCCAGTCTTTTTTGTTTTCATTTTGATGATTACAGCTTGCTGCTCATCAAAATCAAAAAATCAGTATCTCAAATTATTAGAATATTTAATTTCAAGGTTTATTAAATTACCATTATCAGGGTATAAATACTGGGTTTAGGTCAGTAATCCCAACAGCAGTCATGGGGAAGTCTGCTGACTTGACAGTTGTCCAGAAGACGATCATTAAGACCCTCTACAATGAGGGTAACCCACAGAGGGTCACTGCTGAAAGAGCTGGCTGTTCCCAGAGTGCTGTGCCAAAGCATATTCATGGAAAGTTGACTGGAAGGAAAAGGTGTGAAGGAAAAGGTGTACAAGTGACAGGAATGACTGCAGGCTTGAGAAGATTGTCAGGCGAAGCTGATTTAAGAACTTCAAGAGAGAGCTTCAAAAGGAGTGGACTGAAGCTGGAGTCAGTGCATCAAGAGCCACCGCACACAGACGTCTTCAGGAAATGGGCTACAACTGTCACATCCCACGTACCAAGACAATGTCAGAAGCATCTTACCTGGGATAAGGAGAAAAATAACTGGACTGTTGCTCAGTGGTCCAAAGTCCTCTTTTCAGATAAAAAATTAAATTTTGCATTTCATTTGGAAATCAAGGTCACAGAATCTGGAGGTACAGAAAGTGGAGAGGCCATGTTGCTTGAAGTCCAGTGTGAAGTTTCCACAGTCAGTGATGATTTGGGCTGCCATGTCATCTGCTGGCATTGGTACACTATGTTTTCTGAAGTCCAAAGTCAACGCAGCCGTATACCAGGTAATTTTAGAGCTCTTCATGCTTCCTTCTGCTGACAAGCTTTATGGAAATGCTGATTTCATTTTCCAGCAGGATTTGGCACCTGCCCAGACTGACAAAGGTACCAAAAGCTGGTTCAATGACCATGGTGTTACTGTGCTTGATTGGCCAGCAAACTCGCCTGACCTTAACCCCATAGAGAATCTATGAGGTATTGTCAAGAGGAAGACACCAGACCCAATAATGCAGATGACCTGAAGGCCGCTATCAAAGCAACCTGGGCTTTCATTACACCTGAGCAGTGCCAAAGGCTGATTGCCTCCATGCCACGCTGCATTGCTGCAGTAATTCAGGCAAAAGGAGGACCAACCAACTATTGAGTGCATAGAAATGAACATACTTTTCAGAAGCCTGACATTTCTGTTTAAAATATCCTTTTTTTATTGAAGTATTCTAATTTGAGATAGTGAATTGGTTGATTTTTGTTAAATGTGAGCCAAAATCATCACAATTAAAAGAACCAAAGACTTAAAGTACTTCAGTCTGTGTGCATTGAATTTATTTAATACACAAGTTTCACAATTTGAGTTGAATTAAACTTTTCCACGACATTCTAATTTATTGAGATGCACCTGTAATAATACATAAAAATACATACAATATATATAAAATACATGATGATGTATTTTCTGTATTTGACTGTTTACTCAGGCACTCTCATTCTCACATTATAAAATAACTCACATTAATATTTAGTGTCCATTTCTTTTTATTTATGTAATTCGGTAGATGTGTAATAGGCAAGATATTGTACAGTCAGTCGGTCATTATTACAAAAGAATAGGATAATCAGGTATGGTTGTTACATTTAAACCTCTTACACGTTTCATTTCACACCCTCAAGGATTAACATTTATTCACATATTCAGATTTTCAGTTTTATTTGAGATTAAAATAATCACCAGATTTACATGATGATGTCCTAAGGTACAAATTAAAACAAGCAAATAAGACATCTGTAAAAGGGCTTCCTAAGGAGACTAATATGGTTTCTGTCTTTAACACTTTAAGGCATATGATACAGACAGCATAACTGTAACGAACCAATAGTTCATAAGTCAAATACACAAGGAAAGTTTGCAGGTGATCAGATATGGTCATAATACAGTCGTCTCCTTCCCTTTCATCCTCACAGAACACTGCTCTCCAGCTGTACTGTAACATGGTTACATTCTCTCTCTTAAACATTATTTTCTTTCTCTCTTTTTATTTAAAATTCATTGACTGAATATCATTATTATTCCCAGAGAGTCTCAGATGGGGGATATGGTTATCAGCATATTCTGTGGAAAAAAGGATGAAAATGATTAAAAGATGTTCATGCTAATGGGAATAACATATTTATTTGATGATCAACTTATCATGAATACCTCTGCATGGTCCCCTTTCAAAAATAATATCATCAATTGCAATATCACTCCTCACTGATGCACCTCTGGTGGCTTCGAACACAATCTAAGTATGCAGACAAAATACACAGATATATTAATGAAAATTAATATATGATTGAATGTTGAATAAATTTTAAACATTTTTAAAATAATCCTTAAAAAATGTTTAAAAGTAGCTGATAGGTCGCAACTAATTCTTAGTCAAATTAAATTAGATTGTATGTTAAACAGTTTTGGTACTGTGTTAGTGTAAAATTTGGGTACTGGAGCAAAACCAGTTGTGAAGCACTAATGCAGTTTCATGCAACTAACCTGGTGTTGTTGGTCATATTGGTAGTTTACTGATGCTCTGAGCCAGGACATGCCCTGTTCTCCATGGCTCGTCCACAATAATTTGCCCTCATTTTCTTGTTCGTTCAGGAGGTAAACGCTCAGCTGGCCAATCCCAGATCCATACATATGGTAGTAGAACTGCAAGCACTGTGGTTCTCTAGATCCACGTAGAGAGCTGGAGAGCAGCCGCGCTTTGTGACCGGGCAGCATCACTGATGCCTCAATGTGCAAATAATGACCTAAAGGTAGAGAAAAGTATGTCGCAGGTACAATAACATTTGATTACCACAGAAAATAGTTGTGCTGTGTCCATCTGTTTGTATTACATAAACAAAAATGTTACAATATGTCAATGGGCCAAGGTACATGCTTGTGAAATAGAAGTGCACTTGAATGTGTATAGTGTACTTCAGATCTTAAAAGTATATTTTTAAAAACTGTACTTGCAGATAATATAATATTAATGAAAAAAGACCACTTACCATAGAGAGTATTTCATTACTACATTTCTTACACTTAAGTACATTTTTAAAAAGTAAATCTGCCTGAAAAGTAGTGTCACGATCACCTGTGAGAGTGCCCTTCAGCCTCTAGAGGGCACTCCTTCCCGGACTCTCTGTTTCACCCATTTCATGAACTACATTTCCCATACATACTCCCCGGACTAATCACTATTCGTCATTGCACTCAGCTGTTTGTTATTTTGTCATTAGTGTCTGTGTATTTAATCTGAGTTGTTTCTGGCTGTCCTTGTGGTTCATTGTTTGATGTCATCCTTGGTCTGTTCCCTGTTTTTTTTTCCTTGTTCTCCCGTTTTGGTTGGTAGTTTTCTCGTTTCTTGTTTTATTTTTGGACTGTTGTTTGGATGCTGACCCCTGCCTGTACTCTGGATTACACCTTTTGGATTGCCCTTAATAAAACCCCTTGCTGCACTTGGATCTTCCTTTTGCCTTTCTGTTCCGTGACAGAATGAACCACCACTTAAGATCCAGCAGCACGAGGACTATTTTATCAGGCACATGCAGGGAGCGTGTGGCTCTGCTTGGGGCAGTGATGGCGTTACGCCAGGAGGGTGAAGAGGTAGGATGCTTTGCCAAGGTCTTTTGGACGATGGCGGTGGGGCTGAGGTACAACGATGCGGCGCTGAAGGATATCTTTAATGGCTGCATTGACGATCCTCTACCTCGGTGTGAGATGGAGGGATTACAGAACTTGGATTTCTGGAGATTCGCCGCCTATCTTCGCTACCGGGTAGATGGGGCCTCAACAAGTCAACCAGGCAGTGTGCATGCCCCTGACCATGAATCCATCCCTGAAGTCACCGGGGAGGTGGGCACTGAACCTCAGCGTCACCCCGGTAAAGCGAGGAGGAGAAGGAAGGTTTCCTTCGGACGTCAGGGTCCAGAGCCCGCTTCAGCCAGCGAGTCCGCTCCAGAGCCCGCGCCAACGAAGCGCCTCGCCCTGCCGCCGTCGCCCGGACCTTCTGCCCTGCCGCCGTCGCCCGGACCTTCTGCCCTGCCGCCGTCGCCCGGACCTTCTGCCCTGCCGCCGTCGCCCGGACCTTCTGCCCTGCCGCCGTCGCCCGGACCTTCTGCCCTGCCGCCGTCGCCCGGGCCGTCCGAGCCGCTGGAACTAGCCTGGTCAGTTCCTCCGGCACCACCCTGGTAATCAGCCAGGACTCCAGATCCACTGGAACCAGCCTGGTAATCAGCCAGGACTC
Source organism: Chanodichthys erythropterus (assembly GCF_024489055.1). Lineage (NCBI taxonomy): Eukaryota > Metazoa > Chordata > Actinopteri > Cypriniformes > Xenocyprididae > Chanodichthys > Chanodichthys erythropterus. The sequence continues at coordinate 55,340,016 of NC_090230.1, read as the reverse complement.
CAGATCCACTGGAACCAGCCTGGTAATCAGCCAGGACTCCAGATCCACTGGAACCAGCCTGGTAATCAGCCAGGACTCCAGATCCACTGGAACCAGCCTGGTAATCAGCCAGGACTCCAGATCCACTGGAACCAGCCTGGTAATCAGCCAGGACTCCAGATCCACTGGAACCAGCCTGGTAATCAGCCAGGACTCCAGATCCACTGGAACCAGCCTGGTAATCAGCCAGGACTCCAGATCCACTGGAACCAGCCTGGTAATCAGCCAGGACTCCAGATCCACTGGAACCAGCCTGGTAATCAGCCAGGACTCCAGATCCACTGGAACCAGCCTGGTAATCAGCCAGGACTCCAGATCCACTGGAACCAGCCTGGTAATCAGCCAGGACTCCAGATCCACTGGAACCAGCCTGGTAATCAGCCAGGACTCCAGATCCACTGGAACCAGCCTGGTAATCAGCCAGGACTCCAGATCCACTGGAACCAGCCTGGTAATCAGCCAGGACTCCAGATCCACTGGAACCAGCCTGGTAATCAGCCAGGACTCCAGATCCACTGGAACCAGCCTGGTAATCAGCCAGGACTCCAGATCCACTGGAACCAGCCTGGTAATCAGCCAGGACTCCAGATCCACTGGAACCAGCCTGGTAATCAGCCAGGACTCCAGATCCACTGGAACCAGCCTGGTAATCAGCCAGGACTCCAGATCCACTGGAACCAGCCTGGTAATCAGCCAGGACTCCAGATCCACTGGAACCAGCCTGGTAATCAGCCAGGACTCCAGATCCACTGGAACCAGCCTGGTAATCAGCCAGGACTCCAGATCCACTGGAACCAGCCTGGTAATCAGCCAGGACTCCAGATCCACTGGAACCAGCCTGGTAATCAGCCAGGACTCCAGATCCACTGGAACCAGCCTGGTAATCAGCCAGGACTCCAGATCCACTGGAACCAGCCTGGTAATCAGCCAGGACTCCAGATCCACTGGAACCAGCCTGGTAATCAGCCAGGACTCCAGATCCACTGGAACCAGCCTGGTAATCAGCCAGGACTCCAGATCCACTGGAACCAGCCTGGTAATCAGCCAGGACTCCAGATCCACTGGAACCAGCCTGGTAATCAGCCAGGACTCCAGATCCACTGGAACCAGCCTGGTAATCAGCCAGGACTCCAGATCCACTGGAACCAGCCTGGTAATCAGCCAGGACTCCAGATCCACTGGAACCAGCCTGGTAATCAGCCAGGACTCCAGATCCACTGGAACCAGCCTGGTAATCAGCCAGGACTCCAGATCCACTGGAACCAGCCTGGTAATCAGCCAGGACTCCAGATCCACTGGAACCAGCCTGGTAATCAGCCAGGACTCCAGATCCACTGGAACCAGCCTGGTAATCAGCCAGGACTCCAGATCCACTGGAACCAGCCTGGTAATCAGCCAGGACTCCAGATCCACTGGAACCAGCCTGGTAATCAGCCAGGACTCCAGATCCACTGGAACCAGCCTGGTAATCAGCCAGGACTCCAGATCCACTGGAACCAGCCTGGTAATCAGCCAGGACTCCAGATCCACTGGAACCAGCCTGGTAATCAGCCAGGACTCCAGATCCACTGGAACCAGCCTGGTAATCAGCCAGGACTCCAGATCCACTGGAACCAGCCTGGTAATCAGCCAGGACTCCAGATCCACTGGAACCAGCCTGGTAATCAGCCAGGACTCCAGATCCACTGGAACCAGCCTGGTAATCAGCCAGGACTCCAGATCCACTGGAACCAGCCTGGTAATCAGCCAGGACTCCAGATCCACTGGAACCAGCCTGGTAATCAGCCAGGACTCCAGATCCACTGGAACCAGCCTGGTAATCAGCCAGGACTCCAGATCCACTGGAACCAGCCTGGTAATCAGCCAGGACTCCAGATCCACTGGAACCAGCCTGGTAATCAGCCAGGACTCCAGATCCACTGGAACCAGCCTGGTAATCAGCCAGGACTCCAGATCCACTGGAACCAGCCTGGTAATCAGCCAGGACTCCAGATCCACTGGAACCAGCCTGGTAATCAGCCAGGACTCCAGATCCACTGGAACCAGCCTGGTAATCAGCCAGGACTCCAGATCCACTGGAACCAGCCTGGTAATCAGCCAGGACTCCAGATCCACTGGAACCAGCCTGGTAATCAGCCAGGACTCCAGATCCACTGGAACCAGCCTGGTAATCAGCCAGGACTCCAGATCCACTGGAACCAGCCTGGTAATCAGCCAGGACTCCAGATCCACTGGAACCAGCCTGGTAATCAGCCAGGACTCCAGATCCACTGGAACCAGCCTGGTAATCAGCCAGGACTCCAGATCCACTGGAACCAGCCTGGTAATCAGCCAGGACTCCAGATCCACTGGAACCAGCCTGGTAATCAGCCAGGACTCCAGATCCACTGGAACCAGCCTGGTAATCAGCCAGGACTCCAGATCCACTGGAACCAGCCTGGTAATCAGCCAGGACTCCAGATCCACTGGAACCAGCCTGGTAATCAGCCAGGACTCCAGATCCACTGGAACCAGCCTGGTAATCAGCCAGGACTCCAGATCCACTGGAACCAGCCTGGTAATCAGCCAGGACTCCAGATCCACTGGAACCAGCCTGGTAATCAGCCAGGACTCCAGATCCACTGGAACCAGCCTGGTAATCAGCCAGGACTCCAGATCCACTGGAACCAGCCTGGTAATCAGCCAGGACTCCAGATCCACTGGAACCAGCCTGGTAATCAGCCAGGACTCCAGATCCACTGGAACCAGCCTGGTAATCAGCCAGGACTCCAGATCCACTGGAACCAGCCTGGTAATCAGCCAGGACTCCAGATCCACTGGAACCAGCCTGGTAATCAGCCAGGACTCCAGATCCACTGGAACCAGCCTGGTAATCAGCCAGGACTCCAGATCCACTGGAACCAGCCTGGTAATCAGCCAGGACTCCAGATCCACTGGAACCAGCCTGGTAATCAGCCAGGACTCCAGATCCACTGGAACCAGCCTGGTAATCAGCCAGGACTCCAGATCCACTGGAACCAGCCTGGTAATCAGCCAGGACTCCAGATCCACTGGAACCAGCCTGGTAATCAGCCAGGACTCCAGATCCACTGGAACCAGCCTGGTAATCAGCCAGGACTCCAGATCCACTGGAACCAGCCTGGTAATCAGCCAGGACTCCAGATCCACTGGAACCAGCCTGGTAATCAGCCAGGACTCCAGATCCACTGGAACCAGCCTGGTAATCAGCCAGGACTCCAGATCCACTGGAACCAGCCTGGTAATCAGCCAGGACTCCAGATCCACTGGAACCAGCCTGGTAATCAGCCAGGACTCCAGATCCACTGGAACCAGCCTGGTAATCAGCCAGGACTCCAGATCCACTGGAACCAGCCTGGTAATCAGCCAGGACTCCAGATCCACTGGAACCAGCCTGGTAATCAGCCAGGACTCCAGATCCACTGGAACCAGCCTGGTAATCAGCCAGGACTCCAGATCCACTGGAACCAGCCTGGTAATCAGCCAGGACTCCAGATCCACTGGAACCAGCCTGGTAATCAGCCAGGACTCCAGATCCACTGGAACCAGCCTGGTAATCAGCCAGGACTCCAGATCCACTGGAACCAGCCTGGTAATCAGCCAGGACTCCAGATCCACTGGAACCAGCCTGGTAATCAGCCAGGACTCCAGATCCACTGGAACCAGCCTGGTAATCAGCCAGGACTCCAGATCCACTGGAACCAGCCTGGTAATCAGCCAGGACTCCAGATCCACTGGAACCAGCCTGGTAATCAGCCAGGACTCCAGATCCACTGGAACCAGCCTGGTAATCAGCCAGGACTCCAGATCCACTGGAACCAGCCTGGTAATCAGCCAGGACTCCAGATCCACTGGAACCAGCCTGGTAATCAGCCAGGACTCCAGATCCACTGGAACCAGCCTGGTCAGTTCCTCCAGCGCCGCCTTGGCAACCAGCCAGGACTCCAAGCCTGCCAGCGCCCGCCTGGTCAGTTCCTCCAGCACCGCCCTGGTGTTCAGTGAGGTACCCGGGATCTGGCCCACCATCCCTCCCCCTGATCCTCCTCCGGTCCACCTCCCTCCTGAGTTTTTTGTGTTTTTGTTTGTTGTCTGGTGGAGCGTCTGGTAGCCGCTCCTTTTGAGGGGGGGTAATGTCACGATCACCTGTGAGAGTGCCCTTCAGCCTCTAGAGGGCACTCCTTCCCGGACTCTCTGTTTCACCCATTTCATGAACTACATTTCCCATACATACTCCCCGGACTAATCACTATTCGTCATTGCACTCAGCTGTTTGTTATTTTGTCATTAGTGTCTGTGTATTTAATCTGAGTTGTTTCTGTCTGTCCTTGTGGTTTATTGTTTGATGTCATCCTTGGTCTGTTTTTTTTTTTTTTTTTTTTTTTTTTCTTCCTTGTTCTCCCGTTTTTTTGGTTGGTAGTTTTCTCGTTTCTTTTATTTTTGGACTGTTGTTTGGATGCTGACCCCTGCCTGTACTCTGGATTACACCTTTTGGAATTGCCCTTAATAAAACCCCTTGCTGCACTTGGATCTTCCTTTTGCCTTTCTGTTCCGTGACAAGTAGTCCCACCTCAAAAGGATTTAGACAACTTTACAACTCAAGTAACATTTTTGTTAAGAGAAATCTTAGCACATTTCTGCTTTTAATCTCTCTAGAATGTCTTGCCTCATAGATTTCCATTATAAGTGCAATAGTGTAAACACATTTTTTTTTTTTTTTCAAAAAATCAAACCGATTGTCTAATATGGTAATTAACCATTTTGCTTGAAAATATGTTGCATTACAGAAGTACAATTTTATATTAAACTAGAACTCACTAATACACACTCTTAAAATTTAAAGGTTCTTTATAGCATTAATGGTTACATGAAGAACCTTTAACATCCATGGAACCTTTTCATTGCACATTGTTCTTTAAACTTGAAACCACTAAAACATGGTTCTTTTAAGAACTGTTCACTGAAAGATTCTTTGGGGAAACAAAATGTTCTATGGCATCACTTTGAAAAACAAAAAAAAGTCAAACACATTTTTGCAACCTTTATTTTTTTATAGTGCAAATGACAAGTGTTTCAAGGGTTTTAGGGAAGGTTTTAAGCTCACCCATTCCAGTGCTATGGTCTCCTCTTGGCCCTGTGTAGGATGTTGGTGTGGGTCCTCTGGCCAGTATCCAGTCGCCTGAGTCTCCTTTGTCCTGAGTGTATCCACAGAGACCAGTCTCAAAGTCACAGTGAGACGGGGCTGACAGAGAAGATTCTGTAACAAAAATATCAAGGAATCAACTGTACGATTCACAAAGACGATTCCTGATTCACATGTGGAAAGTTTTGTAATAAATGAACAACTTTACAGTAAGGTTCATTAGTTAACATTAGTTAACTACATTAGTTGACATGAACTAATATTGAACTGCACTTTTACAGCATTTATTAATCTTTGTTAATGTTATTTTCAACATTTACTAATACATTATTAAAATCTTGTTAACATTAGTTATTGCACTGTGAACTAACATGAACAAACAATGAACAACTGTATTTTCATTAACTAATGTTAACCAAGATTAGTAAATACAGTAACAAATGTATTGCTCATGGTTAGTTCATGTTAGTTCATTAGTTAAAGGTGCCCTAGAATGTTCTTTCACAAGATGTAAGATGTAATATAAGTCTAAGGTGTCCCCTGAATGTGTCTGTGAAGTTTCAGCTCAAAATACCCCATAGATTTTTTTTAATAAATTTTTTTAACTGTCTATTTTGAGGCATCATTAACTATGCACCGATTCAGCGCGTGGCCCCTTTAAATCTTGCGCTCCCTGCCCCCCGAGCTCTTGACTATAATACAGTGCATAAACAAAGTTCACACAGCTAATATAACCCTCAAATGGATCTTTACAAAATGTTCATCATGCATACTGCATGCATGCATCGGATCATGTGAGTATAGTATTTATTTTGATGTTTACATTTGATTCTGAATGAGTTTGAGGCTATGCTCCGTGGCTAACATGGCTAATGCTCACTGTTGGAGAGATTTACAAAGAAAGAAGTTGCGTTTATGAATTATACAGACTGCAAGTGTTTAATAATGAAAATAGCGACGGCTCTTGTCTCCGTGAATACAGTAAGAAACGATGGTAACTTTAACCACATTAGCAACATGCTAATGAAACATTTAGAAAGACAATTTACAAATATCACTAAAAATATCATGATATCATGGATCATGTCAGTTATTATTGCTCCATCTGCCATTTTTTGCTATTGTCCTTGTTTGCTTACCTAGTCTGATGATTCAGCTGTGCACATCCAGACGTTAATACTGGCTGCCCTTGTCTAATGCCTTGAACATGAGCTGGCATATGCAAATATTGGGGTCATACATATTAATGATCCCGACTGTTACGTAACAGTCTGTGTTATGCTGAGATTCGCCTGTTCTTCAGAGGTCTTTTAAACAAATTAGATTTACAAGAAGGAGGAAACAATTGTGTTTGAGACTCACTGTATGTCATTTGCATGTACTGAACTCTTGTTATTCAACTATGCCGAGGTAAATTAAATTTTCCATTCTATGGCACCTTTAATACGTTAACTAATGTTTAACTAATGAACCTTATTGTAAAGTGTTACCAATGAAGCTTGTTTACCTTGCTTGTTTAACAGTGCGCAGTCCCCAAGGGTGACTTTAATGTCATCAAGACCAACAGAACCACAACTCCAAACATTTTTGCATGTACTGATGAAAACCACCTTCATCACCCAGACATAAAAAAACACATAATTATGATTAACATAAAATGACAGATCTAAAAAGAAAGACACACACACACACACACACACACAATTTAAAAAGTAAAAAGCATACTCAAGATTATTTACAATATAAATAATCCCCATATTATTTTTCCAGACAAACATTTATTTCTCAAAAATCTTTCTTCTCAATAATCTTTCTGTAATAAAAGTCATGTGAGGCATAAACCCATATCTTGCTAACAGATGCTAGAGCAGTGGGCCAAAAGTCTGTCCAGTTCATTGGAAGGGATCTGAGAGTCTGCATGTCTCTTAAATGATTTGGTGATTGCATTTTTGTTCCTGTCTTGATGCATTTCCTTATGAACAGGAATAACCAATTATCTTTGGTATGTATTTATATACTTTTATATTGCTTGATGTCACTACTAAAAATAATTACTGATAAAGGTCTAGGGACTGTAGATTCATTGTAAAGAAGAAATACACTTTAGTATACTAGAGTACTTATCATGGAAAAAATACACTTTAAAAGAATATACTTAAGTGTGAACTGAATGTGATGTTTTGGGATATTTAATTGCATTTTAATTACAATTAAATGAAAATGTATTAAAAATTTAATTTATATTAAATTCAGTTATTTGGAATTCAGAGTGCTTTTTGACCCAAGTAGGACTTAAGTACATCTTCAATAATTTATATAAAATATAGTTTTTTTTAATTTAAAATATAGTAAGTGTACTGCCAAATGAACTGACAAGTTTGGACACATCCTCAGTGATGAACCCAGGTTCATAGGGTGTTTCGAGTCTTTGATCATCAGACACCCTCACCTGGGCGAGCCAACCAGGGGTGATCAGTCCCCGGTTTGTGTCCAAGGAGCGCGCTACACCACTGGTCTCCCCTTTTCATCCACAGCCACCGTGAGGCCTTTTCAGCAGCTTCACTGATGTTCCTGGTGGCTTTTCTCAGTTGAAAAACCTCTAATACCAAGGAGCCTAAGTGCCCGGTGAAGAGACTGCCCTGTAAATCCCCTGCATCCCATCTCAATAGGTTCACAGCAGGCCCTCCACCCATTTCCTCTGCAAGCCTCCAACAGCTCGAGGTACTTAGCCCTCTTCCGCTCATGGGCCTCCTCTATCCGCTCCTCCCAGGGAACAGTCAACTCCATCAGCATCACTTGCTTCGAGGCATCATATGTCAAAACCAAGTCAGGCCTGAGTGACGTACTTGCAATCTGCTCTGGAAACTTGAGCTGCCTCACAAGGTCCACTCTCGACTGGCAGTCACGAGCCTTGGCTAGAAGTCCTGATGGGACCTTGTGTTCTGCCTGAGGTGCCTCACCTGCCCTGATGAAGGCTATGTTATGACTTGCAGAGTGCTGGTGTTTACTCTGCTGGATTCCTGAGCTGATGGTGTCAGCTACTGCCTTCAGCACCTGGTCATGGTGCCACCTATACCTCCCCTGTCCCAGGGATTTAGGGTAGCAGCTCAAGATATGCTCCAAGGAACCTCTCGCCAGGCACAACTATGCAGGTTGGCTGGACTTGGAAGAACTTTTTGTATTTATTATAAACTATTTATTGCATAACTCATTTATTGTAAACTAAAATATATTTTAATGTAGTTTTTATTGAAACTTGTATGTCATGTATTTAAATATATTCATAATTATACATTTGTAATGATGAAGTTGCAATTTAGTACATTTAAAATATATTAACTTTAAATTTAAAGGTGCAATATGTAAGTAAAATATCCAAAAACCACTAGGACAGTGTTATATATTTTGTTCACTTGAGTACTTACGATATCCAAAATGTTTCCAACTATTTGTAAATCGTGAGAAAATTGCAATTTTAACCATGTGAGGAGTCACCTGTCAGTTGCGTCATACCCGCGTTAACCCTCGGTTTCCGGTTTTATTTTGTAGAAACCATGGAAACACCAAAGACGCTTTAATATTTAAGTGTTTTAATAGGCAAGGGAACATCTGTTTTGATATATTTATAGACAGAAAACTAATTATTGTTATATAGCTCAACACGTTTACTCTTTTTGTTTAAATTCAATTTTCTTGATTTTTTTGCGAGTACCATGCTTTACCATGCCTCAGAGAAAAACTCTATTTTGTGAAGTTGCTAACAGCATATTCAGATGCAGCTTTATTTTTTAGTAACAGTAATACATAATTTTCTCCATCATACAATATGTATTAAAATTAATTGCATGCCATTTATCAACACAAGCCATCCAGCATTTAATATGATATTCTAAAATCGATCTAGTTCACTGCAGTGTGCAACAGTGTCTCACAGCAGCTGCCGAGCGAACGCACAGAGTAACGTTATAACATCATTTTCAACACTCTCAAATGTATCTAATATGATAAACAGAGCTGTGTTACCTCATACTCATGACCGGAAAAGCAAAAGCAGTGCCAGCGACTGTGTCAGAATAAATGTTTCGCTGCTCGTGAGGCGTGTTCAGTTTAGTTTCATTTTCCATGTTTATGTTTGCCTGAGTTCTTATTACTTGGTTGTTTCCATGTTTTCTGATTTTCACACCTGTTCATTGTTCTGTTGATCATGTCGTGTGTATTTAAGCCCTCAGTTCTATTTATTGTTTGGTGTTGTCAATGTTTATGTTAATGTGTAGTGTTTGCTTTGCATATTGTTTATTGAAATCTCTTTGTATCTCTGTCATTCTGCGTCACGCTTCTTTCTTGGGATTATACTACACAGATTACGTAACAGTAAAATTTAATAACACACTACATTTAAAATTTTGATCAATAACTTTACATGTGCTTTAGTATGTTAGTCAACACATCAAAGTAATTGTACTTCTTTAAAGCACAAAAAATGATTATTAAAACATAATGACTTGTACTTTGAAGTATAACTTTAATTTGACATTATTACAAAGTGCACTTAGTTATGTTAAGAAACATAATCATGAACATGTATTGTCTTTAAGTTCACTGAAGTGGCCTTTTATTTCATGAATATTATATTTGCAAGTACAGTTTTTAAAAAAAATATACTTTTAAGTGTCACATTTTGAGTTTGTTTTTTGATCTGTTTCTCCTTTCTGTTCATGTTTTAGTTTCTTTGTTCATCCTCTAGTCTGTTAATTACCTCCGGTCCTTTCTGGTTTGTTTCTATGGTTTCTAATCGATTGAGTTAGTTCAGTTCAGGTGTGTGTCATTATCTTGTCAGCTCCTCTGTTAGCCCTCACACATTTAAGCCTTCAGTTTCTGTCTGTTCTTTATCTAATGTCATGTGTGATAGTGGTATGTTTCTCCTCTGTTGATTCTCCTGAACAGATCTTCTTCATCGTGTGCTTTAATACAACCACCTATCCTTTTACATTAAGATTTGATGTACACTATATTGCACATTCAATACAGAATAGAAATGCACTTCTTTTTCACAAAATACATCAATCAACCAATCTGTGTTTGTCAGGATGCCATCTTCAGAGACTGATGTCTTGCCTGTCTCATGAACAATTATGATGTTTGAATTGGTGGAAAAGGTTTTTTGACTTGCTTTAGCTCAGAGTTTGAAGTCTATCTGTTAGCTTTGTGGCTAGCATTTATATGCTAATATACTCCACAGTTTTTTTTATATTTTTTTTATATACATATATATAGCAGGTAGACAAGCAATAGCAAGAGAGGTGAACTAAAGACTTCTCTTACCTGAAAATTCTTCTGACTTTGAATGGTCAGTTCAACTGCAATCCAAACATTTCTTATCTTCTCATTCTGGCTCCATATTTGTTCTTGTTTAGTACCATCACTGTAATGCAGATACGCTGACAGGACTTGATCTGTTCCACTAAGACTTTGCAGGGAGTAGAAGAACTTCAGGCAGTATTTCTGATTCCCTGGCATTGGCGGGCCAAACAAACGGCTGACATATGCAGACCGTAAACTTAAGCGAGAGTTTGCCAACAAAAAGGATCCTGTTCAGAAAGTAAACTATTTTTAGCCCTTTTCATGCTTCAATGTTATAATCAGTAATATATTTTATATACACTGCATTTATTTGAAATAGAAATCTTTTGTAACATATATGTCCTTACTGTCACTTTTGATCAATGTGTCCTTGCTGAATAAAAGTATTAATTTCTTTACAAAAAAAAATAAAGTAAATTTGTATGCAGTGTTAAAAAAATAAAAATAAATCAGAAAAAACAGCTTTTATAGGCTAAACTGGCAAGTATTTAGTGACCTCCCCTTACACTTGAGTAATAGCAGGAACCTGGCTCTCTTAAACCTAAATGGAACGGAAAAGGACTGGAAGGCCAAGAAAAATGTTCAAAATATGATGAGAAGTTTCTCAGAGTTTCATTTTTGAGAAAATGGAAGATGTCCAGGAGGTCAAACTAAATACTGATTTTTGCTTAAAGAAAGAATTTTGTTCGTTTTTTTTTTGTGTACATATTTCCTGTATTTTCTGTTTGTATCGTAATAAAGAGACTGAAAATTAAATATGGAAGATCATTAAAACATTGCTAAAACAACAAAGCTGGTGGTGGCCTAAGACTTTTGCACAGTACTGTACTATATATAATATATATATATGTATATCACTGACCCCAGAACTTTGACCGGTACATTATTCTAGCTGTACCTGCTCCTGTGGTATGGTCTCCAGTGCTGAAGATGTTGGGCCTGACAGACACTCTCCTCCACAATGGATTACCCATCAGTGTCTGGACATACTGACAATATCCTGACTCAAAGTCACAGTTTGCAATAGATGGCTCAAACGTTGGCTCTGTGAAAACACATATTTTTAAGTGGTCAAATAGGAATTTGGTATTGTTGGGGTATGGAATTGAGCTTTGAGGTGTTAAACAAACCTGTGCCTGCATTACAGAACTCTGGAGAGAAGGAAATATCATCAAGAACCACGTATGCTCCATGAGGACTGTTGAACGCCACCTCAAACACCAACTGGTAAGATATACACACATGTATAAAGGCTAGGGCTATTTCACATATACTGTAGTGTGATTAATTATTATGTTCAACAATTAAATCACAATAAATTAAACATTTAAAATCATTTAAGTGTTTTAGGCCTAGTTTCACAGAGAGGGCTTAGACTAAGACAGGATTAGGCCTTAGTTCAATTAGGACATTTAAGAAGCTTTTATAAACGTAAAAAACATTACTAGTGTGCATCTTGAGACAAAACAATGGCAAAGACATAATTTAAGATATGTCAGTGCAAGTTACTTTCAGTTAAAACAGCTAAAACATGCATTTTAGTCTAGGACTAGGCTTAAGCCTTTTCTGTGAAACTGTTGGTTAAGTATAAAGTCTTATTACATTTAATTTTGTCTTAAAATACTGGAAAAAAAAAAATAATATATATATATATATATATATATATATATATATATATATATATATATATATATATATATATATATATATATATATATATATTTAGGGGTTGTTCTCGACAAATATTGTTATGTGACATGATATAACCTATTTTTTATTTTTTTTTTGCAATTAATTTAATTCATTAATTGGTATATAATCAAAATAATTTGCTTACATTTTTATTCTTAGTTGACAGCCCTAATATATACTTTATTACAAACATCTTATAGACCTTTGTACTTTAATACAAGTAATTAAGTATTGGAATCATTTGTCAAACACTGGTCTGAGAAAAAATAAATAAAAGGGTAAATAGGTACAGCACTTCGTTGACATCTGGATGCAACATGTCAGACAAATCAGGAACTGCAGACTGAAATCTACCCAGCTAACAGGAAACATTATCAGAATTTTGGATAAAGTTGAGGGAAGGTTCTCTCAAACGTTATTCCAGTAGCGTTAAAAAAATTCAGAGTTATCTGGTCTTTAATAATGTTAAAGACCAGAAATAATGTTTTCATAACCTAATGGGAATGTTAGCAAACTTCCTTAGAATATATATTTGTATTTTTGTTAGCTGGGTATTTTCTTCAAAACCCATATTATTTCTTGTGGTGTCCCTCAGGTGCAGCATCAGTAAAACACCACATGCACTTTTATTTCTTCTAGTCTTACAGATTTTAGACTAAATAACAAAGTCTGATCCATATTTGGCAGCTTATTTTGGCCTAGAACTCCCCACTTATACAAGAAAAGACTGTTTGCCTGGTATGCAAAACACCAGTCAGAGATAGTTTTATTTTTATGTGCCATGTAAGGGTTGCACCTGAAATAGATTTTCCCACAATTATAGATCGGCATGATGATATGATTTATTTGTGGTGGTCAGTCCTTACCTCCATAGGATAAGGAGCTTTCAGGTCCACTTGTACAGGTATCCAGACCCTGGCTTCTGGACTCCAGTCCACGTGGTTGTTTTCAGGTAGATCGGCTCTCCATAGTTCCTGATATTGTCCAGCCTGATCCCTGCTGAAAAGGGAGAACAGATGGTCCCCGGCATGATACTGTTGGTACTGGAAGCTCAAGCAGCCTGACATGGGCACTGTGGTCATTGGAGACACCAGCTCGGCCACCTCCTGGAAGCTTTTAGTGTCAGTAGAGTCCACATACATGTACTGACCTGTGTAAATGATATAATAATATGGTCAGACAGTGTAACAGGAAGTGGGTCTTTCATGTATTTGCCTTGACTGGCGGAAGTACAGTTTTAAATAAACTGTATAAGATTATATGAAGCAAAATAAGATTATGCAAAAAAAACTAATTTTTGTATATATATTTTTGTTATCATATAATATCATAAGATAAAACTTTTTTAGATAATTTTAGTGTATATAATATTATTAAAATAAAACAAAATACAACCCAAATTCTGGAAATGCTGGGACTTTTTAAAATTTGAATAAAAAAGACTTTTTCAAATCACATGAGCCAATATTTTATTCACAATAGAACATAGATAACATAACAAATGTTTAAACTGATAAATGTTATATTTTTATCCACTAAATGAGCTCATTTCAAATTTGATGCCTGCTACAGGTCTCAAAAAAGTTGGCACAGGGCAACACATGGCTGAAAAAGCAATACATTTTGAAAATATTCAGCTGGGAGAACATCTAGCAACTGATTAACTGATATCAGGTCTGTAACATGATAAGCTATACAAGGGATGTCTTTTTTGTGGAAAAATTGTGGAATACTTTAAAAACAATGTTCCTCAACGTCAAATTGCAAAGGCTTTGCAAATCTCATCATCTACAGTGCATAACATCATCAAAAGATACAGAGAAACTGGAGAAATCTCTGTGCGTAAGGGACAAGGCCGAAACCTTTATCGGATGCCCATGGTCTTCAGGCCCTCAGACGACACTGCATCACTCATCGGCGTGATTGTGTCAATGACATTACTAAATGGGCCCAGGAATACTTCCAGAAACCATTGTCAGTAAACACAATCCGCCGTGCCATCTGCAGATGCCAACTAAAACTCTCTCATGCAAAAAGGAAGCCATATGTGAATATGGTCCAGAAGCACCGGTGTGTCCTGTGGGATAAGGCTCATTTCAAATGGACTGTTTCAAAGTGGAAAAGTGTTCTATGGTCAGACGAGTCCAAATTTGACATCCTTGTTGGAAATCACGGACGCCGTGTCCTCCGGGCTAAAGAGGAGGGAGACCTTCCAGTGTGTTATCAGCGTTCAGTTCAAAAGCCAGCATCTCTGATAGTATGGAGGTGCATAAGTGCATACGGTATGGGCAGCTTGCATGTTTTGGAAGGCACTATGAATGTCTATTTCAGGGAAGGCCTTGTGCATTTCAGCAGGACAATGCAAAACCATTTACTGCAGCTATTACAACAGCATGGCTTTGTCGTAGAAGAGTCCGGATGCTGAATTGGCCTGCCTGCAGTACAGAGTTGCGTCCCAAATGACACACTATGCACTATGTACTTGTGCACTATGTACTCATCCATGTAGTTTGTGAATTGTATAAGGTTATTTTGTCATTTTATAATAATAATACCTTTATTTTATATAGCGCCTTTACAAGTGGCTTTCTCAAAGCGCTTTACAAGAAAACATAACAGAGAAAACAACACATATAAATACAAAAAATACACATCAAAGAAATAGAAACAAAATAAAATGATAAATCAAGTAAAAGCAATCCTAAAATAGTATGTCTTAAGAAGACAATGCTCTATCACCCCTGGAGCGAAGCCGTTAACAACGGAGTCTTCTTTTTGAAAAGAAGAGGAGATGCTACACCATGGTAAACATGTCCCCGTCCCAACTATTTTGAGACCTGTAGCAGGCATCAAATTTAAAATTGCATAATTTTGTAAAATTGTAAATATCTAAGCATTTGTTATGTTATCTATGTTCTATTGTGTATACAATATTGGCTCATGTAATTTGAAAGTCTTTTAGTTTTCATTTTATTCAAATTTAAAAATATTTTAATAAAATAATTTCAAATCACATAACACTATACCATAAATCTTTTCTTTGTATATTTTTTAATTGTATAAATGTAAACAACTTTTATTTTTTTTGTAAGTGACCGTATAATAGAATATGTATTAAATTAAATACATATAAAATTGTCTGTTTTTGATATTATATGATATATTTGTTTAAATTATGCAGGTTATTATAGAAATTATATAAAAAACATTTTTCGAATTTCAGAATTTATACAACATTTTCTATTCTACATGATTATAATATAAAAAATAATTGATTTTTATATGTTTCAAATCGTATAAGATTATATGACGACATTTCTGAATATGATTTTTTTTGTATTGTGTAAAATTATAAAACTTGTAAAATACATTTTTTTGTAAATAATCACAGATTAAACAGATAAAAAAAACTAATAAAAATGTTTATGATTTGTAGAATAATATACATAATTCATAATTTTTTATTGTTGATTATAATCAACAATAATCAATTTTAATTGGGATTATAACAAAAATATAGAACATTTTCAATGTCGTCTGGGATTATATAATATATATATATATATATATATATATATATATATATATATATATATATATATATATATATATATATATATATATATATATATATATATATAATATGAAAATCTTTTTTCACATCATATACGATAAAGCAGACTAACCTGTTCCATCTATCAGTGTAGCATCATCTGATCTTCCCACACGCCAGTTCATATATCTGTTCCTCTGGTTTGTGTATCCACACAGGTGAGCTTCTTCAAAGTCACATTCTTTGGAGTTACATGACCAGAAAAAGGAGTAATTATTTTAAATAGCTAATTTTGAAGCCCTCTAGTTCTGCATACCTTTTAAGGCCAGTATTTGGGCACAATGCTGACTAACATAAGAACTGAACAGAAATCTGGATTCGTTTAAAAGATTTTCATTTGCCTCAGGAATGTGCACACGGGCAGGTCCCTAGGAATAGCCATCAAAAACATTGTTTAGAAAGAACATCATCTTTTTTCCCTAGTTAATAGTCCTTTTCATGTGGTTGGCCCTGATTTTGGCTTACGTTATTAATGTTACAAAGAAACAAACAAAGTGAAAGGTTGCTGGGCTGTTCTGGGTTGATTCTATCATGCTTTTACTGGCCCAAGTTAAAAGAGCACTTACCTATACAATATTTGTCAGAGATCTTTATCTCAAAGATGGACACGCTGCCTCCTTCTTCTCCCAGTTTGCCTTCAATGACAATCTACAAATGTGAAGTGAACTTGTCATTAGGCTCATGAAAATATTACATACGAATCTAGGGTATACCCAGCTAACAAAAATGTTCTTAAAACGTTTTGCTTATCTTCATATTAAGTTAAGGAAACATTATTTCTGAGTGTTCTCTGAACATTCAAAACACCCAGTTTTTTAAATGTTTTTTCTTTGTTATGTGAACGTTAAGGAAACATTCCATTTGATCATTTTGATCGGTTTCACTTTACAATAAGTTTCATTAGTTAACATTAGTTAACTACATTAGTTAACATGAACTAATAATGAACTGCACTTCTACAGCATTTATTAATCTTTGTTAATGTTAATTTCAACATTTACTAATACATTATTAAAATCTTGTTAACATTAATGAAGATTAGTAAATACAGTAACAAAAGGTTAGTTCATGTTAGTTAATTCATTAACAACGTTTAAAGGGATAGTTCACCCAAAAATGAAAATTTGATGTTTATCTGCTTACCCCCAGGGCATCCAAGATGTAGGTGACTTTTTTTCTTCAGTCGAACGCAAATTATGATTTTTAACTGCAACCGCTGCCGTCTGTCAGTCAAATAACAGCAGTAGATGGGAACTTCAACTATAACAGTAAATAAAACTTGCTTAGACAAATCAAAATTAAAACCTGCGGCTCGTGACGACACATTAATGTCCTAAGACACGAAACGATCGGTTTGTGCGAGAAACCGAACATTATTTATATAATTGTTACCTTGCAGTTAAAATTTGCGTTCGACTGAAGAAAAAAAGTCACCTACATCTTGGATGTCCTGGGGGTAAGCAGATAAACATCAAATTTTCATTTTTGGGTGAACTATCCCTTTAACTAATGAACTTTATTGTAAAGTGTTACCTTGCAAACATTATGGGAACGTTACTTTTGAATGTTCTCTGAACATTCTGAAACCAGTAGAAACATTTAAAAAAGTCAGCATCCAACTAAAATTAAAAAAAAAAAAAAAAAACATTCTATGAACGATGTATAAATCTTGCTAATGTTTGAGAACATTATTAAAGACCAGATAACTTGGAACGAACATTCTATTAACGTTACTAGAAGAACGTTTGTTCATAAACTTGAGTGAACCTTGCCAGAATGTAAGCCAAAGTTCTGAGAATGTTCCCTGTTAGTTGGGTGTAGTTTTCACCTTAAATGTTTCGATAGAGTTCTGAAGGTCAATGCTGGCGATGAGCCAGCTGTCAGACGGGCTTTGGGTCTTCCAGAGCACCTGATCGAAACTATCTCCGTCTGTACGCTTCTGCACCTGCAGGGAAGCGCTGCCTGTGACCTGATAGACCATCCTGAAACAGCTCCAGTCCTGTTGGTCCACATCTGGACCTAAAAGAACAGCCTTTCCCTGATCCTCCTGGACGCGCTCGTCAACTGTGATGAAGTGTCCTGAGTGAAGCCGAAAGAAAATACACATTCACAGCAAGAGTTTGTGCGTACAGCCAAGAAAGCAAAAAAATTTTTTTAGCAGTGACAGGCCAATTATCATCCAAAGTTCAACTATTATTTTCACGAGGTATTTTCACACTTACAAATAAGTCAGATAAAATAAATGGTAAACGCATTTGGCGTTTACCCTCTCGGGTTGAGATGGTGTGATAATTGGATAGCTTATTTGACTTTGTTCCTCCCGAACTACGTTAATAAAACATCATTAATGACTGAAATGCTAAAATACATCCGTCAAGTGTCACATGTGTGGTGTGGGCTTCGTTTGTATCCACATTTGTATTCAAGCCTTACATTTCTTCTAAATTTCCTCTGCTTCAATCAAAAGCAAATGATCCAGTGCCACGTATAAACACAACAATTCACCAATCCATGATGTGCTATTTCATTATCTCCAGATGCTGTAAATATTGAGGCCACGGCATCCAGATGTGGCTCTCACTAAACACTTTTTCTTCACTTTTTTGGGCTTTCAATGCATGAAGTTCAAATGTTTTTCTAACCTTGAAGTCCATGTTTTGACTGATGATACTTTATATTCTGCAGGGCTTAAAACAGTGGCAACCTCAATTCAGAACAACCCATCTGAAACACTGCTTAACACAAGCCTAAAAGTGGCCTTAAAGGATTACTTCACTTCAGAATGAAAATTTCCTGATAATTTACTCACCCCCAAGTCATCCAAGATGTTCATGTCTTTCTTTATTCATTCGAAAAGAAATTTAAGGTTTCTGAGGAAAACATTCCAGGATTTTTCTCCATATAGTGGACTTCAGTGGGATTCACCGGGAAGGTCCAAAATTCCGTTTCAATGTAGCTTCGGAGGGCTCTACATGATCCCAGCTGAGGAATAAGGGTCTTATCTAGCGAAATGATCGGTCATTTTCAAAAAAAAAATAAAATAAAAATTTAGATACTTTTTAACCACAAATGCTTCCACTTCACGCATTACGTAATCATGTTGCAAAGGTCACGCGTGATGTAGGGAGAAGTAACGATCTAATGTGTTTACAAAGAGTAAGTGCAAAGAGTAAGTCAAACAGCCTTTACAAAAAAAAATGGTGTTGCTTTACGCGTCGGACGATTTTGACCTTTCCAACATGATTACATAATGCGTGAAGTCATGAACACTAGTGCAAGACGAGCATTTGTGGTTAAAAAGTATATACATTTTTATTTTTATAGAAAATGACTGATTGTTTCGCTAGATAAGACCCTTATTCCTCAACTGGGATTGCGTAGAGCACTTTGAAGCTGCACTGAAGCTGAATTTTGGACCTTCAACCCATGGTACCCCATTGAAGTCCACTATATGGACAAAAATCCTGGAATGTTAAATTTTACATTTTAATTCTGAAGTGAACTAATCATTTAAAGGGATAATTCACCATAGTTCATCATTATTTGCTCATTCTCGGGTCATTCACACCACATTTTTTCCCCATTGTTTTCTTCCATTCATCCAACACAAAAGAAGAATTTAGTGAAAAATAATAATTTTGCTTATTATATATTGCTTATAAGATTTGCAATATAGTGCATGAGTCACTATGGACTGGTGTTGTGTGGAAATGAGCTGCATAGATTATTCAAAATTTCTCCTTTTCTCATCCAAAAAACAAAACAAACAAAAAAACTGTTCATTTGTGAATTTAAATTCTTAAATAAAAAAATTAAAAAAAAACTGTTACATCACAGATGAACAATACATAAAAATATAGCATTTTAATGTATATTTAATAGATTAATAGATCTGCTAAAAAATATCATCATGTCATTGACCCATAAACAGACATAAACATTCACATATCATCCACTCATGTAATGGTGAACTTGGCATCAAATTTTTCAAAATGCACTGCAATCATTTACAGGCTGCTGAAACTCACCTGATGGGTTGAGGGTCCAGCTGAGAAAGGCCGGGTCAGACATATAGTCACATATGCTCTCCTGAAAGCTGCAGGAACCTGGCAAAAGCTCTGCTTTAGCTGTGACTGAGAGAAAAAAGCACAAACACACACTTATGCAAGTACAATGTTGGACACCGACAATTTAACTGCATTGAGACCTTACCAATAAAGCTCAGAACATAGAAAGAAAGCATCTTCTCTCCTACGTTTTGTCCTGCAAAGATGAAATAAGACCCGTTCTGGCAAAAGAGAACTAGAGCTAGAGATCTAGACTTCACTCTCTCATCATGTCCTTCTTTTTTACGCTGGCAGCATATAAACGAAGCTCAGATGTGATCCTTCTGTCTGGCTGCTGGAGAAGAAAAAGGGAGGGAAGAAGGAAGAGGGTTTCAGTAATGTTGACCAGATTCAGAGGTTCCCTTTTCTTACCTCAGAGCTGCTGACCGCTTCACCTTGAAACACACTTTCATATCCATAATCCATCACATGAATATCAGTTACATCGGATGGATTTTTAGATCAGTTTTCTTCCTTTAAATTTGTGTGTGACATCTTGAAATCAAACAGTCTTTTAGAGTCTCACTTGTAAAGTATTTCCACTATACTGTGCCAACTGGAGCACCAAAATATCTCTCTCTTCTCGTGTTGTTCAGGAAAGAATCCTGTAAGAACTGTGTTCTAGTTATGAAACAGTTGCTAATGATATGAGCACATCTGCATTGAAATCAAAATTGACTGTTCTTATTTTAGCATGGAATATTGCAGTATTTATGCTCATCATTACTTTTTAAATTCAGGTGTTTTGCCGGTGTACTGCACAGATAAGAGCAGCGATTCCCCCCTGGGCGCTTCAGACGAGCAGTAATTTATTTAGAGCAGTTTCCCTAAAAGAGCAAGCAGACGGCTAGTGTCTTTTTAAAGATGCTTTTCCGTCAGTGCATTCCTGGATGCATTCTTCGTTTCCTGTCCTCATCTGACCAAGTACTTGAGTGCATGTCTAGTCGGTCAGCCCTTGTACTGGGCTAGATGCTCCGTTAGCAGTTGTGATTCTCCTTCGGTAATCCCGTATGTGTATTTTTCCACAGTGTCTTTCCCTTGGCAGATCTTGCTCTGCCCCCTCTCTACGTCTGTAGTAGTTCCATCCCTTTTCAGGTAGGACCTACCCCAGAAATTCCTCCATATGTAGGACTGCCCCCTGGTCAGTCCATATGTGTATTTTCCACATGTTACCATGTTACCACCCTAAGGGCAGAGTGTGACCTCTATAGTGTCCTTCTCCATTGGACTAGGCACGCTTCCCCAGCGTAAACAACTCTGGTCACAGCTAAAAACAAGGGAACTGAGTACTGAAGCAACTCTTCCCATGAAATAAATTATATCTAAAGGAACAGCGGCTATGACTGTCTCCATGGTAAACCCTGTCCCTTTGTGAGGCGCTGGGTAGGTTACGACTTAACAAGAGCAGTTGCCAAAAGGGCAAAGATGGTCCTGACTGCAGAACACGAGATCCAGGGGGGCGAGGTTGGATCCAGCACCTCCCACTTTATATATCCCTAAATCTACCTGTCTCCACCCCCTGGATCTGGATCCATCTCTTCCCACATTATATCCCTAAACCTACACGTCTACACCCCCTGGATCTGGATCCTGGATCTCGCGTTCTGCATTGAGTGCATCTGCAACTTCAACACTCTTAACGCAGTTCTGTGGTAGTGACGCTTTTCATAGGGATCCCTAATGACGACTTTTGCCATCATTTCAGTTTCAATGGTCCACCTTCTCTGATTGGTGGATCTCTCTTCAGGATAATGGTAGTGTAGTTCTTGACCAGGAATTTGGCTATTAAACACAGTTTAAAAAAATAAAATTTAAACCACACTGACAAATGATGCAGGAAGATTCAGTGATCACAATTTACAACGTCAGAAATTATTTTGGAATCATCATGAAAGTGTCATTTATTGTCGGCATGAAATGGAAGTTGTAATATTCTTTTCTTCCTATAGGACGGGACTTGATTTTGTGGTAACACTTTAGAATACTGATCCTTCATTAATGAATATCTACACAGGAACAATTGATTAATGCATTATTAACACTCTAGCAACTACTATTAACTAACAAGAAACTCTGATTAATGAATTAGTAAGTAATAGTGCTCAGTTGAACTTGGTAGTTCACTATTAACTAATCAGTAACTACTGTTTTTTCATTCCTCCCAAAGAACTACTAAGTACTACTATATACATAATTAACATGAATGATGCATAATGTATAATTAATTCTAAAGTAAAAGGCCTTGGTAACCCACTAGTAATGAGTGAAGTATTACTAAATACTTAAGAAAGAATTACTAATTATTTGGATCAGTATTCTAAAGTGAAAATCATGATAACTCTCTAGTAACTACTGAAGTCTTTGTAAACTTTTGATGTTTTTGTATGTTTTTGTACAATAATTCCTTATGACATATTTGGTAACACTTAAATAATTACTAGTGGGTTACTATGATCTTCACTTTAGAATACTGATCCAAATAAGAAGTACTTTAGAGTTATATAGTAACTCTTGAGTTATTACTATCCAATACTTTACAAAAAACTCAAAAGTTTACAATGACTACAGTAATTACTAAAGAGTTATCATACTGATCCAAATAATTAGTAATTCCTTCTTAAGTATTTGGTAATACTTCACTCATTACTAGTGGGTTACCAAGGCCTTTATTCTAGAATTAATTATACATTATTCACTATTCACATTAATTATGATGTATATAGTAGTTCTTAGTAGTTCTCTGGGAGGTATGGAAAAAACAGTAGTTACTGATCAGCTAAAGGTGAACAACCTCATTCAACTGAGCACTATTACTTACTAATTCATTCATCAGAGTTTCTTGTTAGTTAATAGTTGTTACTAGAGTGTTAATAATGCATTACTCATTTGTTCCTGTGTAGTTATTCATTAATGAAGGATCAGTATTCTAAAGTGTTACCGATTTTGTAAATGGGGAATTGATTGGATGGTTGTGGCTGACTATTGGTGGATTTCATGTGGGTGACAGGTTGCCCCGCCCTCGTGCCAGTAAACACATCATCAGAGAAGAGATGTTGCTGCAAAAGGAGGGGGAGTTATTTTGATTAAAGATTATGAGGCACATGAATTTAAAAACATGATGTGCACAGATAAATAATTTATAATAAATACTGCAATAATCCATACAAAACAAGAACAGAGGGACAGATCTGGAGTGATTCTATCTATTGGAAAAACTTACATATGTGATGAAGCATACAATTAACATTTTACAATATATGGGGTTTATTTATAAAATGCAATTTCTAGGTGTTGTGATCACTAAATTATTGGAATTTACATTTTCTTTTTTATTATTGCGCACGTCTGAAAATAAAATGTCATTGTACACAATCAGTATTAGGTTCTTCTTTGCTAATTCTTTGCTTTGTTTTTAAATTCTGTGCGATTTCATTTTGCAAAAAGTTTTACATTTTTAAAATCAGTAAGAACTGAATTTGGAACACTGTTCCTCATTCCACACACTCTTACAATTAGAGGATGAAGTCACACCGTTGGGTGGTATGGGCTAAAACATAAATAATTAGAGGCTGAAGTAACATAATGTGGTCCACGGACACAGTTTGGAAACATGATACAAATATGTAATGCCGGCAGAATGTGACACAGAGCCAGAGAAGGCTGAATGTCGGGTTATCTTAACTCAGTGGGATGGGTGGGATTTTTGACCACATGAAGAAGTTCCTCTGGGGAGTCCCAGGAATTAACTGAATACACAATCAGGTATTTCAGAATGACATTTGTTTCAAATTAGGTCCGATTTTGCGTTCTTCCCCCTTCATACACATTGTTGAATATATACAGTAAGTAATACTTCAGCAAACACTCTTTTGCAGTGAGAGTTGAACATATGGTCAAATAGTAAATGATAAAAAAAACCCAAGATTCATAGATGTGTTCGACATGCAAACCAGAATCCTCATGTAAAAATGGTTGAAGCGATAAAAGCAACTGAAGAAAGTAAGCTATATAAAATACTAAACAAAAAGAAGAAGGTAACATTTACTTCAAACATTTAGCTTTGCAGCTATAAAACAATTCCATGAAGCTGTGTGAGTTGTAGGCCTACATGTCATTTTAACTGTTGGAAATGGATCATAAATGTGGACTTCAAAGAGTTTTTATCCTGTTGCGCCCTCTATAAGCCATGCTCAGTGACTAATCGAGGTCAAGCTTTAAAGTACACATGAAATCAAAATTGAACTTATTTATTTTGTTATCTCAAATTGCTAGTTTTGTGGTGAACAATTCATCTGTGCAAGTCAATCCACACACAAAAAATTGTTTGGCTTCGTAATATTTAATCAATATCTGAAAAGCTCCTCCCCTCTGCAGCGGTGCCCCTTCTCTAATGACATCAGTTTGACGGTTTGGGTTGAAAACGCTTAAACCACTCCCCTCCAACTGTTAGTTTGCTATGAGCGAGAGATGGAGAGGAGGACCGCTGAAGTAATACTCTGCCCTCTGTTCAATATTCCGTTTCACTTGGAAATACGTCACAGCACTGGAGAAAAGTTGTTTGCAACTTCCAGTTCACTCGGACTTTAAAAGTGCAATGTGTACATTTTAGGAGGCATCTATTGACAGAAACGTAATATAATATACATTACTACACTGTAAAAAATTTAACGTAAAATCAACAGTAACTTACTGGCAACAAATAGCCAGCAAGCTTCAGTATTTTATTCCACGGTAATATTACTGTAAATCTGACTACAGTAGTTCACAACATACTGTATAATAACTTACAGTATATTTATACTGTAAAATTAATTACAGTTCATGTTTTTGCACTGTATTTTAAAATACAGTAAAGTTACTATGCAGTATAATTGATTACGGTAGTTTTTATATTCACATATACGCATATATACACAACATATAGCTAACTACAATCTGTTACATGCTTAAAAATAATTAAATATAAAGGCTTGTATGCAAAAAAAAAATTCACAGTTATATTACTGATTATTAGATGTCACATAAATTATGACAACACTCAGAAGTCCATTTAAAAACTTTTATTACAATTTAATTCATTAAACGGTAAAAACACTCTCCAGACTTGACAGGGCCAATGCAGATCCCAGGATTTTGCTGCCTATAGAGAACAAAACACAAAAATTGAGTTGCACTACAGCTTGACAGACATCAATGTGATAAACAGACTTGAAAATGACTTACCTCTTTATTAACCGAAGAGCGATACTCATCAGCACGCTGTTGTGTAGAACAACATACACGCTGAAAGAAATGAAAAACATATTCAACACTGCATAGACCTACACAGAGATATTCGTTTCACAATGCATCCCCTTTCTGAATGATCCTGATCTTCTCGATCCGTTACAAAGCTAAAACCGCTCTCATTTTATGATTTTTACTGCGTTCTTCAATAGCTGAAAATGACTTACCTCTTTATTAACCGAAAGTCATGCATAACATTAGTGCAACAGGTCGATTTCGAACATAGCTTTAGGCTTAGGCGCGTAAGGCCTCGATCGCGACAGGACACACACACACGGTGTAAGTTACACACAAATGTTCAGAAACAAGAACATTTCGATTACTTTGTTCTGAACTTGAAATTATTAACTAACATTAACAGCAAACCTTGTGATAATTAGTATTTGGCTAACGTTAAAGTTAGAATGTTTGTGTTACAAAACTACTATTAAACCACCGATTATTAAACGTTAACGTTAGTGGTAACGTTAAAACGAATATCTTCCCATTTGGGGTGAAACTTTTAGAAATACACATCTTTAAGATATTGAATAAAATTGTATATCTCACCTGACTGGTTCTTGTTGGTCTTGCTCATCCTCAAAGGCTCAGCAAATGAACTGGAAAATGAGTGCGGGCTGACGGTTTAGATGATTGGTTGCCAGGTATATCCCGTGCGATTCCGCTCTTTATGTAATTAGTGTGTTTAATAGAAAGCAAAATAATAATAATAAAAAAATATCATGGGAATTGATTTTATCTATTTACCTAGCCTATATTATTGACATCTACATCTCTACAACTACCTCCCACCCACAAAATTGTTGGCTATAACTTATGAGATTAGTTGGTTTTGTGTCAAAATCTGGCAACCATAAAGATACGCAATTAAAAAACACCCACATAAAACATTAAACTTTTTTTTAACTATATGCTAAATGCCTTAATATATGGGTTACCTTATGAAACGATGTATTATAAAATTCCTTATAAATAAATATATAATTAATAAATAAAATTCCTTGTCTGTTGGATTATTACTGTCATCAATTTAACAGTAATATAAGGATTACTGTAATTATTTTCCCACTCTATTGTTTTTTTCAAAGAATAGCATAAATTGACAGCAACTGTCCTGTAAATAGTTTCTACAGTAAGACAAAGCTGGAAATACAGCAATAATACTGCAAAAGTTATAAAATTGACAGCAACTTACTGTAAACTGTTTCTACAGTAAGCTTTCTCTGATAATACAGCAATAATACTGTGAAAACAACAGAAATCGTTTACAGTGTATGTTTTCAGTGGTGTATAAAGGCCTTACATAATGAACATTATGTTTTTATTACCTTAGAATGAGCCATTTTTATCTACATACACCATGCGGGTCCCCTTACGTCAAGTCGCTATTCCTGCACCAGCATATTTCTACGGTAGCCCTAAACCAGGGTTGCCAGGTTTTCACAACAAAACCCACCAAATTGATCCTCAAAACTAACCCAAAACTACCCCAATGACATTTCAGGGGGGGTCCCACGGTAAAAATTGTGTTCCGTAGAGTAAAATTTGCGTTTTTGGTTGGGCTCCCCTGGTAAAATTCGCATTCCAGGGATGAAATATCACGTTATTTTGGGCAAATTCAACCCGCAGACATGAAAAACAACCCACGGCAACAGTGAAAAAGTAGTCCAATTGCCAACACTGCCCTAAACGGACAAACTGCTCTACAGAGTGCGTTTGCTTGACTAGCTACTCTCGAGGCGTTTCTCAATGTCAAGGAAGGATCCTCGGAAGCCAGAATTTCGAGGATGCTACGTCATCGACATCCGTCAAAGGACTGTTCCAATGTCGAGGATCCTCGGAATTTCAAACAAGGACTGAGTCCTTCATTCGAAAAATATCCCATACACAGGAAAGGATGCATATGTGTATCCTTCGCGCTCTCAAATCACCCACAATCCTATGCACGCAGCTTTGCGATCTTGTTCAAAAATGTTTTAAAAAAATGTTGGACGTTAGCGGGCAATATGCTTTCAAATGTAAGTATATTTACGTTACCAAACATTTGTTATAACAGAAGTAAATATGTCAGATAAATAAAGTTTAACGTTTAAATGCCAGTAGGATATTATACAAATACAAATTACGTTATTGATGGCTAACTGAACCGGACCGTTGTTAGCTTGTTTGCCATCACCGGAATTTTTTACTTTATAAATAACTAGTTAAGTTGTCTAAAGTAATTTAACGTTAATATTATACCATTATACCATTCACAGCGTTATTCATAGCTTTCTCGTATTTTTTAACAGGGACCAAGGAACAAACGGAGGCGTTCATACGTCTCCGTGTAGAAAACAAGCAGCTATTTACCAGGGGGTAATGACGCAATGACGTGCACTTGCTAGTCTGTTCCATTTACGTGTTCTCTGAATGCTAAAGAGGAGCCTCGCCTAGACTCTGAAGGAAGTGACTTGGAAGGACCAGTCCTGCCAAGGAAGTATCCTTGACATTGAGAAACGCCTTCTGCTGTCTTACGCGACGACATATTTGTCCTGTGTGGGCCACCGTAGCTTCTCTATATTACAATTCGCAACCTCACCGCTAGATGCCTCTAAAATCTACACACTGCACCTTTAAGCGTAAAGGCAGAACATTAAAGTTGGCTTGCCGACTAGTCTGTGCAACCCCTAGTGTTCCCAAAGGGTCTCAATGGCCTGCTGCTTTCTGACATCAATTATTTATAGGCTTTCCCAGAATAGCATGGATGGAATCATGAAATGTATGGTGGTTACATAAACAATTATAAAAATATACGCCTACCTTTTTTTTTTATAGAAATAATGTCTTGATTAGTGTTTTAGGTTGATTTAAATCATTACAAAGTGATTCATTTTAAATAAAAATATAAATAAAAATACACATATAAATTCATACAGTATACTTTAAATAAACAGTGAGATTTGTTTCTTTCACAATTTGTAAATAATTCTGCGATTTGCACATTCACATTTTGGACCAATGATATGAGAACTCTTCTGAAATAAAAACCAAACCACCGAAGAGGTCGGTTAAATGGAGGAGTTTATGGATAGACACTATGAGAAAGTAACATCTGAACATATTATGAAAATCTGTGTATCTGCAAAGGAAGTATAACTGACTCAAAAGCACAAGACAGATGGTGCGATTTGTTGCGGGATGGTTTGGGGGCAGGGAGGGTATTTACTGGTGTGTAATCCGCTCTGATGTCACTGTATGCTGAAGGAGGGGTCTGAGATCCGCCGCTCCACTCGCCTAATCCCAGTGTGTTGATAAGAACAACCGACAAAGATGAAGGCAAGCCGAAGAGCTCTTCTTCATCGCTTGTGTTCATAACAGGTAAGTATAACGGATGAGACTGTAAACGGCTGTTTGTATGTCGTGTTTTACAGGCGGTATTTGATCGTACAGGAGCTGCACCTGCTGGATAAATTCACTGGGGAGGGATGCGTTTGCCTCAGCGCAGGCCCGCTACGTTACGAAATAACACGCTTTTAACTTTTATTGCCAATGGAAAGTTTTCAAATTACACCGTTAAATGTTATTTTGGTGTTTTATTTTGTTTTTAATTGAACAAAATCTTCATTTTATAATGTTAGGAGCGCCAAAATGTCCATATGGTTAGCGGTGTCTACCTGTACGTGACTGCAGCAGTCATAAATACATCGACAGTCGTGACATTTGGTGAGATACTGTAAAATCATTGCGGTTTCGTGTTGAGGCTTTTGGTTTTAAAGTCGCTATGATATTACGATGAACAAGAAGCAAAATAAAACAAAATTACATCTTATTGTCGATTTAACAGAATACTATGTAATCGTATGTTATAGGCTACTGTTTATTGTGGTAAAAAGTATGAACAACGTTATAATTTACGGTGAAAATCTATACTGCAGTGCATCCAACAAGACGTGCATGTTCTTTAAAATATTATAAACGTTGGAAACGTGATTTACAGTGAAATTAGTGAAATATGTCCAGACCCCATCGCGTGATGCATCAAATGTGCTTATATTTTATTTAAAAAGTTAGTTTCTTTTTATTTTTATCATTTAATGCACATTATGGTGTTCTATTTTACAAAGTTAAGTGGTTTAGTTAATCTTTATCGTATTGTTTTCATGTTTATTTTTAAGCATTGGTTCATAAATAGGCTTTGATTAACTTTAATTAATTTCTGTTTTACCACCTGTATTATTAATATCAGTATATTTTAAGATTATATATTAAGATAGTTGTTCAGTTATATTGATATTATATTAGTTAATTTTTTTTTTTTTTTTTTTTATACAGATATGCACTATGAAATTACAGGCACCAAAAGGTCTAACATAAAGCCTGAAACATTGTCATTATATTTTTACATTATATGATTTTCTAGCAACCACAGCTATCAATTTTTTTTTTTTTTTTTTTTTTTTTTTTTTTTTTTGTAGAATTTATTATTGCAGTGGGATTTACATTTTGATTCTTTAATGTATGATGACACTCATCAAACATTAAACCTCCTGTGCTTTACTTTACCTACTGTGCATTAAACCTACCGGTATATTTTTTCTCATTTCTTATATACACAGTAAATACCAAATAATTGTAGAATGTAAAAAAATAATACCATTGGCTGGCATCACTATGTTGTTTTTTTTTTAAGATGGAGAATTGTATTTGAAAATTGTTTATATTAGTGAATGTTGCAGTTTAATTTTTTTGCCATCTGAAAGTGAGTGACACCACCTGCCACCGGAACTGCAGAGTGACCTTAATATGCATGCATGCTCTCAGTTGTAAACAATACAAAGAGGCTGCATGGTGAAAGTGAAGATCTCAGTTTAAATAGAGAAGTAAATCCCCTGGATTTGGGTTTTTATGGGAGGTTTGACAGATGAATCTGCTGAACTCCAGGACTGGTGGAGTATGCAGCATGACGGCTGCCCACGGTGGAGCCATCTGTGACAGCACTACTGCCATAAACCATGTCTCTGAACAGGAATACAAACATGCAGTGTGTTACTCTGTCGTTATACAGACACATATAAGAGCTACATTGCTTGATTAGACATTAAGTGCATTTATAATTTACATTGATGGTATTAAAGGGTTAGTTCACCCAAAAAATTAAATTTCTGTCATTAAGTACTCACCTTCATGTTGTCCCAAACCCGTAAGACCTTCGTTTGTCCTCAGAACACAAATTAAGATATTTTTGATGAAATCCAAGGGTATCTGATCCACACATAAGCAGTTAATGGGTATTAAAAGACATCAATAAAACGGTCAATGTGACTACAGTGGTTCAACCTTAAAGGCTCTCTAAGCGATTCTTAGCGGAGTAACTTCCTGTTGACGTTCGAAGTGTTGTCAAACAAAACAGAGGCTAGCTAGACCCTCCCTCCTACTCCTCCTGGCCCTCCCCTCCGTGCTTCCTGAAACAGTCATGAACGCGCATTTAAAATGTAAGTAGCTTGCGTATTGACGCTGCTCATCGGTCATTGGCTGGAGTATGTTTATTATGTTAAGTGGTCCAGGCTGCACCAGTTTGTTTTTGTTGCCGTTTTCGGAGCTTGTGGCGACTACAGAGAACGCGTTTTTTTACAGTGTGTTCAGGGGACAGGCAGCTAGCGGATAGTGAGAAGATGTTTGCTGTTTGTGACAAAAAATGTTTTGGCCTAAAAACGTGTGACTTCGCTTAGAGCACCTTTAATGTTATGAAGTGATGAGAATACTTTTTGTGTGCAAAAACAAAACAAAATAACTTTTCAACAATATCTAGTGATGTAGTCATGTTGACCGTTTTATTGATGTCTTTTAATACCCTTCTGGACCTCAAAAGATGTAGTGTCATTAACTGCTTATGTGTGGATACCCTCGGATTTCATCAAAAATATCTTAATTTGTGTTCTGAGGACAAATGTAGGTCTTACGGGTTTGGGACAACATGAGCACCTTTAATGTTATGAAGTGATGAGAGTACTTTTTGTGTGCAAAAACAAAACAAAATAACTTTTCAACAATATCTAGTGATGGGCGATTTCAAAACACTGCTTCGTGAAGCTTCGAAGCTTTATGAATCTTTTGTTTCAATTCAGTAGTTCAGATCACCAAAGTCACGTGATTTCAGTAAACGAGGCATTGTTACGTCATAAGTCTTTTGAAACTTCAGTGGTTCACTTGACTTTGGCAGTTTGATACACAATCCGAACCACTGAATCGAAACAAAAGATTCAAAAAGCTTCGAAGCTTCACGAAGCAGTGTTTTGAAATCGCCCATCACTAGATATTGTTGGAAAGTTATTTTGTTTTGTTTTTGCACACAAAAAGTATTCTCATCACTTCATAACATTCAGGTTGAATCACTGTAGTCATGTTGACCGTATTATTGATGTCTTTTAATACCCTTCTGGACCTCAAAAGATGTAGTGTCATTAACTGCTTATGTGTGGATACCCTCGGATTTCATCAAAAATATCTTAATTTGTGTTCTGAGGACAAATGTGGGTCTTACGGGTTTGGGACCACATGAGGGTGAGTATTTAATGACAGAAATTTAATTTTTGGGTGAACTAACATGTTTTTTGGACATGATACCGGTAATGCCATGTTTTTCCCCCCACATATTATAGGACATCCTCTACTATATGATTTCTGTGTGTCATTCAGGCTGTTAAGCAGCATCTAGAAAATGAGCAGTGAGTGGGCGGAGCCATGAGCCATAGGGAGGAGCCAGAGGAGGCAGGCCTCAGAGGTCCTCCCCCTCATCGCAGCAAGCAGCCCAATGGGACTCCCCTAGAGGGTGGTCGACCCAGATGGAGGCCATGCCAGCTGCACAATCCTGATGCAGAAAGCCAAGGCCACCACCATCATCACCATCAACACTATCATCAACAAGCCATCCAGCACCCATCTGGATCTAGCCGAGCTCCACCACGCCAACGTAGGCGGCATGTTCCCGGTCAAGCGCAACATAGGCGGACTGAGAGTGGGGATACAGAAGTTAGAGCTGGCCAACAGCCCAAGCAGGGGGTGTCTAGACATCATCGGAGTGGAGAGAGACTCCATCAGCACAGATACAGACAACAGCACAAAGAAGAAAAACAACAGGTGGTCAAAACTTCTCAAAAAGAGCAAGCTTCAGAAGCATTATCTCCAGAAGATTCCTCTCAAGAACTGCTGACTCCATCTCCTCAGGAAGAAACAATCACTGGTAGACTGGATGGAAACAGTCCAGATCTGTCCCATTCATCTGATACACCGATTGATCGTGATACAGATCCAGAACAGCCAGAGTCTTCAATGGAACAGTTGGAGGAGAAAGTTCAATGCGAAGAATCAAAGTTTGTTGAAGAGGAATTGGTGAAAGATAACAAAGAGGAGGAGGACTATTCCAGAGAAACTCATGAACAAGATTATGTTCCACCTAAGATTACTTCAAAATGTCGCACTGAAAGTAAAAGAACCAGTCCGCTAAGAGTAGATGTTCCACCGTTCGCCACATCTCCTCACCAGATGATCAACAAACCTTTTTTCCAGTCTTCACGAACCTTCTCAGAGACTCTTCGAAACTACAACTCTGATCCAAAGTCATACCCTACTCATTTTAACACCAGTTACGCTCATACAAACCAGGATAAAGGGTTTGATAGTCCCATGTCCCATGTTGAAGACCACCAAGATGATCTCTCAGACTCTAGTCCTGAAGCCTGCACTGATTCTTACCCTCAACTAAGCCCAGATTCTTGCCCTGAAGACCTAACATATCCTAATCCAGCCCTTGAGGGGCCTCAGCTGTACGAGAGGAACCAGAGCATGACCATAGATGAGTGTGATGACCAGTGTGACTCACAGGAAGACATCCGTCAACTTAGTTCAGTGGGCTCCAGGCTGCACCACTATGATGAACAGTCAGGAGATGAAGCTGAAATCTCAGGGAGAAGCAGAGCCCAGGTCAGGAAGACATCAGCCTCAACTAGCCTTTCACAAGAAGTTCACCCCCAAGTGGAAACATCGGAAACTACTCGGCTTTCACCTGATTTGCAGGTTGAAGTAGTGGAAAGTCCTGATAAGTCATGCACTTCAGGCCAAGATCAAATAGCAGAGTCTTGCAGAGCTACAGGAGATGCTGTCTCTTTGGCCATTAAGGATATTAAGGAAGCTATCGAGGAGGTGAAGACCAAGACGGTGCGTTCGCCCTACACGCCTGACAAGATCACAGAGCCTGTGTGGGTGATGAGGCAGGATGTGAGCCCTGTTGAGGAGAACCATCCTCAACTACATCCTCAGATTCACTCATATCCACAGTCACCATGTCAGTCTTCTCCACAGTATGCGGTGAGTGAGCTTTCCTGCATAATTTGAGGAAGTTCCATATTAAACTTTATTTTAAATGCCCCTATTATGCTATTTTAAATGCTCACAATAGGCTACAATAGGTTTACATGCATCCAAGGTCACTCTGATTGGTCACATGGCCCAGTCTGTTGTAATTGGTCTACTGTGCTCTGATTGGTCAGATATAAGCATTGGACAATAAAGTAAAAGAATTTTGAGGTAAATATTGGAAAGAAATATTTGAATTCCAGGCTTGCTGTGGCCATGAAAAACCTGGAGATGACAGGGAATTTTAAAATTGTAATTTCCAGGCCTGGACATGTCATGAAAAAAATTGTGCTAAAGTAGAGATTATGTGTTTTAGTTATGCTTGGAGTTAAATATTTCAACAGCTAAAAATGTATTTTTCAAAAGTGCAGTTGCTATAAAATAATCTTTAAAAATCTTTATACAGTAATCATAAATGCCTGGAACAGTCATGAGTTTCTTTTAGACATTATGTGAAGTTCATGTGGCACTTCTTGAGTTCATTTCTTTATAAAGTTGATAGAACTGATGAAGCTGTTGATAACAATATAGCAGGTTTTCAACTGTAAATTACACATATGTTTTACTTATCAAGTGATTCAAATAATATATTTACACAGAGATGTTTAAAAAGAACAAGTGTGGTGATAATGCAACTTCTGATATTTAATAGCAGTGGTTTCCTTCATTTTTACAGGCTCCAGTTCAAGATGCTGAACTTCCTTCGGGAGCAGAATCCTCTGGAGTCCATCATCAGGACCAGGATCTAGACATCAGTCCCTGTGTGCCAAGTCAAGAGGTGAATTATTGTATTTGACTTGAAGTTGACACATTTATGATTTATTCTTTATACTTATTCCTTACACTTTTACTGTAATTGTAACAATATTGTGTCTTTGGTTCGCAGCCTAGGAGAAATTTGGCTTCTTTCCCTACATATGTTGATGGTAAGTTTAAGGAAACCAGGCTCTTATGAGATGTGTCAAATAAGAGTCATAAGAAATGTATTATCCTGCAATATTATAAGCCATTTGAATGTAAGGTTGTGTCCCACGAAGCCTGTCAAAAATTTGTCAGGGTTATATAATATTTCATCTCATGTTATTTTAAATATTGTTTTTATCAATATCCATATTACTTATGTTTTATTTTTTATAATCTTTTGCTTAAATGTAACAATATATTGATAACTGCCAGTGTTATTATAGTTAACTGAAACTAAAACCATTAAAAAACATTTTTGTTACTTAAAATTACTCAACATTTTTCATTTTAATGTAGTTTAACTTGTTAAAATAACAAAAACTAAAATAAACATTAAAATAAACTATTTAGACATATTTATAAAACAACAACTATTAAAAATGACAAAATCACACAACAAAATTACTAAAACTTGACCTAAAATTACAATGAAAAAAACAAAAATCAAACAGATATGTTTCAAATTATTTTTGAACATGCTTACATTTTAAGTTTTTTTGTTGCATATTTAAGATCTGCATTTTGAAATTATTTTCATGACAATTGAGCATATTTCTCCTAAATTTTCACCACCATTTTGCAAAAAAAAAAATTGTAAAACATATTTTTACAACATATTTGTAAACAAAAATTTGTTTTGTTAACACAAAAGTAAAACACAGAAAGCTTTTACAGTAATTCAAAAATAATGCAGAGTATCAGGTTTAATGTTCTGCTATGCATATGGTCTGCTTGTCCACAGTTCCTGGCCCATGTGACCCTGAGGATTTGATTGACGGCATCATTTTTGCCACAAACTACTTGGGTTCCACCCAGCTGCTGTCAGAGAGAACGCCCACAAAGAGCGCCCGCATGCAGCAAGCCCAGGAGGCCATGAGCCGCGTCCGGGTGAGGAACACCAGGGATGCCAGTGTACTAATTATTTGATGCTCCTGTCTGTTCTCCTTTTAGAGCGTGTTCAAACATGTACACACCAATACTTCACTTAGCCACTAATATACTGATTCATCCAAGGTTATGTGAGGTTGTGGATGAAAAACATGTCACAAACATCTCTGGATATCTAGCCTCCATGTGTTAACAAACAAATGTGAGTGACAGTTAGTTGATTCTGAGAGTCAGTTTTTATCTCTGGGGCCGCTGATGTCATTCTGATCAGAGCTGAAATTTTGATAGTGTTTCCCACAAACCTTCAGCCTATCACAATACCATAACATCCCACGCACCCTGTCCCCCCTTCAGCCAAATTATCCTGTGTTATTTCATTTGGGCGTATCCATTGTCTCCAAACCAATTGCATTGCATCTGAGCCGCCCACCCTTTTATGTTTGTTGGCTTTATTTGACCGTTCTCTGTTTTTATTTGTCCCTTGACGAGCAGACAGCCCAGACACAGGCCAAAATCAGAAATAAGGTATGGTTCCTGTAGACATGCAGGTTTTTAGTAAGATTGGTAACTGCAGTTTTGCTGTTCTTTTTCCTTTGTCTTACATCAAAATGTGTTGTTTGACAGGCTTTTATGATTACAAGTACCAAGGCTTCAAATCTAACAGCATCTCTGATGGTGGATTAGAGAGTGGTGTATTTGTTAGTCCAGGAAGTGATGTGCTGTTTTAAGAGTAATAACTGTTTTACTTCCCTTACGGTATCAGCAGGACACTGAGAGTGGGCCGCCATCCAGCACAGAAGTGGACCTCTTTATATCAACGCAGAGGATCAAAGTGCTCAGCGCTTTCACACAGGTGCAGAACACACTTTGAATCACTTTCATGCTTGTTTCACTTTGAATTTTCTTTATAAAAATGTATGAGTGAGCAGGTTTGCATGTCTTGTGCTAGACAGACTAGTGTCTATAGGCATACAGTCTGGTCCTCGTTGCTGCCTATTTTGGCCAAGAACTGTTTATAATATACTGTTTTCAACTAAAAATGGAAAAACTTTTATGCATTTTGCATTTTAGGGGCCTTAAAATGCTAACTTTTTAAAAGGGTTTTTGTGAAAAGGATACCTTTATCATCTCTGTGTAAACTACAAAAATGCGAATTTGTGAAAATGGTGACGTCAAGCACATGAGTATTACGTGTTCAGTCTATAGGCACATAGTTTTTCTTTACAAAGTGACGTCACCAACTACCGGCCTGGCAGTGTAAAATCCTTTTTGTGTTTTGACAAAGTTGTTGCCTATAAGCGAAACTTTTAAATCTCTTAAAATAACAGATACTTTGACATTTTCATGTTAGGTTCAGGTTGTAAATTGTCATGTGGTGCTACTCCCCAAAATGATATTCATATTTTTATATGTACAATAAATTCAAATTTAAAAACTTTTTTTTTTTTAAAGATATAAATTCCAAAATCATACAAAACCAAGAAGAATACAAAGAGCACATTTCTATGAACATGGCACTTTTTCTTTTTATTTGTTGTGGACACAAATACATACAGCAGTTACAGGAATAACCCTCATTGGTTCAATGATCAAATGTTCAAAAATACACACTGACCTTTAGCATCTTTGTCTTGGCAGGACACCATGATGGACCATCCACTGAGGACCATCTCGTACATAGCAGACATCGGGAACATGGTTGTACTGATGGCTCGCAGGAAAATGATTCGCTCTCACAGCGCACAGGAGAGCTTAGACACGGCAGAGACGCAACACACAAACCCAGCACGAGACGACCGACGCCAGTACAAGATGATCTGCCATGTTTTTGAATCAGAAGATGTGAGTGTTTGAACTGTTACACCATATACTTTATGGAAGGGTGCAAATGCAAATGTTTCTTGAATGTTTTGTTCTTTCTCTCTGTCAGGCTCAGCTGATTGCTCAGTCCATTGGTCAGGCCTTTAGCGTTGCATATCAGGAGTTTTTGAGAGCCAATGGCATTGATCCAGAGGACCTGAGCCAGAGAGAGTACAGCGACCTGCTCAACACTCAGGACATGTACAACGACGACCTCATTCACTTCTCCAAGTCTGAAAACTGCAGAGATGTAAGTTAACCAGTGGCCATAAAGTGACAGTAGTTGAGCTTTTTTTCCAATTTGGTTTATCCAATGGCCAAATCCTAATTAACAAAAAGACTATTAGGCCTATTTTAAATACGTGTTTAGCCCTGCAAAGTACCAACGGTTATTTGTCGTTGCTAAGCCAAACTCTGCAATTACATTGTTTCAACCCTGTTACAGTTAGTTTAAAATGCATTAACTTAAAATCATAAAGATATTGTGGGTAATTATGGTAATATCACTCAGTTTTGGTTCCTCTTATTAAATCATACATATAAAATAAAAAGAAAATATTAGATTTCTTTTGATTTCTATTAAGCTGTGTTACATAAAAAAAAAAAAAAACACCTTGATTGAAATTGTTACAGTTGGCTGTAGTATCAAAGGCACAAACACAGACGTCAACGCAAAAAGGTTTAATCGCCAAAGTAGATCTACAACACAACATAAAGCAAACAAGATAACCGACAAGGGAGTGCAGAGAGAGAGTCCATTATAAGGGTGAGATAACGAGGTGATCCAGGTGAGGGGAATCCGTGCTGATAGTAAGCTGATAGGGAAGTAAGTGCAGGTGTGAGACGGGGAGGATGATGGGAGTTGTAGTCTGGGACAGGGAGGATCTGTGACAGAAATATGGTAAAAATACTTGATAATGGCACTCATTCTAATATAATACCAGGGATATCCATTAAACTGTTATTTTTAAAGGGGGAAAGTGTATATGGCGCAACAGAAGTTTCGGCATTTTCTCATAATATGCAAAAAATTATTATAGAGGCAAAAAAATGTAGGTAGAAGTGGACTTTTTGCAATGGTAACAACTGAGACAAGCAAACTGGTTAATATTCCAAAGTAAACTATTTTAAAATATGTATTATTTCGAAATTAATTTTCCCATGCACACTAAACAGAGCTAAACTATCAAATAAAATACAATTATATTATTTACAAGACGCAACTGAGACACACATTGTACACAACTGACACCATTCCTGAGAATGAAGCTTAACTTCATCATCTTAAAGGGTTAGTTCACCCAAAAATGAAAATAATGTCATTAATTACTCACCCTCATGCCGTTCCACACCTGTAAGACCTTCATTAATCTTCGGATTGCAAATAGAAATATTTTTGTTGAAATCCAATGGCTCCATGAGGCCTGCATAGGGAGCAATGACACTTCCTCTCTCAAGATCCATAAAGGTACTAAAACATGTTTAAATCAGTTCATGTGAGTACAGTGGTTCAATATAGGGCTGGGCGATATATCTCATGAGATTGTCACGCGCATTTCATCAGTAAAGCCGGTTCCCTGATTACCGTTAAATCACCATCACCTGCTTTCAAATGGAGCGGCATTTAATAGACAGAGCCGTAGTTCACTGACAAGCTACGCAATATCGCGTTCATATCGCAGATGAATCGCCTTCAATAATGAACGCGATATTGCGTAGCTTGTCAGTGAACTACGGCTCTGTCTATTAAATGCTGCTCCATTTGAAAGCAGGTGATGGTGATTTAGCGGTAATCAGGGAACCGGCTTTACTGACGAAATGCGCGTGACAAAAGCATTCGATATATCGCCCAGCCCTAGTTCAATATTAATATTATAAAGTGACAAGAATATTTTTGGTGTGGCAAAAACACAAAATAAGGACTTATTTAGTGATGGCCGATTTCAAAACACTGCTTCAGGAAGCTTCGGAGCACAATGAATCAGCGTATCGAATCATGATTCGGTTCATGTGTCAAACTGCTGAAATCACGTGACTTTGGCACTCCGAACCGCTGATTCGACGCGCTGATTCATAACGCTTCGAATCTTCCTGAAGCAGTGTTTTGAAATTAGCCATCACTAAATAAGTTGTTATTGGCGCACCAAAAATATTCTCGTCGCTTTATAATATTAATATTGAACCACTGTACTCACATGAACTGATTTAAATATGTTTTTAGAACATTAATGGATCTTGAGAGAGGAAATGTCATTGCTCCCTATGCAGGCCTCACTGAGCCATCGGATTTCAACAAAAATATCTTAATTTGTGTTCCAAAGATTAACAAAGGTCTTACGTGTGTGGAACGGCATGAGGGTGAGTAATAAATGACATTATTTTCATTTTTGGGTGAGCTGTTCTTCAGCAGCCATAGGACATTCACTAAATAAAATCACTGATGCAATTTCTTAAGGATGTTTTTGTGGATGTGTGTCAGGTGTACATAGAGAAGCAGAAAGGTGAGATTCTGGGTGTGGTAATCGTGGAGTCTGGCTGGGGCTCCATCCTTCCCACGGTCATCATCGCCAGCCTGATGCACGGCGGACCTGCGGCCAAGTCTGGAAGACTCAACATCGGCGATCAGATCATGACCGTTAACGGCACCAGTCTGGTCGGACTGCCGCTCTCGACATGTCAGAGCATCATTAAAGTATGGCTTCTTTGTTCTGTTGTGTTTTGTATTTCTGATCTTTTTATTATATCTGACAACAAACATTTTAGCTTTTAGACTCTACACACACTGATTCCAAGGGAGTTTCATGTTAGCATGTTGCTAAGCTAATAGCTCAATGCTGTAATAAACATAAAAATACACAACATGGAAATGTTGGGTGAAATAATCTATTTTTAATTAAGTTTAACCTAAATTTACTCTTCTGTTATCTTTGATAGATTTTCTTGGATAGATTTGTTTCATTCAGGTCAGTGTGGATTCTGGGATTGTCTTATTCACAAATGATATCTTTATAAGAATTAAGGTATGTTTACATTTACTGTTGCTCTGTAAATTTCCATGAGTGGAATCCAGTAATTTCAATAGGAATCCAGTTAATCACGTATTTTGTGTGGGGGGAAAGATTTCCGCATGCTGATTTCGCAATGGGTTCGAGTCAATCATGTGAATTTGCCACGTTGACCAACAGAAAGCTGCTTGGTTTGAAAGTGACTTCTGTGTGAGCTTCATACATCTACACTGTTGACAAGCCAGCTTACAGGGAACTTTGTCTAACGTTCTCGCAATGTTCTCTCAAAGTTGTGAACAAACGTTCTTCTAGTAACAATGTAATAGAACATTTGTTCAAAGTTATCTGGTCTGTAATAACATCATCAAAACATTGACACAAAAATGCTATTTATACATCATTCATCAAACATTTTTTTCTGAAACATTTTAGTTGGACAGTCTGTTTTTTTTACTACTTACTACATTACTATTTACTACTTTTGTCTGATGGTGCAGAGAACAAAGTAATACTTGCAAAATGATGAAATAGAAAAAAATCCCTTGTTTTCTCTAATGGGAACATTACCAAAACGTTCCTAGAATATATTTCTGTCATGACAACTCTTGCTGCTGCTGTTGGTTATTGCTGCTGCTTTTTCAGATCAAGTACAGAGACTTTCTACTGCCGATTCAAACGCGACATGCTGCCACTTTACAATATAGCATACATGAATTACCTGTAGCAGGTCTATACAGGTGGAGCTGGGAAGCAAGTCGCGCTGCACTGCTACAGCAAATGCTGACCAAGTATTTGAAGGTGGAGGAGCAAGCTCATTGGCTACTGATACAGCAGGAACCAATCAGCTGTGCCCTATAGAGAATGATGTGATTGTGAGCAGATTGAGTTAAAGGGTTGGTTCACCCAAAAATAACATTTCTGTCATTAATAACTCACCATCATGTCGTCCCAAAGCCGTAAGACCTTCGTTTATCTTCAGAACACAAATTAAGATATTTTTGATGAAATCCGAGGGTTTCTGAAACACACATAGGCAATAACGTCATTGCACCTTTTGAGGTCCAGAAAGGTACTACGTTGTTAAAATACGTTGTTAAAATAGTGACTGCAGTGGTTCAACCTTAATGTTACGAAGTGACAAGAATACTTTTTGTGCGCAAAAACAAAACAAACATAAAG
Organism: Chanodichthys erythropterus; assembly: GCF_024489055.1. Lineage (NCBI taxonomy): Eukaryota > Metazoa > Chordata > Actinopteri > Cypriniformes > Xenocyprididae > Chanodichthys > Chanodichthys erythropterus. The sequence goes on along the minus strand of NC_090230.1, from coordinate 55,298,472 downwards.
ACTTTAACACTTTGAACTGTTGTCATATGCAGTTGACGTAGTGAACGCAGTGCAGTGCTTCCGTGTTTACATCTGAGTATTGGCTGACGCTGCACACGTGAGCAGTACGACGCATGCGTGATGCTGACCCAGGAACAGGCCAATAATGAGTCGGCGTTCTGATGTAGAACCTGGAAGCCAACACTGCGTTCACTACGTCAACTACGTATGACAACAGTTCAAATTGTCAAACAAAGTTGTTATTTTGTTTTTGTTTTTGTACACAAAAAGTATTCTTGTCGCTTCATAACATTAAGGTTGAACCACTGTAATCACGTTGACTATTTTAACCATGTTTTTAATACCTTTCTGGAATTCAAAAGGTGCAATGATGTTTACTGCCTATGTGTGTTTCAGAAACCCTCGGATTTCATCAAAAATATCTTAATTTGTGTTCCAAAGATGAACGAAGGACATGAGGGTGAATACTTAATGACAGGGATTTCATTTTTGGGTGAACTAACCCTTTAAGGACCTATCAACTTTTTTTATCTGTAAAATTTCACTAATGTGACCGCATTTTGACAGTAGGCCTTACGGCAAAATAATGTGTTTTAATTTGTTTTGTCTAACTGTTCTGTGTTCAGGGGCTAAAGGCTCAATCCAGGATAAAGATGAACATCGTCAGGTGTCCCCCTGTGACCATGGTGCTCATTCGCAGACCAGACCTTCGCTATCAATTGGGTTTCAGTGTACAGAATGGCATTGTGGGTATTAACATCAAAACATTGGTCATTTGTCACTAGTTTTTACAGTATTTTACTAGGTAGCAGCTACTAACAGAGTTTATGTTTTGTTTGCAGATTTGTAGCCTAATGCGAGGGGGGATTGCAGAGAGAGGAGGGGTCCGCGTCGGCCATCGCATCATTGAAATCAACGGTCAGAGCGTAGTGGCCACACCTCACGAGAAGATTGTCCACATCCTATCAAACGCTGTGGGAGAGGTAAAGAGTGTCCTGTCCTCTGTCAAGTGCGGTTGGGGGAGTCAGATTCCAGCTCATTCAGATGGTTCAAACTGTCACCCCCTTTTTGAGTATAGAAATGAAAATAAATGTTTGTAATTTACAAATTCTTTGAGAAAAAGACCTAAGGTTGGTCACTTTTTAAAGAAGACACTCATCAGATTATTGCAGAAGTAAAAAAGAAGTTTAACTTTAGTGTTCATGTTTGATGCTGCCACCCTAATTGTGCTCATTTTATTAAAGGTGGGGTGAGCCATATTTCAAAAACACTGTTTGAAAGTTAGTTGGGCCGACACCAATAACAAACATGTAGCTAATCAGAATTTGGAGGCATATGACAGTCGAGGAGAGAGAACAGGCAAGAGGGAGATTTGAAGAAAGACTGCAGAAAGAGAGATGAGACACAATACAAAAGAGCTCAAAAGAATATCACTGGAATGAAGGTTTATGACTGGGCAAGGACCTGAGTTTATATTAGAAAAGCTTTCCAGCGCTGCAGAGAGCTAAGTGGGAAAACTTGAAAACAGACACAGAGGATGCTTTGATTCCACTTCACTTGTGAGTAACACTGGGTTTGAATGTCAACGATTGTCTGGAGCTGCTGTGCTGTTGGCGACTAACAACAAACTCTTGTTTGTATTTACTCTTGAGTACTGTACTTTATTTTTTGTGCTTCCTTGTCATTCGTTCATCATCTGGCGCTTTATTTTCCATGAAACATTATTTTGTTGTGTGTCAGCTGTGATAAACAGACATCCACTTGCATTGCATGTGTAACAGTGGCCAGATAGTGAGAGTTGTGCAGGTAAAACTTAAGAGGTGCACTGACGACCGCCAGAGAATGCGGTGTTTGGCATCATTGGTAGTGCATTCGCCCCACCTGCCAGCAGTGATCGGGGTTCGAGACCGCCTCAGAGCGGGGTGGTTAGGATTGGAGGGTGAGTTTTGGAGGCGAAGCAATGAAGAGAGGGGTGGGTTTGTTTGGGTTGATTTCAAATATCAACAATGTCCAACAGTGTTTTTTAAAATATGGCTTACCCCTGCTTTAAATCTGATTTTGTAAAATGAATAGTTTCAAATCTAAATTCTGATTGGATGAGCCACAATTAACACATATACAGTGGGTTCGGAAAGTATTCAGACCCCCTTAAATTTTTCACTCTTTGTTATATTGCAGCCATTTGCTAAAATCATTTAAGTACATTTTTCCCCTCATTAATGTACACGCAGCACCCCATATTGACAGAAAAACACAGAATTGTTGACATTTTCGCTGATTTATTAAAAAAGAAAAACTGAAATATCACTTGGTCCTAAGTATTCAGACCCTTTGCTCAGTATTTAGTAGAAGCACCCTTTTGATCTAATACAGCCATGAGTCTTTTAGGGAAAGATGCAACAAGTTTTTCACACCTGGATTTGGCGATCCTCTGCTATTTCTCCTTGCAGATCCTCTCCAGTTCTGTCAGGTTGGATGTTAAACGTTGGTGGACAGCCATTTTTAGGTCTCTCCAGAGATGCTCAGTTGGGTTTAAGTCAGGGCTCTGGCTGGGCCATTCAAGAACAGTCACGGAGTTGTTGTGAAGCCACTTCTTCGTTATTTTAGCTGTGTGCTTAGGGTCATTGTCTTGTTGGAAGGTAAACCTTCAGCCCAGTCTGAGGTCCTGAGCACTCTGGAGAAGGTTTTCGTCCAGGATATCCCTGTACTTGGCTGCATTCATCTTTCCCTCGATTGCAACCAGTCGTCCTGTCCCTGCAGCTGAAAAATACTCCCACAGCATGATGCTGCCACCACCATGCTTCACTGTTGGGATTGTATTGGACAGGTGATGAGCAGTGCCTGGTTTTCTCCACACATACCGCTTAGAATTAAGGCCAAAAAGTTATATCTTGGTCTCATCAGACCAGAGAATCTTATTTCTCACCATCTTGGCAAACTCCATGTGGGCTTTCATGTGTCTTGCACTGAGGAGAGGCTTCCGTCGGGCCACTCTGCCATAAAGCCCCGACTGGTGGAAGGCTGCAGTGATGGTTGACTTTCTACAACTTTCTCTCATCTCCTGACTGCATCTGTGGAGCTCAGCCACAGTGATCTTTGGGTTCTTCTTTACCTCTCTCACCAAGGCTCTTCTCCCCCAATAGCTCAGTTTGGCTGGACGGCCAGCTCTAGGAAGGGTTCTGGTTGTCCCAAACGTTTTCCATTTAAGGATTATGGAGGCCACTGTGCTCTTAGGAACCTTAAGTGCAGCAGAATTTTTTTGTAACCTTGGCCAGATCTGTGCCTTGCCACAATTCTGTCTCTGAGCTCTTCAGGCAGTTCCTTTGACCTCATGATTCTCATTTGCTCTGACATGCACTGTGAGCTGTAAGGTCTTATATAGATGGTGTGTGGCTTTCCTAATCAAGTCCAATCAGTATAATCCAACACAGCTGGACTCAAATGAAGGTGTAGAACCATCTCAAGGATGATCAGTAGAAATGGACAGCACCTGAGTTAAATATATGAGTGTCACAGCAAAGGGTCTGAATACTTAGGACCATGTGATATTTCAGTTTTTCTTTTTTAATAAATCTGCAAAAATGTCAACAATTCTGGGTTTTTCTGTCAATATGGGGTGCTGTGTGTACATTAATGAGGGAAAAAATGAACTTAAATGATTTTAGCAAATGGCTGCAATATAACAAAGAGTGAAAAATTTAAGGGGGTCTGAATACTTTCCGTACCCACTGTATGTGACTCACACTCTATATAAATCTGCATATATGTGTATAGAAATTGCACTTATAAATGTGCAATATTATATATAGAGGTAGTTATGTTGATTGGAAACTGTAAAGCCTATTGTAAATAGGCTGGTGAACTTTATTACTTGGCAGAGATTTTATTCTGATTATTAATACAGTACATTTCAAAATGTATTCCATATTGGTTGGCTTTCACAATATTATTGTGATACTAACTGAAATGCAGCTACATTGAAGGCGACATTTTATAAAACCCAAAGACCCTTGCTGCATCTGAAATCGCATACTGTCCAGAAGGTACTACATTTGGTTTGAATCTTACTTCACGTCCATTAAAAAAAGCACACTGATGAGCCAAAAAATTATGACCAGTCACAGGTGAAGCGAATATCATTGATCAGAACCTAACAAGGCCACACATTAAGTTATGTTCTGCTGGGAAACCCTGTGTCCGGCCATTCATGTGGATGTGAAGTTGACATTGTGCACCTACCTAAACATTGTGGCAGACCATGTGCACCCCTTCATGACAGTGGTGTTCCCTGGTGACAGTGGCCTCTTTCAGCAGAAAAATAAACCCTGGCACACCACACACATTGTTCAGGAATGGTTTAAGCAACTTTATGAAGAGTTCAAGATTCAAATTCCCCAGATCTCAATCCAATTGAGCATCTGTGGGATGTGCTGGACCAACAAGTTCGATCCACGGCGGCTCCACCTCAAAACCTACCGGACTTGTAGTATCTGCTGGTAATTTCTTGGTGCCAAAAACCACTGGACACCTTCAGGGCTCTTGTAGAATCTCAGCTGGTCACTGTTTTAGCAGCGCATGGAGGACCAACAGCATATTACAGCAGGTGGTCATGATATTTTGTATAGTATGAATGTGTGTAATATGAAGGAAATTTGAACGTACTACATCCGCCATTGTTGTCACTGTCACATGCATGTGTGGGATAGTAAGGTGTCCATCATATGCACCCTTCAGAATCTCACCAGAAGTAGAAGTTCATCCGTGTACTTTCTGCCCACTGTTAAATTAATACTATGAATTATGACATAATACGCTGTTTTTCACCTAGTATACACTATGGAAGTATGCATATTCAGATGCAGTGCCTGTTTATACATTTTAAGTTAGCATGTTGCTAAGCTAATGGCTTAAAACTCTAATAATCATAAAAAGCACATGTAAATGGTGATCCAGCGAAGGTGAATACTGTAATCATCTGAATCTGTTTTTCTCAGATCCATATGAAGACTATGCCTGCAGCCATGTACCGCCTGCTCACGGCCCAGGAACAACCCGTCTACATCTGAAACTCTGCAGGGCCACCACATCACCTTTAAATACGCTGATCCAGAGTTATTATTTATTGACATATTAATATAACTGTTTACAGATTTATTTAACTTGATGTATGTATTTATTTATTATTACATTAGTGCATAAACCAAACCATTCCAGCAACATCTGACCTGCCTTAATCTCAATGGGTCTGAACTGATCTCTGAATGCCGTTATCATTCCACTGGCATCAGTTCAATGTGTTCAAACGTACCAAAGAGAAACGAACGGCCATCTATCATGCGCCGACACACGGCTGGACCTACACTATCACAGAGATAAATGGCACTGATCACAGTAACAGAGATTCAATGTAACTGTTGCAGACATAAAACTAATTTACTGAGCTGTACTGTTGTTATCAATCAACTAAAAGTAAAGGAATCAATGAAGAAAATATTTACACCGTATTTTTCATCAACGTGTCACATTTTCTATAGAATGGTTCATCTGAGTGGTTTCTAGCACATTGCTATGTGGTTGCTAGGTGGTTTGACTATTTTTACTGATATTCCATCTTTTCTTGTTAATCTGTTCTCTAATAAATGGAACCTTTTGATGGGTCTCAAACCATTAGCACTCAACACTGTTACACAGCTGTGTGTTGAAAAGAAAACATTCATAGCTAAAGAAATTTATGTAATGTAGCAAACCCGTGGAATTTTAAACAATACACGGACTACTGGAGTCGGCAAGACTTTTGAATGTTTTTTTTAAAAGAAGTCGCTTCTGCTCAGAGGCTACATTAATTTTATCAAAAATAAAATAAAAACTATTTATTCCTGTGATCAAAGCTGAATTTTCAGCATCATTACTCCAGTCTTCAGTGTCACATGATCCTTCAGAAATCATTCTAATATGTTGATCTGCTGCTCAAGAAACATTTCTTATTATCAATGTTGAAAACAGTTGTGCTGCTTCATATTTTACATTACAGCAGATAATGATATATTGTGATAAAGATATTGATTTACAATGTCTTTTAAAAACAATTTGCGCACCCATGCTAAATAAAAGCAATAATTTCTTAAAAAAAAAAAAAAAAAAGTACTGTGCCCAAACTTTTGAATTGTATTGTAATTTGCAACCATTTAAACAGCAAAACTTACATTAATACTGTGGCACAATAAATAATGATAAACATATGCATATTTTTTTTTTTGTAGACCAATTTAATAGTTATTGTGACAAAAAAAAAAAACAATTTCAGACACAAACTATATACTGCTAAGAATCTGCTCTAGATATGGCTCAGGTTATTAATAGTAATAGTGAGGCAAGCACAACTAAAGACAATTAAAGCAGAAATATTAAAAGTCAGGTTTATTTATTTGTCTTAAAAATTTAAAAATTCCACAAATCTGTGTTTTATTAGTGGTTAATCCCAAAGCACTGATCATAGACGCATAACAATAGTGTGAACATTACACATGATCTTACCATAAGCCAGTTTTAACATAATTAAAGCATAGTAATATATGCAGCAAGAATAAAATAATTTGCTAAACTTCAGTTAATACATGTTTGATCAATGACATTAAGGCACTCCAGTAAATGTTTTGGAAAAATAACATTTAACCCACTTTCACTTTTGGTTTATGGCAAATTTCAGTAGCGTTAATGAGGAAAGTGTAACGTTAACTCCATCTAGTAGCTTTTATTAGAAACAGATACATGGCAAAGTAGGAAAATAAAAAACTAAAAGATGTACAAAATATTCTGGGGGAAAAAAAAAAAAAATTCACTACAAGCAGACATGAAATGTACAGTGAAATTTCATATAAAAACGTAGCAGGTATAAAAAGATGCTGTTTTATAAATTGCACATTTATACTGCGTGTATGCATGTGGCGAACAATATCCCATCTGCTGTTTGTGGCTCCAAGAGATGGTTTGTGGACAATGACATGCACAGGAAATATCCCAACACAGATCCGACACAATGAAGAGACTCGGCTTGTTCTGTTGTGACTCTGTACAGCCCATGAGGTTTATGGGACATTGGTAGTTACAGTTCAGTGTCGTTGTATTTCTGGGGATTGTAAAAGCCTCTGCGGGTTTGGTCAGCCAGCTGGCGTCGATATTCCTCCTCGTCATCATCATCAGCGTGGTAGTGAGAGCGGCTCTCTGAATATGGTGGTTTGGAGGAGCTCTGGGACTCAGAATTTGAGCTGGAGCTGAAGGGAATAGAGGTCATCACTGATACGAAGTATCATTAAATACACTTTTGGGATTTATAGGTGTGTCACAGAGAAAAAAGAAAAATGTTAGAGAGGGTGAGGAAAAAAAAAAACAAACTTACCCAATTGGTTGTGGCCTGTTTTGGTTTTGTTTTGGCTTGTGGGGAACTGCGTAAATATCTGGATGTTTCTGAGATATTTCCAGCTGTTAACCAAAAAGGAAAATATCAGCATTAATATATATAAATATATTATTTATTTATTCATTTATTTTTCATCACAGAACATATATGCGTATGAACGCGCGCGCGTGTGTGTGTGTGTGTGTGTGTGTGTGTGTGTGTGTGTGTGTGTGTGTGTGTGTGTGTGTGTGTGTGTGTATATACATAACAAATGACTTTTAAGCACATTTCTCTCATTTAAATAAATTTAATTATTATATAATGGGGGAAATGCGCTAAATCATCATGACAATAAAGACGAATGAATGAATAAATAAATGAATACAATAAATAAATGCGTTTTCTTTAAGAAAAATATTTTTTTGTTTTGATTTTGGGTGAAATATGACATTTTTTATATTTTTGTAAGGTTATTCCTAATTTTTGAATGTGATGAGACAAACCCGTGCTTGTTCGGCCTCCTGGAGCTCGAGCATCCTTTTGGCCCGGGCCAGGTGGTCCATTTGCTCAAAAGCCTTAACCTTTCCCCGGAAGGTGCGGTTGGCAGGGTCATCGGCAGGGTCGTTAGAGGTCGTTTCGTCAGCTGGGCCTGTCCTCAATGTGAAACTGGGCTTCTGGGCTACTGGCGGTGGAAGGGGTTTGGTGCTGACAGGAACATCACTGCTGATTGTGCTGCTGGAACGGGAGTCAAAACTCCTGGATTCAGCAGGACGTGAAGCTGACCTGACCTGCAGGAACACCAGGGGTTTTTGAACTGTCTGTACTGGGGCTCAAGAACACTTTGGGGAAGAAAAAAAGAGGTATGAAGGAAATGACAGGACATCTGACCTTAGGGGGTTCTGGAACAAATGATGGAGGCGGGCTGGGGTCCCGCTGCACCTCTCTGCTCGCAGGTTTCTTTGAACGCTCTTGGGGAACAGGCATGGGCCTCTGAGTAGGTGAAAAAAAGTGATAAATATAGCGATAATTCATTCAAAAATACATCAAAACTGTAGACAATGACTTTAATACACAATCTACAATAAACATGCTTTCAATTCCTGAATGTAAATATATTTTGGTATTTTTAGAGTGGTTTAGGTGGTGTTACAGACTCAAAATCATAGCAATCCAAAAATAAGTCTCATGAAAAGACTTTATAAAGGATGTTGGCGTATTTCTTGTACTATTATTATTAATATTATTATTATTACTACTATGTATATTTGTTGTACAAGTCAACAAGGCTGCATTATTTTTTCAAAAATACAGCAAAATCAGCAATATTGTGAAATTAATACAGTTTAAAAGGAACAGCATTTATTTGAAAGTAACATTATAAATGCCTAAAATTAAAATTAAATTATACATGCTTATAAAAGTACTGTGTTTGATACACAAAAATGTTAAAAGAAACATTCACATCTATTTACACAAAGAAAAAATTGTTTATTCATGGTTCTACCACTTGCATCATTAAATTAAACCCTGTTTAAATGGCACATGCATTCATACCAGAAACGTATAAATGTCAAACACTCTTTTTTTAAAAGATGTGCCAGACTGATGTTGAACATAAATGTGGGCTGAATATGCAGTTTTACAAGTGTCCTGTGGGGAGCAGTGTGCACAAAGATGGATCTGTGAACACTTTTCTAACCAGTGCTACTCAGATGACAGTCAGGGTTATGTTAATGATACTGACACTAAAAACAGGATGAGAGACCTTTACAGATTACAAATTTTGATAATCAAATGACTCCAGGTAGTGCTAGGTGGGTACGACTGAAATCACATTCCCAACAGTGGTAAAATGACAAGAGGACATGACAAGAAATGTGTGTAGTAGTTTACACAGCAACACTAACCTCCTCACTAACAGGCTCAGACGAGCGACTGATCGCCGACATGGGCTGTGGCTCGTCGGTGGACTCGTCAAGTTCGTTATCTGTATATGCGCCGCCCTCATCTGCCGTATCCTCGTAGTCACTGGTCAGGCGGCTGTCCATGCTTAGGTAGTCTGCGCTCATGGCCGACAAGTATGACATACGGTCGTCATGGATATCCAACTCCTCCTCAGATCCATCAAGCTGAAACAATCGCACATACACACACAAACAATTTAACTCTAAAAAGGTCTGATTATTTGTAATTTCACATTTTAAGAAGGCTGTCAAAGCATGAAATGTTTTTTTTATTTTTATTTATTTATTTTTACATTTTCAGCTTTCTTTAGTGTGTAATGTTGCTGTTTGAGCATGAAAAACATCTGCAAAGTTACAAACATTTGTAATGCGTGACATTTCCCAAACGCTTGAAATGGTTGACCAATCATTACACGCCGATCCAGATGACCAATCAGAGCACATTATGCTTTTCGGAAGGAGGGGCTTCATAGAGACAGGAACTAAACAGAACATTTGTTTTTTTGTTTTTTTCTCAGTAGTTTTTGTGAGTTTTCTCACACAGCGCGCAAGTACCGAAATAAGTTATTTTGTGTCTTTTTGCTCTGGAATGCTTAAATGTGCAAAGCTTAAAATACGTGCAACTGATAAAGTTTCGTGACGATTCAGCACTGGCCCGATATATATATATATATATATATATATCCCCAATTTTATTTATATATATATTTATATTTATAAAATCACACTATTTTGCCAAAAGTATTGGGACACCCCTCCAAATCATTGAATTCAGGTGTTCCAATCACTTCCATGGCCACAGGTGTATAAAATCAAGCACCTAGGCATGCTTCTACAAACATTTGTGAAAGAATGGGTCGTTCTCAGTAGCTCAGTGAATTCAAGCGTGGGACCGTGATAGGTCGCCACCTGTGCAATAAGTCCATTCATGAAATTTCCTCACTACTAAATGTAATTTTAAGTGTGTGTGTTGTATTATGTATAAGGAATAAGTGCTTACCTTGCTTTCACAGACCCAGACGGCTTTATCTTGTTGTTCTCGTATGGCTTCCTTGAGACTTCCAAACCAGGCATCATGGGAAGAGTTCAGATCAATGGTAGCTGGATAAAGAATTAAAATGTAGACATAGATAATCTAAATTGCAAAGTGTATTTTATAAGTATATTTTTACATTTCCTGAGGAATGGCTCATCAAACTTACCAGTGAACAGGTGTGAGCAGGTTTTCCTTAGTTTAACTGCTTGTTCGTAAAGCTTGCGTGAGCTGCGGTTGGAGCCTGGAACCAGGCGGTTTCTCATGGTCTTCACCCCCTGCTTGCTATCTGGGTTGAGGAAAATGACGATGGGATACCACTGGGTGTAATTGAGGGTGTCTACAGCCTTTGGAGTGACATCAAGCAGAGCGTGTCGATCCTTTGAACAAGAAATAAAAAAAGATTAATTTTTGTTACGCACACAGATTCTGAAAGGCGACTGTCTGTGTTTACCTGCTCAATGATCTGACGAATAGTATTCAGTCTCACCACACCAGACGACTTCTCTGAGCCCGCGTCTTTAGGTTCTGTCTCTGTCACAAGAAAAACAGGCACAGATCAAAAATCTGTTCCACACACCACTATATTTGAAGCAATCTTTTATAAAGTTTTGAATGGCTTACTTGCGATGATAAACTCATCTGGAAGATCATTCCCAAGTTTTTCATTGGCCGCGTCTGAAATAGGGCCGAATATTACGACGGGTCGTCTAAATCCAGCTGGTGGGAGAGAGACAAAGACAAAACTAAAAATACATATATAAAACAAACACACAAACAAAAAATACTTGAGTAATTTTAAATTAAAATGTTTTCTTTTTTTAATTTATAAAAATATTTATAAGAAATATTAAAATATTCATGAAAAATATTTAATTGTTTTAAATATTTGTTTATTTGTTTTAACTGTTTAACAAACAAAACATTTTGAGTGCCTAATCTAACCAGCACTGGAGTATTAAACACTTTAATTAAAGCCTTTATGTATAATGCATAATGAAGGTATTCATAATGTATGTTATAATGAATTATACCTTTTCATATACAATTGTAATCAAAGTTAAAATGAACCATAATGTTTGTAGTTTCTTTGTAATGTCTGAAATTGTTTTTTTGTCATGTGTTTTAATGCATTAAGCATAAAGGTGTAACAATGAATATATAAGTATTACAATGTATTATAACCAGTGGTGTAATGAAACGAAGTAATAATACTTTGTTACAGTACTTAAGTATTTTTTGAGAGAATCTGTGCTTTACTTGAGTTTTTTATATTTGTCAACTTTAACTCCACTCCACTAAATAAAATGTATACTTTTACTCTGATACATTTTCCCAAAGCATTTTCGTTACTTACAACAAAAAGTCGAAAGAAGACAGATTGCAAGCAAGCATGTGCAAACAAGTGCTCGCACAACCGCGGTTGATTTCATTTTCTGGGTTGTGTCCGTTGCTGGAACGGCTGAGAAGAGTGCGCTGTCATTAATTATACAGTACGAGAGCGACCTCTAGAGGCGAAATAAAAACTATCACTGATGCCTCGTAGAGTTTGTTTTGACGTGACGTGAGGCTGCGCGCTACACACAGCAAGACACTTCAAAAATGGATTTAAAACAGACAACAAAACGGTATGTATAGTGTACACTACAGTAACATGTTTTTATATCATTATAAAGTAATTTGTTTGTTGACTAGATGATGCATTAATGGAGAACAGTATGTTTTCCGTCAAGGCTAACATTAATAGTACCTCAAGCGGTTAAATCAATGTGACAAAAACACCAGCTGTTTAATGTCATGATAGATACCATTCATTTGCATTAGTTTATATCCATTTGTTCGCTGTTATGCATTCATTATTCAGCGAACTTGCATATTTAAACTGTATTGTCATCATGCAGCGACAGAAACATAAATCAGAAATGTATTCGATTTCAGTTCTTTTTTTAACGGCACTGTAACACATATTTTGATTAGATAATCATCAAGTTTTCTAAAATAGAGGCAAATAATGTGTGAAAGTATACATATAATAGACCCATGCTATGCCTTTGTGTAAAGATGGTAATTTTTAAGCATGACTGTCTGGATTTATATGAAATGGTAACACTTTACAATAAGAGTCCATTTGTAACATTAATTATGGTTAATAAAAGTATATTGTTCATTTTTAACTTTAACATTTTAAAGTTGTCTCTTACATTAGTTATAATGCACTATGAATTAACATGAACGATCAATGTATAATTAATATATTAGTATTTTTATATTTAAAAATTACAAAACACAAGCCATTTTTTTAATTCAAAGAAAGAAAATGTAAGAAACAGTTAAAACTGAACACAATCTTGCTGCTCAAATTGTGTATAGAACAATAATTTTTTTGCTCCTTTTGTATTTTACATTTACTTGTACTTTTACTTTCAATACTTAAGTACGTTTAATATATATATAAAAAAAAAAACTTTTTCGTACTCAAGAACAAAAAATATCACATACTTTAAAACTTTTACTTAAGTAACATTCTAATCAGTGACTTTTCTGGTAAGATATCTATACTTTTACTCAAGTATGGTTTTCGAGTACTTTATACACCACTGATTATAACTGTGGTTACAATTATTCATGAGACCAAACAATGCATTATAAGGTGCATTACAAGGCATAAATATTTTAAAAATACTTTTATAATGCATTCTTTATAAAGGCTTTAGGTAAAGTGTTACCAAATTCTGTGCATAAAAATAAATTTTTAAAAAATTTAAAAGTACTAAATTATTTAAATATTAAGTATGTATAATCTAATAAAAAGAATATTAGGTAAATCCTCCTGTAAAATATAAATTAAAAAACTGATTTAATTCAAAATTTTAAAATATTTTTTTTTAATTATTTTTATTTAAATAATTTATATTTTTTCTATTTCAAATGAAGCACTAAACCACATTGAAATATATTTTTAAACTAAAATGTTAGGTGAAGTAATGCATGCTGGGTGTACCTTCGCGTAGCACCACTCTCTCGTAGGCTGGGAAGCGTGTAGTGACTGGTGTAGCACTGAGATCCTCTCTGCTCTTGCGAAGATCTTTTTTCTTGGCTGCTCTTTGACCTCTCAGCCTCCAGAAATCTCCTCTGTCATTGCCAGCACCTTTCTGTGCATTCTGAACATTTGCCATCTGCTCCGCTCTGATAAATAAAATGATCACACAAACACCTAAGAAATAATGTGCTTTTAAAGTCAACTCAGACTAGGTGATGCCAGCAAATAGCAAATGTCATTTCAGAGGTCAGTTTTGATTTCATGTTAACTTCAAGAAAAGTTGTCCTTCTACTAAATACTAAAGAAGTACAATAATCTAAGCAAACCAGTGAAGACATCTGCAGTGTGATCCACTGTGTATTTCAGGTTGAATCATAATTATGTTCACGTGATCTCACCTGCTCTTGCTGGGTATGATGCCTTTCTCCAAGAGCTGATTGTCTTTGTCCGTGCGGATGGCGAGCCAGTTACCCAGCTTTCCATCATACAGGGTGTCCACCACTTTAAATATCTCTCCTCTGGAGAAGGTCAAGCTCTGAGGAAGCTCTTTCTCATACTCAAAATGAGTTCTAATGAAGAAATTATCCCCTCGTCCAGACGCCAGGATGTCTTTATATACTAAAAAACAACCACTTTTATTGCACAGAACTACAATAGACAAACAAATATATCTGATTACAATTTAAAATTTAGATTTTTCTATGGATATATATTTTAAAATGATTATGTTTTTTAATTTTTTTAATGTTTCAATTTTGACAGCCTCATATATATATATATATATATATATATATATAAAATACACACACACACATGCAGTCAAACCAAAAATTATTCAGACACTAGATATAATTTTTTTACTAGTGGGTGCAGGACACTATAGTTCATTTCTGTAAGTGAGGATAGCAAAATAAACTGTGACATATTATACCCAAAACTTCTTCATACAATGGACTACCAGTAAAATTGATAAACATTTGGTACCAAAAATTATTCAGACACTTTGACCTGACCATGTTTTGCTTAAGTGTTATCTGACATAATTCATTTTAATTTTTTTCTAACACAGTTTAACTCTGAGATCTTGTCATATTTTATTACACTTTTTTTAAACTATAGTGAATAAACTGTAATATTGAATGAAATGTTCAAGGTGTCTGAATACATTTTGGTTTGACTGTATATATAAACTGTATACTGTATTGACTGCAGAGGGGTGTTTTGAAGTACCATCAGGTTTGCTTTGAGCCAAGATGGTCACATCTTCTCCTTTGGGAATCTCCAGCAAAAACAGAACTGCATCTTCCCGGACCATTCCTCTGAAATCCATATTATTTACCTACAGGGAAAGAAAAATAATCAGTCAATAATGTAGACAAAATGTATAACAGATAAAGGCACGCAATCTTAAAACGTAGAGCCAGTGATGTTGCACCTTCACAATCTGGTCTCCAGTGCGGAGTCCTTCCACCTCAGCAGCGCTGTCCTCCTGAACGCCAGCGATAAAAATACCCACATCGTTTCCTCCAGCAAGACGCAGGCCAACACTATCACCCTTCTGAAAGCGCACCATCACTGTGTTGGGTCTGTGGGATATTTTTCATTAGAATCACAAAGTTGTCTAAAAATATATGTAAGTGGTAATAATCAGGATCCAAGCACATGAGGAAAGGGCATCTTTATGTCAGGAGTGCAAAACTGCAAAAAATTAAGGCAAAAATGGCTACCGAGTTTTTGATTTTTAGTAAACTGCATGCCAATCTTCAAAATCCAATGTTAACAAATACAGCATTTAATTTAAATAATGTATTAGTAAATGTTGAAATTAACAAAATAAAATTAATTCTTTAGAAGAATTGTTCATTCTTTAGTTCATGTTAACTAAAGTAATTAACTACTGAAATCTTATTGTAAAGTGTTAACAAATCCCTTTATCAAACATGTTTTCATTATAGGCAGAATTAAATAAACAGTTTTTAGATTTAGCTTAAATTCTCTATTCAAAAACCAAGAATCAATGTAGTACAAACCCGTAAATTTCCTGGTCCTCCAGACTGGGCCGCAAGGGAACTTTTGGTAGAGTTTTGGTTTTTACCGGAACACTTTTTTGAGCAGTATTTACCACAGGAACTGTATAAAAAAAACAACAACACATTCTCATCATCTGTTTCTTTTAGTCCAGGGGTGTCTGTCCTGAGGGCCACTGTCCTGCAGATTTTAAGACTTGCCTCAACACACCTGCCTGGAAGATAGTAAGTCTAGTATGTTAAATTAGGGTTGGAGAAAGGGTGGGTGATATACCGGTAGACACGATTAACCAGTAGAAATTTGTAGAGATTTTGGACTAACGCGGTTATGCTCACGCAATATTGCTGTTCTGCGTGGTCACAAAATCCTTTCATGTGTTTTTAAGCATTGCGGTTAAAGCGCAGTAAGAAATGAAAGAGAACTCATTTCAGTATGAACACGTGCTGTCTGAGATACTGTTTCTGAGTGCTATTAGTCTTAGAGAAGTGCACACATAAAGCTGCTGCTCATAGAGCGCGTGAGTACTGATTTGAGTTCTTTTTGCTGCCTTATTGAGCTTGAATGGTCAAATACACATACATGTGTCTCAAAATGCCCATCTTTATAAGTTTCCTCATAAACACAGATATTTATGTCTTAAGTGAACAGTTTATTAGATCAGGGCATTCTATCTTAAAGTGACAACAGTCTAATAAAACTGTGGTCTGTCATTACTGTTAATCAAACAACAAAAGAGAGAAAATCTTTCAGTGCTCTTAACTGATTCACTTTTATAACATTAGTAAGAATAAATGTACATTTAATTTGCACAGTAAGACTAGGCATTTTTTTTTATACATTTATGTAGTATTTCTTATTTCTAGTGCTTGGAGTTTTTCAGGTAGGTCTATTTAATTTGTCTTTGTTCTATTGTAGTTTGTTGTCCTTTAGCTTGTAATTAGTTTCTTTGTTCTTGTTCTTATTTCATCACTGTTTACTTCAATAAGCTAGAGGTTTTTTTACTTTTTTTTTTTTTTTTTTTTAACTTAGGCTAGTATTAGTTTTCTGTGATATTAAAATCGGTGACAAGAATTATGAAATTTCTGATTAAGGTATGAAATAATGAAGGTATCAAAAATTGTGATATCATATAAAACGTATTTAATGTAAAAATAACTATATTGTGATATATATCGTTATTGTAAAATAAAAATTACTCATATCTTGATATAAGATATTAGTCATATCGCCCACCCCTATGTTAGAGATGAACTCTGCAGGACAGTGCAGGAGAAGGATTGTTCACCCCTGCTCTAGACTTCTGATTCTACATGGTGAAAATAATAAGAATTATGAGATGGAAGATTGCATTAAATAATTCCATTTCTAATGAATGACTGCAGTCTGGAGGAAATGTTGTACCTGGAGACTCACTGCGAGGCTCATCTTTCTCTACAGGTGGAGGTGGCAGCTCTGCTGGCGCTGCTCTGAATGGAGTCGGCATCGCTCCCATTTTAGCCAGTCTGCTAGGAGGCTCATCTCTACCAACAAAAGATAGAAAACCATTTACCCTGCACCATTTTTTATAACATTTATGCGTTTACGCCATGTCGTAATTACAGTAATGACCCTGAACTGTAAAAAGCCTTCAAGTACTCGTAGAACTAATTTTAATAACGCACAAGAACAAACCTCTTCCAGAAGCTCAAATGTGCTGCGTAACCAATGAGATTCATTATGAGGTTCATTCAGCTTCCGGAAGAGGTTTGTTCTTGTGCGTTATTCAAGTCAGGTTGAGCCTCTGCTTATGTTCACTGTTCGCTGGTTTGCGAATTAGCCATGGCTATATACACTGTGATACAGACATCAGACTGTTTTGATATAATGATCTATGTTGGTTGTATCTGTCCCTATCAAATAAAACACAAATAAATAAATAAAATCAATGTTTACATGCAAGTAAATGCCTAAATTAATTATTTTCATCATAACAAGCAAACGATTCTCTTCAGAAAATTTGGACTAAACTGCTCGATTCATATGGATTAGTTTTAAAATCTCTTTTTGATGTGTCAAAGTGGTAGTAACAAAGGCAGTCAATGGAAGAAAATCTGACATTCTATCATCAAAAAGATCTTCATTTGTACTCTGAAGATGAACGAAAGTCTTATGGGTTTGGAATGACATGAGGGTGAGTAATTAATGACAGAAAGTTTTATCATAAATGATACTGTTTTATAATTTAATTAGGTGTATATAGGTATACCAATCAATCAATTGAGTTCTCATTGTTTTTATGCTCTAATTATAAACCAAATCATTTCATATGAAAGTTATCAGACATTAATTTAGCTAATGTAGATACGTTTGCTTGTAATTTATTGCATAGCTATTTGTTCTAAAGGGTAACTTGACTGTAGTTTAAATATTAACTTGTAACTTGGCAAGCTAAGCTATTACTCACAGGTAATTAAGTCGCTCTGTAACACTTTACAATAAGGTTCTATGGCTAGTTAATGCATTAACAAACTTTAAATAACAATAAGCAATACATTTGTTACAGTATTTATAAATCTTTGTAAACTGTTCATAGTAGTCATGTTAGCTTAGGTCAATTTAATAATATGAAGAAATACAACTTTTCATTTTAATAATGTATTAGTAATTATTTTGAAATTAACATGAACTAAGATTAATAAATGCTGTAATAGTATTTTTATTGTTAGTTCATGTTTAACAAGTGGAAACTTATTGTTAAGTGTTACTGTTTGCAAACATTAGAGTAAATAGTAACAGGTCATATAAATAACAGGTCAATTAATTCTGAGTATGGTAGTGTATTACCTGTTTTTTTCTTGTAGCCTCTCATTAGAGGAGTGTGATGAGAGGTCTGAGTGATGGCTCCGCCGATCTTCCTGAGGAGAATATGAGCGGTACGACTCAATCTCTGAGATATCTGCAACATACAGTAGATGTCATCATCACACTGGAACAAGCCACATGCTTCAGGCATCATTCATGTTCGCAGTGAAAATGGGGCATGATGGGTTATACACGTCCCACTTATATTTAGGGATAAAGGTTCAAATCCCTAACCCTGAGCAAAAGAAAACAGGTTTATAATTAAAAACAGATTTCGTTCTTACATTATTTGATCTACAAACCAATACGGAGGATTTTTGAGAAAAATATGAACAAACAACTTCCAAAACAGGGGACTAGTCTCACTTGGAGTTTATAAAAAGACATTTTTCATAAGCTTTGGATTATGGGTAGAGTTTATGTAATCCTCCTAAAGCCAAAAGCCTTTCTCTCCAATCCAGTGTCAGTACAGCAGTTCAAAAAAAGTCGAGAGGTCAGAGGTCTCTTAGAGATTAGGGCTGGGTATTACCAAATACATCACAACATCATACATATCACAAGGTAATTATATAAATACAAAAAATATTTAATCAAACAATAATTATTATGAATGATTGTTTATTAAATAAGCAAGGATCTTAAGTATTGATTCAATACAGTGAGAAAAATATTTTTATGACTGTATCAGCAGCCCTTGTAGAGCTTTGAATCATCAAAAAATAATTATGACTTTCTCACATCCATAAAAATGAACAGAGCCGTACACACATTTTTGTCCAATCAAATGCTCTGTTTCTCCCCCAATACCACTTAACACCAACAGCAACAACAAAAAGCAAATCATCATTCATGGCTTTGAAGTAAAGACTACTGGCCCTTTGATATATGTCCCAACCCACCTTTCTGTTTTAATAGGAAATACATCAGTGGCAAAGTGAAAACTGCTCATCAAGCCATTTTAGAGGGCTTTAATTCAATCAGAAATGTTTGATTGATTAACTGCTAATGTGGTTTTGTTAGGGTATGTAGAGCCACTAACCATCCATTTCCGAGTCACTGTCTGCCATGGGTGGGATTCGGATGAGAACCTGACTGCGATCCCTCTGCACCATCAGCTGCAGCTTCCCACGAGACTTCTCAATCAGCTTTCCTGCATCGCTCAGAGACAGATTCTCTGTGACTGTACCATTAATCTGACACACACACACACAAAAAAAAATTATTATTCCAAACTTTTGGATGGTAGAGTATTATTTTTTTACATTTTCTCAAGAAAATGAGTAGTACATGCTTTAGAGCAAAACACGAGACAAGGCTGCAGATTGTAACGGGTGTGTCGAAAGGTACACAATGCTAAAACAGAACTTAACTTACCCCTAACCCTACACCAACACCCTAACAGACAGCTTTAACAACCAATTGTAAAGACCTTTCGCAAGCCTATTACTCCGACCTTCAGATACCCACGCTTGAAACACATTAACACAATTCAGGAGTAATGCCATGTGGTTGCTACATTTTTCCTGAATAGTTTGTTGTGCAGTTGCTAAGGTGTTGTGGGTGAAAGACACTAATAAGCCGGGAAGTTTAAACTGGCTTTTGTCTTAATTATGCTACATGTATTTTTTTCTTTTGACTGTTTTTTTAAAGGGTTAGTTCACCCAAAAATGAAAATTCTGTAATTTATTACTCACCCTCATGCTGTTCCACACCCGTAAGACCTTCATTAATCTTCAGAACACAAATTAAGATATTTTAGTTGAAATGCGATGGCTCTGTGAGGCCTCCACAGGGAGCAATGGACATTTCCTCTCTCTCATAAAGGTACTAAAAACATACTTAAATCGGTTCATGTGAGTACAGTGGTTCAATATTAATATTATAAAGCGACGAGAATATTTTTGGTGCACCAAAAAAAACTAAATAAGGACTTATTTAGTGATGGCCGATTTCAAAACACTGCTTCAGGAAGATTCGGAGCACAAATTAATCAGTGTATCCGATCATGATTCAGATCGCGTGTCAAACTGCCAACGGCTGAAATCACGTAACTTTGGCGCTGCGAACAGCAGATTCGACTCACTGAATCATTTGTGCTCCGATGCTTCCTGAAGCAGTGTTTTGAAATCGGCCATCACTAAATAAGTCGTTATTTTGGCGCTCCAAAAATATTCTCGTCGCTTTATAATATTAATATTGAACCACTGTAATCACATGAATCGATTTAAATATGTTTTTAGTACCTTAATGGATCTTGAGAGAGGAAATGTCATTGCTCCCTATGCAGGTCTCACTGAGCCATCAGATTTCAACAAAAATATCTTCATTTGTGTTCCGAAGATGAATGAAGGTCTTATGGGTGTGGAACGACATGAGGGTAAGTAATAAATGACAGAATTCTCATTTTTGGGTGAACTAACCCTTTAAGGAGATGGAAAGACACTGGAAGCCAACAGAAGCAGAAGGGGTAGGAAAAGCACTAGTAAGCCGGGAAGTTGGTACTAGTGTGTCTCACGAACCGAAGCTCTGATTTTAACTCCTTTTCTATGTAAAGCACTTTGGATTACCATTGTGTATGAAATGTGCTATATAAATAAACTTGCCTTGCTAAGGCATTCTGAGTGGCTGTTCAAGAGACTTACTTTCAGAATAATGTCGCCTTCTTGTAGTTTGCCTTCTTTGGATGCCAGACCTGTGCTTGTCATCTCTTTGATGAACAACTGACTGCCAAGACGGAGGCCGTATTCTGGACAAACATGGGAAAATGTCAGAGGTTGAGCTGCAGGTTAAAACTGGAAAACAAACATATAAATGAAGACTGTGCATATCTACCATCATTGGGGCGGTTCTTTAGAAGAGTCACACTGAGCGGCTTCTCCAAGGGTTCTTGTCGTGGTAGGGGCAAGATATCCAGCTGGTCTCGACTGTTACTCCTCTTCATGGGTTCGTCCTGGCGGTGATCGTACCTCCTGCGCTCATGGTCACTGGCTAAATTCTCTCTGCTGTAGCCACGAGCAGGTTCTGGCCTGTGCTGAGTATCTGGACTATGGGATCTGTCCAGTGTACGGTCGCTGCGGTATCGTCTGTCTGGACTTCGTTCTCTGTCCAGGGTGTGTTCGCTGCGATAGCGTCGATCTGGGCTGTAGTTGCGGTCCAGCGTGCGGTCGCTTCGGTAAAGTCGGTCTGGACTATGGTCGCGATCCAGGTTGTGGTCACTTCGGTGATGCCGATCGGGACTGCGCTCGTGGTCCAGGATTCGCCCGCGGCTGCCGTCTCTTCTGTACGGTCTGTCGGGGCTCACACCTCGCTCCATGCTCCTCCCGCGACTGCGCTCATAGCCGCGCTCCCGCTCGTCAGGATAGCCACGCTCCCGCTCCAAGCTGGCATCACGATCAGGGTAGCTCCGTCCGCTGTAGATGCTGCGCCGGTCCTGGTCGTAGTCGTAGTCATCGTTGTAGTCGCCACTGAAAACGCGGTCATCTGGAGATGGGGCACGTTTAAGCAGGTTGACGGGAATTTTTCTGGATCTCTTTACCGTCTGATGAAGGGTGGGGACAAAAATTAAATCGCTCATTCATTAAATCTTCATTATCATTAAATCTCATTCATTAAATCTCAGCTGTCTACAAAAAAAGTGCTTGATCTTTACTACAGTCAAAATGATAAATAAAAATGTTTCACTCACGATTTTGGCTACTTTGCCACATTTGCGGAGAGTCTGCACTGCAAAGGAGTGTGGGACACCTTCCATGGGCACAGCGTTGACCTGGATCACTCTGTCATTTTCACTGTACATCATCATGAAATACTATTAGTCAACGCTCTTATAATGCTCGTTCACACATAACGTGTCTTTGCGTCTAAAAACGCAAGACACAGCGCTCCGGAATGGTTTTTAAAAAAGCACAGAACAGAACACCCCACGTGTTCCCAAGATACACTTGAGACGTGATGCAATAACGGCAATAACAAACAAATAAAACAGTTGCCACACCAACTTGCTACTGTAAACAGAAGCTCGCAACGCTTGCTCTGCCTCCGAGTTCTTCTGATTGGTCCATTGTTTTTGAACTGACATTGATAAGCGGCGCTGAGTGTAAAAGTTGAAATTCTTTTGACACGGCATCATGTGCGAGGTGCTTCAAAAGACGCGAGACGCAAGCGTAACAGTCATACACATCCTTCTATCATGTGTTTACATAGAAAAACAATGGAAAAGTAGGGCATTAGAGAAGAAAAAAAAACCTTCTGTGTTCAAATCCAACATGTCCAACAATTATCAGCACTTCGGTGCTGACATTTAAGTCAATATTAAAAACTGAATCATTAAATATATTTGTATTTTTGAGTTTGTCTATTGCTTGTAGTTTCTTGCCTCTTTATTACTGACTGTTTACTTGAATAAGAATACTGTAAAATATTTCTCAATTTTCAAAAATATTTTAAAGGACAAGTGCCATTGCTGTAATTTGTTATTAATTTAAAAAAAATTCTACAATATAATATGTAATATATGTATATATATTCATAATTATATCAAAATATTAATTACATATATTTTTACAACTTTTCAAATAAATATAGTGAGTTCATTAGCATATTCGTTTTCACTGTGGTATTGAAACTGGTAGATAATTTTAATTGGCATTACTACAAAAATGCTTTTTCACTTTTTCACTTCAGGGCCTTTCACACGTGAACTAGTTAACCTTGGGTCATTCTAAACCCAGGGTAAACAGAACACTGGGTTATCTTGCTTCACATTTCACACGGCTCATAATTTGCCTGACGTTAACAATTAATCCTGGGTATTATAAACTGCCATTTGTGAAATGTTCATTCCTAAACTCTGGGTTAACATCCTTATTTGCATATTTGTGGTGTCATTGTCATTGATTGGACAAATGCTGAATGCAATGTTTGCATAAATCTCATCTTCGTATTGTATATTGCCGACTGTACTATCAAGTTTATACTGAATGGAGTTTTTGGACTATTAAAAGGTAAGAATGAAACAGTCTCTTCATTCCAGTTGACGTGTTTTCTGTCACCATTTGACATTTTCAAACGGATAAGAGCATAAAAGCGTCTCTAATCCTGTTCTAGAACAGGGTTTCATAACCCTGGGTAAAAAGCAGTGCTTACCACACTTCTAAATTACAGGTGTGAAATGTTCCTTTACCTGGGATTAAAAGCAGGATTTAGAATGACGATAACCCAGGGTTAAGCACAGTGTGAAAAGCCCTTTAAGGATTACAAATCTCATCAAATGTTGGGATGCTTTTAATATGTATAGCTTACAATAACAAGCCATCTGCAGGACCCCCTTGCAGCACATCAGATACGACAATTGACATTTCTCCACTTTCTTCGTTTGGGTTGTCCCGTCCTCCAGACACAGCAATGCCAAAGCCCATCTTGGAGTCCTATATCAAGGCAAAGAGTCTATTTAAAATTTCATTGCTTCTATTCCTAGAAACCAGATGCACATGTACAGGCAGCAATAACTATTTAATAAGATACCCTGGAATTACATTTATACAACAGTTTTATTAAAACAAGGATATGTGCAATTCAGTTCACCAGGACGATGATGCAATGTGTTTTCTGCAGCAGTGGATGTATGGCAGTCTATCTGATTACACAATAGAAATGCTAGAACTGCAGAAACTACACACTTGACATTTAAGCAATAAAACGCTCCTATAACTACACCAGAATGCAAAGCTTTTCAGTGAGAAACCAAAAGGCTAGAAGCTAGAAATCAGGAACAATCAGAACTTTGTTGCTTTCCAGAAAAACGCCCTGTAGGGTCAGGTACTCACCCTCTGTAGGGTCACAGTGTACTGCTCCCACACCGTCTCCTCCATGACTGGGTTCTGAAACGATATGAACAGTATTACATCTAGGACAGTGATGGACAGAGTCAAGTTACAGCAGATATCCGTGATCTACTGAGCAAAATCTGCAGCGTGGTGCTGCCACAGTGAAAAACTATATGAGTGAAAAACTCTTCCAATGCAACTACACGAAGTAATCTGAATACTCAGTGAACTGACTGAACTGAGGGTCTGAAATCAGGGAAAAAAAGAAATTAAGAGATCTGCAATAGAAAAAAAATCATTAAGAAAAACTGACTATCATTGAGCTACTTGAAGACTGCTGGGAAATGATAAAAAAAATTTATGGCATGACCTCTTTAAAATAATACATTAGTATTATTGAGTATTATTATTGTATGAAAGTAATTATTTTAAAAGGGAACCTGGCCATTGAGTTAAACACTATAAACATGGCCTTTAAGTATCAGTCTGACAGCCATGTGACGACCTGCGCCGTCAAGCGCCTCTAGTTACCTCTTCATCCAGCCGTGCGCACACTAGGTGATTATGATTGTTGCTCTTTAATCTCCTCAGCCAAATATGAATCCCAGTATTGCCCTAAATAACTCTCAACTCACAATCCACAACTGGCACAACTGATGCCTTTTAGCATTTCATGTATAAATGATTTCAACATTTATAAATGTATAAATGTTTTTTTTTCTTTCTCTCATGCTATAATCTAAAACGGCATCATTGCACAAGTTAAATGAAATTAAATACTGCAACACCTCTAAAGCAATCACACACTTCATGTCTTCATAATACATGCTTGCACCTCATTGATTATGCAATTTTGATGAGTATTGCTTTGTTTTAAGAAGTAGTAGACATCAAATTAACAAAAGCTCAGCTCATTAATATTTTGAGGTTTTTCACAAATAATTTAACATGATCTTTTACCATTTTGATAAGGCTAGAATTCAATTAAACAACAACTTCAAAAATGTACTGTCATTGATATTCTCATTGCTGACCAATTCAAGTAATCAAATGATGTTTAGCATTTTTAGATCAGTGGGACTGAATATCAAGCATTGGTCTAGTGGTAATGTTTTTAGTTTGGAAGCAAGGGATTTCTGAAGTAATATTAAGTAATATTGAAAATTGGAAGTTTAAGTAATTGGAAGTTTACATTTATATTCTAACTTTTTATTTGAATAACACAAAATTGCATCTGTACGTCAGTAAATTAATGGAAGTGGGGAAACGTTTGTTTTAGGGCTGTCACTAACGATTATTTTGGTAATTGAGTAATTGTTTGATTATTTTGACAATTAATCGAGTAATTGGATATTTTTTTGTGTTAATAAAAACAGACCTAAGCAAACAATAGCCTTTAAAATGACTTTATAACAATGAAGCAATGGTCTTTGGTTCAAGTATCAAAAGCAAGTAATCAAATGCCTGCAGGAGGGTGCCAATGGCCTGGTGTTGTTACACTTTACAGCAGATCAAATCCTTGTTTAATACTGGCCAAACGACATTTAATTCAAATGTTCACCTAATCTATAATATTTGGTCACTTCTTTATGATAGAAATGCTACAGCCACTGAAATTACTTGAACACGAATATGTGAACATCAAAACAAGCAAACTCACAGAGAAAAGGTTTAAACTTTTAATTTGAAATTGTGATGAACAGTTTGCATATTTAAAAACCCATTGATGTATTCTCCTGTATTGGCATAGGTTTATAAATGAAATGGCGCACATTGTGAATGTCGCAGCCTCTGTGAATTAACAATAGTACTATGCTATTGTATAGTTTTTAAATAGTTTTAATACATCGTGCAGCCTTAGAAAATGGTCTAATAAAGCGGTTCATGGATTCTCCTCTGTGGAATGTGTCTTCCGGTATTTTTTACTCAACACGAGTAAATTGCAATCAATGATTTTTTTTTTTTTTTTTTTATAAATTGAGTACTCAAATTTAATCAAGGAATGGTGTGTGGAGTGGAGTGTGCGAGCTGTGTGCAAGAAGAAAATAACTTTCACATTCACCACTGATAACAACCACAAACAAACTTAAATTCCAGCACTGGACCAACACTTGTTTTAGCATACATGGACAAAATGAAAAACCCTGCTCAAAAATGAAATTATTCCACAGAATTTGATACATTTTGTGCTGTGAAATACTTTGTAAAGCGGTGGGGACAACATCAACCATGGCCAAAAGTTTGGAAACATGTTCCACCTGTCCACACTGTAAACTATCAATATAAACATAGCAATATCACACTGAAGATGTGAAAGCACCTTGAAAGCATTTTTGTAAATCAACACAGTTGCTTAAGTGTTTAGCCACTATCATCGCAGTAAACCACTGATTCTAATGGTTCTCTGAATTGGAAACACCTGTTACATTTACACATCTACCCAGAAAACAAACTATAACACCATCCGTTTTCTTAACCACCACAAATTACAGCGTGATAAACTTGGAGACAACTTCTCAACACATTCCTAAACCTTGGCTATCAACCTCAAAGCAAATTCTACATCAAAGTATTAAATAAGAGAAACAAAAATCATTGTTTCTCTAAAGAGTACCTTGGCCAAACTTACACCACTACTAAATACTATGCCATCACATTTAAAGTCTAAACGTCAACCTATGTTGACAGTAGATGAAGAGGCATTTGGCAAAAATTAAATGGTACCAGATGAACAAATACAAACAAACAAATAAAACTAAAAAGTTACATTCCACCCGAACTGTATAAGACATTAACAGATGAAGTTGTACAGGCGAGAGAACTGAAAGCGCGCTTACGATGCCCTGGAGGATGCGAATGGCCTTGATGGTGTGCGCCCATTTCCTGTGCAGCGAGAGGACCGTCTTCATGTTGTCACCTCTGCCGTGAACACAGTGTCTCTGGGCCAAATCGAATCACCCCTCAGCACAATGCATCTGTCTGCCTTTGACGTAAGACTGATGCCGCTGGCCTACATTCAGCGCAAATCCCACTGTCCACAGCGACCCACAGCAGCCATGCCGTAAAAAACGGGGCAGCTGAGAAGCTGTCTACTGCTAAGGTATTAAATTAAAATTCCATTTAAATTCATCAAATGACAAAGCTCTATCAGGTTTAATATTAAAAGCTTTCTGTGGCTTAGGGAAGGCAAATAGCACCTTTGGCACAACAATGCTTTTGGATTGGGATTTTTTTCTGCAAGATACTTTTGAACCTGCAGGACAAGCGGGACTGGTAGATTAGCAGTGATTCCATCACTTTAAATATAATTGAGGAGGATTATGGGGTTTGGAGCATCTAAGCACCATACAGAATTGAACGCCATACTATAATAGTACTATATTAGTAAATTGCGCAGTACTAAATGTCATAAACGATTTTATGATCTATGATGGCTTTCTAACTCAGCCTCAAATCTTATCCATGAAAGGATTAACGTGTGGCATATGAGCTGCCCTCATTTCTTTTTTTCTGTGGTAACCAGAACAGATTACTGAAGAATGATGTCAAAGAACTGATTTCTCACTGTAACTGAGCTTATATTGTTGCGTTGTACAGGAGCAGGTCTCCGAGCTCTCTGTCCAACACCACAACAACAGACTGACTAAGCTAGCCTAGTAAAGGACCTGAAGTGTGAAACAGATTCAGTTTGGTTCCCTGTCCTCTTCTGAGGGGCATTAAAGAGATAGACATTGATCGAGGGTTGATTTTCAAATATATTCTATTGATCTTAAAGACCTTCTGATCTAAAGGCTTTTGCTTGAAAATAGCTTTTGTAGATAAATTAAACGCTGTATGTATGAACTTCCTCACAAAACTAAAAATTTTATTCCAGAAGACATTTATGAAAAGGATGAATTGGACCAGACAGGTAAGGGAAAAAAACCAACATGTATCCAACAGACATCTGTGTTCATTTGTGTATTTAAGTGTGCTATCAGTCATAGTTCTGCTGATAACAAATTTTTAAAAAGTGTACAAAAATTTAAGAAAGAGTAGGTTTTGATTGGTACTTCACAACACCTTTCAAAAGTCTGGGGTCGGTAGGACTTTTTTTTTTTTTTTTTTAAAGAAATCTCTTCTGCTCACCAAGAATCCAGCGTTAGCGTCAGTTCTGGCAGGTCACGTCAATCAAGCTCGAATCAGCTGACTCCCAGGTGACTTACGTCTACCTATAGGAATATGACGCCTATCACAGCATCTGCATATAAGCTTCTCAGTATTATCAGCAGCTATGGCATTTTCAGGAGCAAATTAACCTCCACCATCCCCAGCTCCTCCTCTCTTCAGTCAGGAATGGCCTTATGATTCCCGTATGGCGTTATTTTACTGTCAAATGTCGAGAGCACATTATTGTGATGCGAGAGCATATCAATGTAATGCGCGGATTTCCTCTGCTCTTGCGGTTTCAAATATACAGTGCTCTCTTATGGACTGCCTCTCCTCTCGCTCATATTGCGTGTGCACGCTCAAACTGTTTCCTGCGCGCTCAAACTGCACCTGTGCGCTCAGGAATCTCTCCGTGCTCTTGCAGAAATTAATTTGCTTTTGGATTAAACGCTGTCAAAAGCTATCAACCAATCAGAAGAGACGACTGATCCATGAAAATGGAATTCTTTCTACAAAAATGGATATTTCATTTCTTTACAATTTAATAATATTTAATAATATTAATAAAAATGCAGGTCATATCTTAGAAATGGCTTGGAATGGGGCGCTTGGATGTTTTCTATATTAATAAGCTTATCTAACTCCATCACATTACAGGTCAAACCCCACTGAACGATGTATCCAAAACCATCATATTAGCCAATATCATGGACCAAAACATTAAATTAAACATTAATTAAAAACAAAACTACTAAAAAACAACTAATTTAATGTTATAAATCAGTCTATTTAGAAATGTGTAAAATGTTATAAAGCCTATTAAAAAATATGTATTAATTTAAATGAATTCATTACAATATTGTTTGAAATGAATGAAGAGATGTTTCGTCCAGTGTTTCTTGATTCTGATACATCAAATACATTTTAACAGTCACTGGTCAGCACCTACTGGCAGAACAGTGTAATAACATTAGTTTCAAAGGTCATTTATTGCTGAAAACAGTGTATATTCGGACTATAAATTGTTATTGCAATACTTGCATTATTATTTACTGTTTGCAACCCAGAAGTAGCAATAGTGTGTTGTTGAAAACACTTTGTGAAGCTGTTTAAAACATATAGCTAACATGACACTGTTTCAGTGGCAACGCAAAAGCAGGTTTAAATATCCCGGTATGATCGTTTTTTTTTTTTAAAGGTTTAATAGATATAACTGAATAGTTGTCATTTAGGAATAAGATCGCGTTCTTTTGATTAATCGTGCATACATAAGAGCTTAAGTATTTTTTGTATGTCATGTTTTATACCAGACCTCAATAGAAATTGACTATGGTGGTATATGTGATCTCCACATTTTAAGTATTAAGGGAATGATGATTTGACCCTGATATTGTTCTGTCTTAAATCAGAAGATATTTTTGGTAATACTTTACAATAACGTTTCATTAACATTATTTAACTGCATTACTTAACATCAACTAATAATGAACTGCACTTCTACAGCATTTATTAATATTTGTTAATGTTAATTTCAACATTTACTAATACATTATTAAAATCAAAAGTTGTATTTGTTAACATTAATAAATGCACTGTGAAGTAAATAACCAACCAACAAACAGCTGTATTTTTAACGTTAACAAAGATTAGTAATTACAGTAATGTATTGTTAGTTCATGTTAGATAATACATTAACTAATGTTAACAAATAAAAACCTTATTGTAAAATGTTACCTATTTTTTTAATATAAATTTCAACACAAAAATGTATGACCACAATAACTTTAAGAAACATTTTTTGTTTGTTTGTTTAGATAAATCGGGGTTTGACCTGTAATGTTATGCAGTTAGACTAGGTTACATTTTAAAATAAATATTATTAAATTGTAAAGAAATGAAATATCCATTTTTGTAGAAAGAATTCCAGGCGCAGTTCACTCTCAAGCCAATAAGAATCCACGTAGCATTTTCATGGATCAGTCGTCTCTTCCGATTGGTTGGTAGCTTTTGACAGCGTTTAATCCAAAAGCAAATTAATTTCTGCAAGAGCACAGAGAGATTCGCGAGCGCGCAGGACAAATTTGAGCGCGCAGGAAACAGTTTGAGCATGCACACACAATATCTGAGCGAGAGGAGAGGCAGTCCATAAGAGAGCACCGTATATTTGAGAGCGCGCGGCTAGTTTTGCGCGAGAGCAAAGGAAACCCGCGCAAGCAGACAGATTTGAGCTTGCGAATTACATTGATGTGCTCTCGCGTCACAATAATGTGCTCTCGACATTTGACAGTAAAATAACGCCATATTCCCGTTCTTAATATCTGCCAACACTTTATTTTGATGCTCCCCAACAGACATTCCACTAACTATAATAACTTTGTCAATTTATTCTTCTAACCCGAACCCTAATATCTTAACAATATAGAGTTAGTTGACATGTAGTTGCAAAATTACTTCTAGTTAGTAGAATGTCTAAAGTGGAACATCGAAATAAAGTGGAACCTGTTTTTTAGTTGATTATATATTAAAATGTAATTTATTCCTGTGATCAAGGCTGAATTTTCATTACTGAAGCATCATTACTCCAGTCTTCAGTGTCACATGATCCTTCAGAACTCATTCTAATATGCTGATTTGATGCTCAAGAAACATTTCTGATTATTATCAATGTTGAAAACATTTGTGCTGCTTCATATTTTTTGTGGAAACTGATTTTTCAATTAACAAAAATTTATAAAGAACAGCATTTATTTAACATATAAATATATTACAACATTTAAGTTAAATAAATGCTGTTCTTTATAAATTTTTGTTAATTGAAAAATGAACAAAATTAACAAAACCTTGCAAAGATACGGTCACAAAAAGTATAGAACATTTAAAGATGCAACCCACTAAGTTGTGATATTACCTCCACTTCTCTTCAAGCAAAATGTATATAAAACTTGAACTTGGAAAGCAAAAAAACAAAAAACAAAAAAGAAAACTGTACACTTTCATCTTATAAAACTTTGGATTAAATAAATTACACTGGAAGAATGGAATGATACAAAGAAATTCTCATTATTAAAAAAAAAACACTTTAAAGTCCAAAACAGTATTTATTTTTTGTAAATTTTGTAAATTAAATTAAAAGAAGAAAAACCTCAATTATAATTTTTAATGTAAACATGCACAAACTTAAGTATCCATCTACTGCTTTGACACTAACAAGTTCTCTTCAAGCCACAAAAATAGATTTGTGTCAAGGTCAACACAAGGAAATTACTGCATCTAAAAAACAAACTGTGAATCTGCACAGAACTGACCTTCTTCCAAAACTGACCATGCCATGACCAAAGTGTGACTGTGCTGCAGGAAGAGCCACAAGGCAACCTTAAAAAAATCTGACATGTGCAGAAATATGACAAGAAGATATTCACAGCTAGATTTCCCCTTGAGCCATGTGAAAGTCAACAATTTGGAGGAACATTACCTAGTCTTGTGACACTAAAAAAATAATCTCTGAGCTGTAATAGTATACACTGACACAAACCAAACATTGCATATTACACACTGGGAAAACCTCTACAGAGTAGTGTGGTGGTGGCAAAATCTCACCCGCATGATGTTACTGTGCAGCAAGGATCGAAAACCCCCCCAAAAACAACACAGGAGGACAAAAGACAGAAGCTAAAATCCTCTATTTAAGTAAATAATCTAAAAGGGTGTATACTTTTTATAGACACTATTGATTAAATTTTAAAGCATTTACAGTTCAATCAAGTAAGGTATACCATTCATGAGCCATCGGAAAACATACTGAAGCGTTTATGTGGTCTGCTGTTGGACAGAACAGGCACAATGTGTGCAGACAGCAGCAGCAGACAGAACTCCCTCTGCATTATAGATAAGCAGCTTTAGCTGTCTGTCTGCATCCCTTCAAAAAGACAAATCAGTGAACGACAGCTTTCATTCCAAGTTTCCAGTGAAATATAAAAATTCTCATTTCAGATGATGCATAACAGACTCATGATGAGCGTTACATAAAGACCATAAATCTAATCCAGGTTTGGGTAAAGCAAGTAGATATGGAAGGAGTTTTTTTTTTTTTTTTTATCTTTTCTGAACAAATTTCTTTTCAGTTTGCTGTAAAAACAGAAAGACTAATGAACAAGAAAATGACCTAAAATAAATTTCAGATACATAGTAACCAAACAATTAACAACTAGCCTATAATATATTGATGTGTTGCAGACTGTGACGGATTATGATGCATTATTGTGGAACTGGTGTGGTGGTCCCTCTGCTGGTGACATTTTAAAAATGTCTCAAATCCTTTTTTTCCACATATTAAATAAAATAATGAATGATTATGAGTATATGCACACAATATTAAATAATTAGATTTAATTAAATAATTAAATAATTAGATTTCCTGTGTGTACATGAGAATCATATTATGTTCCCTAAAGCTGCGTATGCAAAAAGTAGCCTACAAAAAAAAAAAAAAAAAAAAAAATCGTTAAATATCGCTTGCGATAGAAAACAAGTGCCGTCATAATTCTGATTTATACACTTTTTATAAATGCTTGCTGAACTCAACACAAACATTCATAACGTGTTATCCTGACGTTAAGATACATTCGTACATATTGATACATATTGTATTACAGAAGGAAGCAGGTGGTTGTTCACGAGCAACTGTGTGCCTCAGAGAAAAGACTGAGTTTAAGTTCAAAAGTACGCTCTGTGAAATTAAAATAAGCGAACTTGACTGGAAGTTTTAGCAGTACTCACATGACAATAGTCCATAACATTTCTAGTCAGAAAGAGCCGCCTCTCCACAATAACGGGCATCTCGCAAACTACACGAAGGCTGAATTCTGTTTAAAATATCACGGGCAGTGAATAAAACAGTTAATAACGCGGAAACCCCTGAATAGCGACAACAGAGGCGCCTAAAACATTCAAACTATTGTACTGTAAATCCCGAACGTACCAATAAATCACTGGGGGAGGTAATGATAGCCAGTGTATTTTAACCTCTGCTAAATATGCGCCGGTTCCCTATTTCTTCAAATTACATTGGCTTTATCATGCCGTTATACGTGGTTAAACATGTTTTGAGGAATTACATAACGAGAAATGCAGCATTTCTTTCATGGCGTGCCCTACGAGGTACAATGGACGGTTCCAAAATCCCTTAACTATTGATTGTATTTGCATATCGGTGGAGGGCGGCTTTGCTCGTGAACACCAATTAGCTCGTGCTGGCATTGCTTAGCAACCTTACTAGAACTTCCAGACACGTTATGTACCTAATTATATTCAGAAGTCTTCCTAGGTCTCATATTTGCTATGAGATGATATGATAGGACTAAAACGTTTGGAATTCCAAACTTCCTAAAGCCCTACTCGGGCGGGATTAGTTTTACATGGAGAGTCAGGTAACTTAATCGTTACAAAAGCCTTTCTGCTACTTTAGTATTGCCCGAATCGGCCAGTTATTCACGTGGCACTGGCAGTGAAGACTAAATTTGCTTAGTAGTTGTTCCATGCCATTACCGTCAACTTTCCATGTACAAAAGTTGTTTCTCTGATTTTCCAAATCTCTGAAATAGGCAAGACCATTGGAAATAAAAGAGGCGCCTCACAGCTCATTCACAGAGTGATAATTGGCCTAACCCTAAAGTATTTTATTGAAGAGATTATGCATGGTATAAATAAACAAACAAGCACATAATGTAAATATAACTGGAGCCAAGTGAGGGAACTTGAGGTTTATATTTCGCTATGGCCCTAATAGGCTTTCAGACAAGCACATTAACAGCAAACAAGCAAACAAAGTCTCCAAACAATTAATTCTCTGACGGTTCAGTGTACAAATGCAGCTTTTAACATCCGTTCACACAATCACCATCAAAGGCTGTGTAACATCTTCACATTAAAAAGAGTAACCACACTGGACAAAAAAAGTACTAGTATTACCATACAAAGTACGACATTCAGTACAATACAATGACTTGTTGCATGAATGTTAATCACACACATGAAATCAAAACATATATATGTAATATTTGTAAATTCACATTTCACAAGGTTATGGGCTCCTATCGTTAGCACTGAAAAGTCAGTAATATAACTTTTCTACAGATACTGGAAAAAATGTAACATTGTTTCTGCATATTTTAAGCTTGAGTAATATTGTCAAGCATAACTACTTATAAATGTCATTATAGTCAATCAGATATATATATATGATAAAAGTATCTGCGAATGTAAAGACAAAAGCAAAGTTTATATTTTGAATAAGACGACTGAACATTCAATAAGATAAAAAAAGTAATAAAAATATAAAATATCCTTAAACTATATAATAATGATAAAAATACCATCATATTAACTAATATTTCTTATAGAACTTAATCCAATTCAAAGTTAATTTTGTATAATTTATTTAAGCTTCCAAAAAATTTAAAAGATTTGTGTTTGGTGCATTTGGTATACATTTCGATCCCAACTTCCTGTATGAATATAAAATATGTTACAGTTTTTCTCCATTGGTTTGGCTCATTTCTTGAAACAGAAATTACATTCTCAAAACAACATGGACAAATCTCCAAACCACTTGGCAATTGTTCACAACAGAATTGAATTTCTCATCATTTCATCAAATTGCTAGTGATGGGCATTCCGGCTCTTTTTCGTGAGCCGGCTCGTTTGACTCAGCTCCCTGAAAAGAGCCGGCTCTTTTGGCTCACAAACGGCTCTTTAAATAATACATGTTTTAACTATGACTTTGATTATGATAGGTGTGAAAACAGTTCTAATTAAATTATTAAATGGATTCATACTCACAATGTCTCACAATTTCTTTAAAAATGCATTGATTTGTTATGAAAAAGAATACTATTAAACATTTGTATTTAAATTACAACTTTTTAATGTATAGAACCAACATTCAAAACAAAAAAAATCTGAACAACATAATAGAACCCATATTAAATATTAAAGAAAAATAAATAACTGAAAGAATTAAACAGGTCCCTCTTTTTTATTTTTTTATTGCCATATGAGCTCTCACTAGTTAGGATATATTATTCATAATGAACACACACACTGCTGGCCATATTTTTATTTTATGAGAGATTTGCATTCAGAAATGCTGTTTTTCCTTTCCTCCGAGTTTCGACTACAGACAGTGAGGCTGATCAGACAGTCGAAACGAAAGAGTGTGTGTGCCTAGAATTATATAGCCTAATTATAATTTTTGTGTTGTTCTTTGAATTATTAGTCTGTTGTTTTAAATAAAATTAAAATCATTCATTACATAATGATTTAATTTCTATAGGCTATATTTTGTAAAATAGAGTCGGCTCTTCAGATATGTGAGCCGGCTCCCGACGTTCACATAAAAGAGCCGACTCTTAGAGTCGGCTCGTTCGCGAACGACCCATCACTACAAATTGCAAACGTCTAAGTACATGAATGTCTCAGTACATCTTTGCAAATGATTAAGTACAGGTAGCCTACATTTAGCACAATTTTCAAGTGAATAGATCTTGTTGATCTAAACTGATTGTTGATTCTCAGTCTAATGGTCGTTCGCTCCAAAATGTGTCAGCATCATTTCATTGTATAAGTCATCACGTGCACAATAGTCTGTTCAATTGTCAATATTAGTCAAGAACATAATACCATGAATACCATATATCAATCCTTGGAACATTTGATACATTTATTACAGCAATTGACAGTCAGGTGAAACTAGAAATTGACTAACGAAGGAGGCGAGGGGGCAATATCTCATATCCCCAGACTTGGCCCATACAATACACAGAAGCTTCTCATCTTCTTGGACGCCTTCATTTTGATTTGAACCCTGAAAATGAGAGAGGTCTCGTAGGGCCTCACCTAACACAATATGTCATTGTATGGGACAACGTGAATTTCCACCGTGGCCCGCTCACCTGGTACACTACTCATCCAAGGATGGTTATGGTGTTCCTACCACCTTACTCTCAATCCTATTGAGGAGTTTTTCTCTGCTTGGATGTGGAGAGTGTATGAGCATCGGGCTCAAGATCAGAGGTCCCTGCTCCAAGCAATGGACACTGCATGTGAGGATATTACAGGAGATCATGGTAGGGGATGGGTGCGACATGCACACTGTTTCTTCCCTCCTTGCATTGCAAAGGAGAATATACGCTGTGATGTGGACGAGAATCTGTGGCCAGACAAACAGCAGCGTGTGGATGGCCAGGAGGGTGAGGACGGTGGCCAGGAGAGGGAGGGTGAGGACAGCGACCAGTGAAGAACTGTTAGTTGTGAAACTCCAGCTTTATTTACAGCACTGTAGGCTGCATATAATTTTCACTGTTTTTTGTTTGTGTGTTTATATTACAGTATATTATGCTGTATACATTTTCTTTTTACTCTGATGTATGGAAGTTACTTTATGTGTGTAAATGATAATGGTTAGAATTTTCTTGCAGTATGAGTGCAATGTGCGATGTCGAACCTTGGAGGCTACTCTTACCCTAAAATCCTATTTCTTTTTTTCAGTTTTATACACAGTGCATGTCACAACCATCCTAGCCATTATGCTGGCTAGACAAAAACAGTACAGTAACCATTGCCAATGAAGGACTGGACTAAGACTGAAAGGTGGGCATGAGGGATATTTCAGTGGTCCTCTGCCATAGTGACAAAACATCTAAACATTTTGACTTGCAGTGCTTACACAATGCCAAACGGACAAAGCAATTTGGGGGCACTGACTGTTTAAATGAGAAGGAAATTTAGTTTTGACACATGAGTGAACTGTTTTGGGAGAAGTATGAGCTTTTGCAGGTGAACCATGGTGTTGTGCCGAACCATCCACATTATTTTGACAAAAGCACCAAGTGTGTTGAGAATGTCGGGTCTGTTTCAAGAAATGAGCCAAAGCAATTGAGAGGGATCTTTGCCATTTCTGTGGCACTGACTATTTATTTGGTAAAGGAATTTAGTTTTTAAATATGAGTGAACAGTTTTGGGAGAGATATGAGCTTTTGCAAGTGAGCTATAGTGTTGTACTGAACTGTAAGACTGTTTTGCCAAATGATCTTAGAGTTTTGAGAATGTAATTTCTGTTTCAAAAAATGAGCCAAACCAATGGAGAAAAACTGTAACACACAAAAGATAAAGACTTAAAGTCTGCATGAAACTGAAGTTGCGATACTTTCCCAAGTTCTTCTCAAACAAAAAGACACACACAAAAAATATAGGATGGGACTTGATTTTGTCCATGGGGAATTGATTGGATAGTTGTGGTTTGCTCTTGCTGTGATCTCATGTGAGTGACATGTTGCCCCGCCTTTGCACCAGTAAACATGTCATCACAGAAGAGAAGAGATGATGCTCAAGAGGGAGGGGAAGTTAATTTGATTCAAGATTACGAGGGACATGGAGTTAAAAGATAATGATGTGCACGGATAAATCATTTATAATAAATACTGCAATATTCCATAAAAAAAAAAAAGAATAGTAAAATGATATTACGGTAATTTGAATAATAATTGCAATTAGGGAGTGCTCAATTTAAAAAATATTCTCGAATGCAATTTACTAGTGCTGATTAAACAGCAAAATACGGAAATGGCGCATTCCCGCACGATATATTTAAACCATTTATGCTATATTTAGCTTTGTGAGATCACAAAGGCTGCGATTCAATTAAATAAATATATGTGCTTTGAGTTTCAGAGTGAAGTGCAAGGCTTTTTACATTTACATGCCTGCAGATTATGTTTCTTCCAGCACCTCAAGAGCGGCTCCATTCACAGTAAATCCTGCTCCACACAAACTCTCTGCATTTGCTGCTTGCTTGTTTGGGTTTCCAATAATGTGTATTTGGGAAAGCATATAAAGTTTGAAGCGCTTTGTGTTACATAGCAAGTGTTGCACTGTTATCATTTACATGCGTGGAGCGTGTCTCGGCAAACTCCATCTCTGCATATGCTGTGAGTTTGAGTTGCTTAAAACATTCATCTTGGATGTCATTTTACCAGATTTGTAGTGTAAATCACTTATAAACCTACACTAACACAGGAAAAGACATTAATATGTTTAGTATGCAAATTGTTGTTCATCGCGATTTCAAAATAAAAGTCTAAAGGATTAGTTCACTTTCAAATGAAAATTACCCCAAGCTTTATTCACCCTAAAGCCATTAATAGTTGATTAATAGTCAAAATAACTGACCAATTACCAAAATAATCGTTAATGACACCCCTAATTGCAATATTTTCATTAGGAACTTTTGTAGAGTGCAATACCTGTAAAAGGGCTGGGTAGCTTGGAGCTGAGAGGCGTCGCAGACACAAATATTGAGCTTCGTAGGTCAAGGAAAACCTTTCCTTGTTGGAGCGGCTTGATCGGAATAACTCTATTTGGTTGGACTGGTCACTGTAACAAGATATTTTTTGGTTAATAACAATGATCACCCCCTCTGAATGTGTCAACAACAACAACAACAACAACAACAACGAGTTATTGTGAAATAAGCTACACCTAGGAAGATTTTAGAGTAAATGAACCAATATTACTCATACAACCTGAGTCCTAGACACATAACCACAATAATGCAGCAGTGCAAGTCAGTATACACAGTATATGCATGCACAGTAAAGTACTTGTTTGAAAGTTGATCTGGTTGATCTGTTAATAGCTAAAACATATTTAGTGTGTATGTAAATAAAATGTCTAAGCCTGCAATTATACCTGATCATGCAGTATGTTTTGTTGGGATTTAGCTTAGCCTGACACAGCCTAGCTTAACAAAAAGTGCTTTGAGTACAAACAGGCTGTGTTATAATTCACAAAACATGTCAAACGTATTGAAAGAGTAAGCACCTGCTCTGAATGTGTACACTTGATCTCCTTGGCAAGATGTGTAATTATAACAGCACTGTTCGGTATAACTGCTCAAACATGTTCATGAGATCTTTGCCAGTAAAGTAGCCAGGAGTAAGATTGTTTCAATAATGGGAGTCCTTAGGTTTACTGTACTGGAACAGCTAAAAATGTTTAATAGGTAACTAGATTTCTGAATTACATTTCCTGACAAAACTCACCACTAATGTTTGATTTGGCTTGACAGCTTTTCATAGACGTCTCACGTCACTTTGATAGTCTTGAGCCTACATCTGTTAAAGGAGCCACACAAAGACACTGTGGCTGCATCTAAAATGCATTAAAATTATATATTTTAGAATAATTTTAATGGTAAAAGACTAAAAATGTTACAGTAAAAACCTGTTAATTGGTTAATGTAAGCTCTTTTAGATTGTGAAAAACTAAGCAAATAAATAAAAGAATAAAATAAATAAAGGAGGGAAGTAAAATACGGTTAAATGTAGTTTTTGGAAGTGAAAAAGAACAAGTCATCCAGTAATTTACAGTGAAACACTGTAAATTTACATACCCAGAATTGTGACACTTGACATTTGATGGTTATTCATTGATTTGTTTTATGTACATTACGTTGTTAAAGCAATGTTTACTGCAATATTTTAGTGTCGTTTTACCATGATGATGTTTTATATTTGTGCAAGACATTTTAAATCTTAACATGTTCCTACAGTATTGTTCCGACAACCACAGTTTCCATTTTCAACCGAAAATTTTACTGCCATGTTTTCATTGTCATTGTCATGTGACCTATGGCAACAGTTGCGTTACTTCACCTTTATTTGATCAGTCCTCTCCTGTGGCCTCATGTGATAGAAAAGTGTCCATCATACACACCCTTCAGAATCTCGGATAAAGTAGTAGTATAGGTCATCAGGGCACTTTTCACCCACTAGTTTTATGATTACTACGAATTCGGACATACTATTAATTTCATGTACTTCTTAAATTTCACCTACTATATAGTAGGGAAGTTGGCATATTCAGATGCAGCCTATGATATTCTGGTGCATATGGCCAAACACCCATAGTCAGCTAGGGCCATGGCAACCAAATACTGGTATATTGTAACAATTACAATTTCTCAATACTGTATCAATACTTCAGATTCTTGTATTGAGAAGCAAGGAAGTGTGATACATTAGTACCATATTGGTTGTGCGCCAAAATTAGTTTTTTTTTTTAATCGGATAATGGATAAACTGGCTGATGTTGGTAATTCATTTATGCATGTGCATATTACCTTTTTACATTTAGATTACCTTTGCCATCATCTAACACTCACTTAAAGCGAAAATGTAAGAACACTAATAATTTCAGAACACTGTTTAATGGAATCTTTAGCATGAATATGTTTTTTATACTGTATATTATAATTATGTTATGATGCCTAAATATACTTGTAGCATTTAAAATAATTTTTTTAGTGAGTGTTTTGCATGTTTGGTGCAGTTTCATTTGCTAATTATAATATCATCATGTATTACAATGTATTAAATTGTGACTTTCAAGTTCAGTCATAAGAAATAGATTTGAGGTACAGTATCACTCATGTCCCAGGTGAGCTTTGTGTTAAGTTCAATACTTAGGGTAGGGGTTTAGCAAGCACCACACATAATTCAGTGTTGAGCAAAACTGATTTGCTCAGTTACTACTACTGAACAACACAAATACTAGAGAATTGCCATACAGAACAGCTGATGGTACAGAATGAGCAAACTCAAACACATCCAATCATTAGTGTTAACACACGATGAACACCAAACATTTTCCTTCCTAGCATCTTCTACATAACTCACCCCGAGGGTCTCCACAACCTCCGGCCGGGTGGTAACAGCTCCCGCTTGTTGAGAGGTGCGACCCCGATGGCCGCTTGCATGATGGTGATGAATTTCTTGTACTTCATTTTAAAAGTTCTCTGGTTCTCCTCCGTTCCTTAGATCTAGAGAGGCTCTCAGCAACATCCAACCTCTTTGTCTACCAACTATAACGTTACTAAATACTGACACAGCTAAGTATAATCTCATTTAAAGCAGTAAATAGTCCTTCTGTCTAACAGACCCATCGTTGCACACACTATCTGCATTACTGAGTCTCTCTTGGTCTGTGGAATCTCATAGATGCCCATTTCATTCTCCTCGTAGGATAAGAAGGGGGTGGGAAGAGAGAAAACGACAACCACGTTGGGCATGCTGGCAGAGCGTCACTATTACATAATTCTAGAGATCTCAAACATTAGTCTAATGAAAACGCTGTGAGAGGGGATAATTGTGGTACTAAGCCGTGACAGATCATGGATGCACCCTGGCCCGTTTCTCTGTAATCCCTCCGGCACTGCTGGCTTAGTCTCCACCCATTAACACTCATCCACCAATAGGCACACATATGTACAAGATTTGTCCATTCATAAACAGACCACCATAGAGATGATTTTTTTTAATATGTTACTTTAGTGGAGGGATGGAGTAACTGAGCATCCAGGTCTCTCCTCCACTCAGTGTTTGATGGAATTATTGTCCAGTGGCTTGCACATTGGATTATGGGCAGGAGGAGATTGTGCTGCTCTAAGGGGCTCTAAAATCCCCTCCACACTCCAGCTCATCCAAATCACCTAAAAGCCCCGCAAATGAGACCGTCTATTTTTAGGTTAGGTTACAAACATACGTTCTGTTTAAACATGAGTGGGGCGTGTTTTGATAAGTCACGTTTTGACAGAGCAGCTCTCGTAAGGTCCAACCTCAACTGTAAAAGCTACTAAAATTCTTCAGACCAGAAACCAAATTATTCAGAGACCACAGAGTGTGATGTGTGCTGACACACTAGCAGCAAATGACCTGGATTGCCATAAAAATTTAGCTATAGCGATTGCAATATAGCTAAAATATTTTTTTATAAAATATTTTTCTGCTTTTTATTGATAAGAATCATTAAACCACTGCAAATTAGATTCTAAATCTTTAATCTAAAAACAAATATTATTAATATTTAATAATATTGTTAATAATTCATCTTTCATTCAAAGAAATTAATAAAATTGATTAACTTGCCACAAGTCAAATAAACAAGAAGGTTGGAGAACTTGTCTAATAACTAAATGAATGGCTCAAAAGCACAATAAAATCACTGCAATATTCAGATTAATTTGCTTAGTTTAATACTGACAGGAACATTTTCACAAATATATTGTTAATATTCAAAAAAATAAAAGAAGAAAAAAAGGTCTATTAGGATAATATTTGGACAGTAGTTTTGAAAGGAACTGAGTTTGTCTATAATTAATAAAAAAAATAAAAAGTTATTCTGTATGGTGATTATCAACAGTAATACTTGATCAATATATGGTTGTTGACCAGTTAGCCATTTAAAGGTGGTAAAGAGGATGTTTTGTTTTATACATTTTTGCAATATTACTTGAAACTGTCTTTACTAAGTGATAAAAGACTATTTATTAGGTGCACTGAAAGGTATATTATTAATATACATCATCTGTGCACGAGGTAGAGCCTTAAAAACATCAGCCAATCGTTTACGCGATCATTGCGTGAACGATTGGCCCTCTGGCTTGTCAATCACTGCCATTGTGAGAGACGTGCGCGGATTGGCCCTCTGGCTCTAGTAACTTTCCACACTCTACATGCGCCGCATGCAATGTTTTTGTCAGGAGACAGGAGTAACAACTGCAGATTATGAGTTACCTGCGGTGAGTCCGACATAATGAATCCATTAAGTGTGTGCGTGGATTAATGATTGTAAGGCCGATTATGAATGTAAATTGATACTTATGACTGATCGCGCTCAAACGCGTCCAGTCAGAGCCAGTTGCGTTCAGTCTGCGATTACAGTCAGTGTTCAAATTCCATGTGAAAGTATATAAATCTGCTTCAGGAGCAGGAAACTATCACTGTATGTTGAGCACAGTCAGAATGTTTTAGCTAGTCGTAAAATGTGTGCCCGGCTTAATAACACAGCGAATGCCGGTGGTAAACAAACACTCGTGCACGAGTTTTGGGAGGCGTTCACTTGAAATTTCAAAAACTCAGTCGACGAAAACATCCTCTATACCACCTTTAACAGAAGTGTTCTCTCCAAAATCTAAAGACATTCTTGTCATGGATTTTGTTTAAATGTTTGTGAAATATTTTTTATATTTTGTGATTTTTATACATAAATCATTAAAATTATTTTATAATATATCGGCCACGCTTTATAAAGTATAAAGACCAAAATAAGGCTGCGGTCTTCTCTCAGTTAATCATAAAACAAATTGCCACATGTGAATGCTATCTGAAGTATTTATATTATATAGCCTATGGTAAACCAATATAAAGTATAATAGCAATAGAAACAATCATTAGCACCTTCTAATAACAAAATCGACAGCTGAATAACATAAACATACTATATAAAGTCACCATTACTTGCTGAAACGTGCTGTTGCTGAGGTCAGCAGTGTTGTTAGCTTGTTCACACTGACATGCCCGTATATGTCTCCACAGTCACAATTCTGTTCTAACAACCACTCCCCATTATAGTCACATTACACACCATAATAGCTCTCAAACAATACAATTGCATTTACTTCATACTACAGCAGTTTAGAAGATTTAACCAGGACCGTAACCTCCTTAGACAAGTCTCCACCAATAATTAGAAATGGCCAATCAAATCAATACCCATTCGAATCAAAGAAGGCAGTCTTACTGTTCATGATGCATTTTGATGGTGAAAGAGTGCGCAGTAAGATGTAAATAGCTAAACATTTAATATTTGATTACGGTTTTACGATAGAAATGTTCAGCGACCAACAGTAATATCCAGTGGACTCGTTATTGGCAGATACTCAATATTCCCTGACTCGGATCGAAGA
Source organism: Chanodichthys erythropterus (assembly GCF_024489055.1). Lineage (NCBI taxonomy): Eukaryota > Metazoa > Chordata > Actinopteri > Cypriniformes > Xenocyprididae > Chanodichthys > Chanodichthys erythropterus. Next base: position 55,254,397 of record NC_090230.1, on the reverse strand, counting down.
AGGGACACAATAAACCTGATCGGGACATTCCTAATTTAAATGGATTACTTCATAACTAACTATGAAAAATAAACATTTTCGTCAGATCACTTAGGCCGTATTTACACTGCAGGTCTTGATGCCCAATTCCTATTCGTTGACTATATCTGATTTTTTTGACAACCAGCTTACATCTTCTTTTATAGGTGACCCATATCTGATATCTGCATTTACACTATACACTTGGTGAAACAACCCAAGGCAGACGTACTGACCCATAAAAGCTTAGGCTGAAAAGGAAGTAAAAATTGTGCGATTTGCAATGTACACAGAAGAAAAAGTTAACACAATCTTTTGCTTTCCACACCATCTTTAAAGGTTAGTAAAACATTGGGTTGAGTCTCCATCCTCCATTGCGCCATTGTCATGTGATCACGTTTGTTGTCCACCTGAGATGGTGTCATTTGCCACCGTTGCTTTTTCAGTGATGGGGAATATCCGATCTGCCTGCTTACATGGCAGACAAAGGTTTTAAATGGAATGACATGATAGTAAATGATGACAATATTCATTTTTGGGTGAATATCCCTTTAAACTTGTCATTCATGTACAAACCCGATTCCAAAAAATTTGGGACTGTACAAATTGTGAATAAAAAAGGAATGCAATAATTTACAAATCTCATAAACTTATATTTTATTCACAATAGAATATAGATAACATGTCAAATGTTGAAAGTGAGACATTTTGAAATGTCATGCCAAATATTGGCTCATTTTGAATTTCATGAGAGCTACGCATTCCAAAAAAGTTGGGACAGGTAGCAATAAGAGGACGGAAAAGTTAAATGTACATATAAGGAACAGCTGGAGGACCAATTTGCAACTTATTAGGTCAATTGGCAACATGATTTGGTATAAAAAGAGCCTCTCAGAGTGGCAGTGTCTCTCAGAAGTCAAGATGGGCAGAGGATCACCAATTCCCCCAATGCTGTGGCAAAAAATAGTGGAGTAATATCAGAAAGGAGTTTCTCAGAGAAAATTGATGCTTACACATCTGGAAAGGCACCATCAATGCTGAAAGATATATCAAAGATCTAGAACAACATAAGCTCCCATCCAGACGTCGTCTCTTTCAGGGAAGACCTTGCATTTTCCAACATGACAATGCCAGACCACATAATGCATCAATTACAACATCATGGCTGCGTAGAAGAAGGATCCGGGTACTGAAATGGCCAGCCTGCAGTCCTGATCTTTCACCCATAGAAAACATTTGGTGCATCATAAAGAGGAAGATGCGACAAAGAAGACCTAAGACAGTTGAGCAACTAGAAGCCTGTATTAGACAAGAATGGGACAACATTCCTATTCCTAAACTTGAGCAACTTGTCTCCTCAGTCCCCAGACGTTTGCAGACTATTATAAAAAGGGGATGCCACACAGTGGTAAACATGGCCTTGTCCCAACTTTGAGATGTGCTGATGCCATGAAATTAAAATCAACTTATTTTTCTCTTAAAATGATACATTTTCTCAGTTTAAACATTTGATATGTCATCTGTGTTGTATTCTGAATAAAATATTGAAATTTGAAACTTCCACATCATTGCATTCTGTTTTTATTCACAATTTGTACAGTGTCTTTTTTGGAATCGGGTTTGTACTGACAGTAGCACAAGTTCCACAAGAAAGTTTAATACTAATGGTTAAGAGATTGTTTGAAACACATAATGAATAAGTCTTAAATGGTGCCTCAGCAAGCACCACTAATAATAATAATTGAGAAATACTACAGTAGTCATATCCTGCTGATAATGTATTGTTTAGTTCTAAACTGTTGACCTACATGAATAAATGAACTTTGTCCTTCACTCTGACACAATGTAAAAGCTACTCAGGCATGTCCAACTCAGTACAAACTTGAACAGATTTTTTCAATATGCCTGAGTGACAATAAATAGCACCAGCATCTGAAGTATTCATAATATGAAAAGTACACAATAATATATAATCACACCTGAACAATATTTTTAGAAAACACCAAAAATGTACCAGTATTAGTAACACTATGAAATAATAAGATTCTTAAAATCTAGAAACTTTTGCAAGACTTGTCAATGATTTCTCTGTGAAACCCCATCTAACAGATAAAGACACTAAAATAAATTTTACAGCATAATGTTTAGAAAATCCCTCCAGTCAGCTCAAGTGGATTAAGAACTCAAAAGCATTATGAAACCAGGCATAACAAACGTGATTTCAGTTTACTATTTTCAGTCTACTGATTCTGCCAAGCTCATATTAAATGTGAACAAACAAACAACATTATGTTTTAAACCTTGTATAAATGTCTCCAGAAACAAAAAAAATGATTTTGTGTTCTCGTGTATTTTTACTATTGTCCAAGTCATTTAATGCCTTTACGTAAGCGGTGCGTGGCAACATAAGCCAGAGTCTTTCCCCATGTGTTCGGCCCATGCAGAATCACAGTCTATATTATGCAATGCACATATGTACTGCCACTCTTTGCCAGATGTATATTCAATCATCAAATGTCGTCACATTTCAATCACACCTATAGCTCTACAGAGTAAACATGTAAGCCTGTAATAATAATCTGTGATATAAAAGCAGTTTATCTAAAATAGTTGCAGCTTTACTATAAATTTCATCATAAATTCAGGATTTGAAGGATCATGTCAGGTCAAAGACAGAATCCAGACTTTTTTGCAATCTGGTCTAAAATAAAGAAATACAGGCAAAAGTTTGTGTATGTTATTCTGGGTTTATTTCTCCAACCACCAGCACTGAAAGTATTCTTATCAGCTAAACACTGATCTCATCCCTTCCTATATAACCACTGCTGTCCTCATACGAGAAACTCTGAGTCACACAACAAAACTATGAGTCCATCGCATTCCACACCTGGACATGAGAGAAGGACACTAAGGTGAAGTATGGAATAATGTACTGCCACATACAGTTTCAGCATAGAAAGATCAACAGACAGATGCACAATTCTCACACAATTCTGAGGAAAAAAGCCAGAATTGCAAGATATAAATTCTAAATCCTGACTTTTTTTCCAATTGCGAGATGATTTCTCACGATTCTAAGTTTTTTCCTCAGATATGCGATTTTAGGCTATATCTCACAATTCTTTCTTTTTACTCGCAACTGCAAGTTCTCACAATTCTGCCAAAAGACCTGTCCAAATTGTAAAATGTAAACTTGCAAACCTTTTTATTTTTGATTCTGAAATGGAAACAAGCTTCCATATTAGGCTGTTTTGAGGAGAATATTAACTGTGCAATAACATGTTAGAAATAAAAAAGAAAATATTTTAAGAGATTTCTTAAACCTTGACACAGTCATGACAGTCCTCCCTATGATATATGATATCATGTTGGTTAAATTTAGCAGACTTTAAATTAAGCAATTTTATTAAACAGTTTTTTTGTTTGTTTGTTTGTTTGTTTGGTTGGTTTTTTTTTTAAGAACACTGTACATGATTGTGTAAAAGTACTTTTTCTTTTAAATAACATTACACTTTTTTGTTTTTAATTAGTTTTTCTCATTTGTTTACAAAAAATATATATTTTTACAAAGAAAAAGAAGTGTATAATTAGTTTTGTTGCACGTCTGAACACTCCAGCGTTATGTCATGAAACACAAAAGCAAGCGTGAGAGGAAAACTCACTGAAGAAGTATCGGGAGAAACACACTGGACAGAGAACACACTGGTCTTTCATGATAGGCTACTGTAGGCCCGAAACACGCTGCCAAAACGGCATTCAACGAGATGGCAAAAGCAAGTCCGTATTAAAGTTCACATTAATGTGTACATAAACTAAAAGCAGCTGTTGTACGTTCCTGTGACCTTACTTGAGTTTATATCAGCCTCCTCCCCTAAACAATAGACAACCGAAACCAGTCAACAGGGAAATGCGACAAAAACAAGCAAAACTGCTCCAGTGTGAAAGAACGTAGCCTACCTTTCAGAGAGGCCGATACTGAAGCTCCGTAAACTCTTGACAGAAACACGCGGGATTCAGTGTGGTCTATATGTGACTGGACACTTCCAGAAAAAGATTGAACAGCTCGATTCTGTGTACAATCCCAGATTTCCTGAATCGTCCAGGTATGGGCGTGTCCATGAGCGCGCAGGTGAGTCCAGTAGCGAGCTCCCAAACCACGTGACCACGCCGCTTCATACCTGTGCATATGACCATCCGATTTCATTATATCTTTGCAGTGTGATGTTTTAAACTTTTTAAGTTAAGTGATTCTTTCTTCTTTCTGACATGTAGTGTGTAGGCTACCCTATCTTGTATTATTAAAATAGAATATATACAAACATAAAATGTAGTCAAAAAAGATTAATTAAATTTAATAAATGTTAAAATGTTTTAAGATGATTTATGAGACTATATTCCCTGCAACAATCATATCTATTCTGAGTCACGGGTATGATTTTCAGTTCAACTGATTAAACAATAGGTTACATGGTGTTGTCATACTTGAGATGTTAAGAGAAGTGATTTGAAATAAAAAGTTATTTTGAATAATTGTGTACTTAAAATCACTAACATGACACATTTTCCCGTAATCTTCCTATCTTTATATTTAAATGTTTATTAATCATATAGACTAAACCTTCCATAATTTCTTTTCACATAAATTGCGATGCTTGTCAAAATTCAATAAAATAAATATAGTTTTTATTTGAGACTAGAAATAGGCATAATGTCCTTAAAGATGGCCTTTATCCCCTTTTAATAACATTTTGATGTAATAATACAATACATAATATGGTTTGATCATAGAGAATATGTCCTACTGGGACAAACAACACCAAAACACCCCCTAGTGGATTGTATGCGGCTATTGCAAGCAGTGAATAGAGTGTGCTGCACTATTGCAGATATGCATGAACAACAGATAAACAGATAAAAGAGCTTTGTCGGACACATTTTTATGCAGGACCAAACCTGCAGAAATAAATACATGTGGAAATAAATACATGAGGGGATAAATAAATATAAAAATAAATGAAAAAACAAAACAAAACTGAAAGATAAATAGATAAAAAAAAATACAGAAAATAAATGTAGTACAAAAAGTAATAAAAATAATAAATTTAGGATTAAATTTAATTTAAAAATGAATTATATTTGTTTTAGTTATTTATTAATTTATTTTTTACTATATTACATTTATCTATTTCATTATTTTTCATTTCTGCAGGTTTGATCTTCCATGTTTTATAACTGCTATCTTTATATTAATTCACCATAAATAAACAGAATAACTTAAAATAAGAATTATTGGTGCATTAATGTACCTTGCAGCTCTTCAGGCATATTGTATAGACAGACAAATTCATGCGAGGCAGAAAAAGTAGAAAAGTTCTACTGAAGATGCAGCATTTAATAGCAACTAAAACATTCTACATAAAAGCACATTTAATTCATATATTACTCTAATCAAAATATATTTAAATACATATTTATAAAACATTTTTTTTTAAAGATTTATGGTGTTCAACTTTTAAATCCATCTCAATCTTTACACACAGTAACATAGACCATTATAATTGTGCTGATTGCGTGTCAAAATCACATGACCAAAACACATTGTTTGGTACTAGTCATTGTACTGTAATGATCAAATAAATTAATGAAATCGTTACTCACACAATACAAGTCAGGGCTCACAATATAGTGCTCACAATATAATTATACCATGATTATTAAATAATAAATTATATATGTCTTCGTATGACACATGCTTTAATCAGGTGTCACACCTTTAACATGCGTACCGACCAGTGCATTTATGATATAGTTACAGTACACTGGTCTAATGGGAGTGTAACTATCATTATACAACAAACTTGTGCTTGCAAGTGGGTACAAAGTGCACAGTCTAAGGCACCGCACTACTATAGTGTAGCAATCGTTCTGCCATTGTTTCAAAAATAAGGCTTTTCTCAGTCCATGTGAATTAGCAGCGAGAGATATCCATTGTGCAAAGTTGTGGAGTGACGGGTGAGACAGCAAAGTTTAGATGATCTGGTCCACTTCAGAAGGCCTCACGCTTCACTTAAAAAGAAAATAATATGAGCCACAATCAGTAATCTGGAGCGAATGACACAAAAGAGTTTGAGTTCCAGGGGAACTACAACACAAGTCATTTAACGAGAAACAATAGTGATAACGTGTGACTTAACTCGAATCTACTGACCAGGTAAACGTCCAGACCAGACTCAGGTGTGCTCGCCAGTGACTCTGAAATAGGAAGAGTGCTATCCTCCAAAGCAAGAGTCGAGCTGGATGTTCTACAAAAAACAAACAAATAAAAAAACAGTGATAATTCAGACAGAAAGCTAGGTGCCAATAACATTGTATTTAGCTTAAAAGAGAAGTGGAACCTCTGTGAAGAAATATGGAAGTTCACAAAGACCTTTTTAATCAAACTAATATGTCTACATTAGTGTGTGTGTGTGTGTGTGTGTGGTCTTGGTATTCCTTACATTATGGGTCCAAAAATGTCCCCACAAGCATGACTTGACATTAATGCCGAATGTGGGTGGATTTCAGCAGTGGCGTGTAATGCAGTCACTTATAATAGCCACTATGGCAGGTTGAATTTTATATAAAACTCTTACGCATTTAGCGTGAGACATGCTTTCAGGCTCTCAAATGAAAAAAGCCAATGTGCTGGGCAGACCATTTGGCATATGACAGCAATCATTTTGATGTTATACGCCATTCAGTCACGCAAAGCCGCATGAAGACAAACATGTGTTCACAACATATGGGTTTTATTTTAACCAATGAAGACCTGCAACCTCTTGATTGGACCAGTCTGTACCAATCACATTTTCCCCACACCTTGCAAAGTCACTGTATATATGCCGCTGACTCCCACCTGCGAGACGGTCGCCAAATATGTTTAGGCGGCATTATGAAACATAGTATGTGTGCACACAAAGCAGATTTACACATCTTAGATAACTAATATCTACTGTATAACTTTCTTATCTCTCCAACAGCGAGTTGACACACAAACCCACCTCCCCTCACATTTCATTTGCTCCAGATGAATATTGTTGGTGATACAGAGCTTCAATTTCAGCATGGGATTACGCATATTGTGCATAAGTTTACTCATTCCCTCAGATTTTTGTGACAGAAAGCCGCCTCTTAGTACTAATTGAGTTCTTCATCACTGCTTATTGCACTTAAACAGTCAAATACACACAAAATAATGTCTGTTTTAAAGGAACACTATGTAAATTTTCGCCTCTAGAGGTCACCTATTCAAAACAAAGGCGTAGCTTGATGACGCCGAGATTGAGCGTGGAATCTTGGGAGAAGTTGTCTTCACCTCACAGCCGATGGAAAAGAATCAGGATGGGACTCGAGCAGAAATCATGTTCATGAATGAGATTATTAATGTTACTGTAGTATGAAGCAGAGCAGTGGAAGTTTTATTATGCCACAGTCACCGCTTCTTCCAGTCAAGCGTATGTGGTGAAATGCAGTGCTGTTTATCATATTAGATACATTTAAGTGTGTTGAAAATTATGTTATAACGTTACTTTGTGCGTTCACTCGGGTGTTGCTATGATACACTTGTTGCACAAGGCAGTAAGCTAGAGCGATATTAGAATATCATATTAATAAATGCTGGATGGCTTGCGTTGATAAATGGCATGCAGTTAATTTTAAATCATATTGTATGACAGAGAAAATGTTGTATTACTGTTACTAAAAATAAAAGCTGCATCTGATTATGCTATGTTAGCTACTTGACAAAATAGTGTTTTTCTCTGAGGCATGGTAGAAAACATGCAGTCACGGAGAATCAAGAAAACAAGATTCAAACATTAAGACTAAACGTGTTGAGCTACATAACAAAAATTAGTTTTCTGTCTATAAATGTACCCAAACAGTTGTTCCCTTGTCTATTAAAACGTGTATTATATTAAAGCGTCTTTGATGTTTCCATGGTTTCTACAAAATAAAACCAGAAATCGAGGGTAACGCACATATGACGTCACTGACGTCCGTGTCCTAGTTAAAATTGCTTATTTTTCTGGATTTAAAGGTGCCCTCGAATTAAAAACTGAATTTATCTTGGCATAGTCAAATAACAAGAGCTCAGTACATGGAAATGACATACAGTGAGTCTCAAACTCCATTGTTTCCTCCTTCTTATATAAATCTCATTTGTTTAAAAGACCTCCGAAGAACAGGCGAATCTCAACATAACACCGACTGTTACGTAACAGTCGGGGTGTACGCCCCCAATATTTGTATGCCAGCCCATGTTCCCAACATCATGAAAGGCATTAGACAAGGGCAGCCAGTATTAACGTCTGGATATGCACAGCTGAATCATCAGACTAGGTAAGCAAGCAAGAACAACAGCGAAAAATGGCAGATGGAGCAATAATAACTGACATGATCCATGATAACATGATATTTTTAGTGATATTTGTAAACTGTCTAAATGTTTCTTTAGCATGTTGTTAATGTACTGTTAAATGTGGTTAAAGTTACCATCGTTTCTTACTGTATTCACGGAGACAAGAGCCGTCGCTATTTTAATTTTTAAACACTTGCAGTCTGTATAATTCATAAACACAACTTCATTCTTTATAAATCTCTCCAACAGTGTAGCATTAGCCGTTAGCCACGGAGCACAGCCTCAAATTCATTCAGAATCAAATGTAAACAATATAACAGTATACAATACTCACATAATCCGACGCATGCATGCAGCATGCATGACGAACACTTTGTAAAGTTCCATTTGAGGGTTATATTAGCTGTGTAAACTTTGTTTATGCACTGTTCAAGGCAAGCGCGAGCTCCGTGGGCGTGGAGCACGAGAATTAAAGGGCCAGTAGCCCTGAATCGGCTCATTTCTAATTATACCCCAAAATAGGCAGTTAAAAAAATGAATTAAAAAAAATCTATGGGGTATTTTGAGCTGCAACTTCACAGACACATTCAGGGGACACCTTAGACTTATATTACATCTTTTTTAAAAAAGTTCTAGGGCACCTTTAAACATTCTTGGAAACAACTGGGATAATGTGAGTACACAAGTCAACAAAATATATAACACTGTTCTAGTGGATTTTGGATATTTTAATCCAGAAATCATACATTGTGTCTTTAAGTGAACGTAAACAGTTGAGAAAGAAAACAAATGTGAAACAGTATAGTGGATCCGTGTGTCAGATCTTAAAGTGACAGCAGCCTAATATACCTGCTGCCAAATTATGAGATAATATTATAAATAACTATATGGCAGTTTTCCCCATGGTATCAATGTCAATGTTGTGACCAGTGAAAATGCTGAGTGGTTAGTCATTTTGGAAAACCACTAGCCACAGTGGCTGGTGAGCAAAAAAGTTAATGTCAAGCCCTGCCCACAAGGCTAGTAATACCGTAATTTTTGACCTTGTGGTGAAATGTTTTTGGTACCCATGAGGAAAACAACTTATAAATCATACAAAATGTTTTTTGAAAATGTAAAAATGCATAAAGTTTTCTGTGATGGGTCGGTTTAGGGGATACAATATACTGTTTAAAAATAATTATGTCTATGGAAAGTCCCCATAAAATGTGTGTATGTGTGTGTGTGTGTGTGTGTGTGTGTGTGTGTGTGTGTGTGTGTGTGTGTGTGTGTGTGTGTGTGTTAGGTAAACACCTGTTTTCTGTTTGCAGTTCAGTTTTCACATCATCTATAGAGGAAGCAGAAGACAAAGTGGCTGCTGAAATAGCTGGATTGAGCCTTGTGGAGCTTGGAATAACATCAGGTTTCTGAGAGGAGTGTGTATCTGTTAAAAAGAAGTAGCATTAGAAAAAAAACATGGATCTTGAATATGTCAGAAATATTAAATTGAATGGTATCCCTTGTAAAAATTAAACTTTAGTAGAATTGTAAAAATTCTTCTATTGTCATGTATTGACATATATGTAATGTATTTATTTGTTATTACACATTTGCTGCAATTTGAAAATGAATGAATAAAAAGAACTTTAAATGTAATATTAAATAACACTGTCACATGTATGTTTTGTTTTGGTTTAGTTTTAGTTCTGGGACCTGTTTCCTTTATTCTCATTTTCCTACCACTTGTTAGTTTCCTTGGTTACTGATTAAGTTGCGCACCTGTTTCTATTGATTAGCCTCCCTTGTGTATTTAAGCCCTTATTTAAGTTTCCTCTGTTCACTGTTCAGTCTCATTTGCATTATATGTGGTTGTGTATCCTTACTTCTAGTTATTCTCCTCATATCACTCCAAAAATAGCATCATACAGGTTTGGAATGATATGCAGTAAATAATGACAGAATTTTCATTTTTTGTTCTTTTAAGCAAAAATGTAGGATTTTTAAACGTGTAATTCTAAAGTACTCTTCTGAAAAATTTTGTACAAGAAGCACCTGTATCATCAAGGTTTTCGAGACTTTGGGCCCTCCTCTCTTCTTGACTCTCTTCTTTTACAGTCGACAGAACTTCCTGTGAGGCCGACCTACACGATGGCATAGAGTTTTTCTTCTTTCTCGAGGACGCACCACGGAGAGCTAAAGGTAAAAAGGTGGAAAAAGAAAGAAGGAGAAATGTGAGATGTGAAAAAGCATTTCAAATGATCACATTCATTTAAAATGAATACCATTGTAAATAGCAAAGAAGCATTAAACTTACGGTGAATCTTTTTAAATACTGTGCCACCCATGAATTTCAGGAATCTGTCAGCGTAGAAATTAGGTCTATGGACAGATACTGTGTCCTAGCATGCAAAGTTGCAAAGAGTTGTAAATCATGATAATGTTCAAATAGAAGTATATAAGAAAAGAATATTTCCGTTTAAAAAAGGAAAAATACATACACCATCATGCACAAGAGCCTTCCATGAGTGCTCAACCTTCTTTATAAATCTACATATATAAGATAGAAATATTCAGTATTCAACATTTCAACATTTAATTCAGTATCAGTATCAGTAATTATGAAGTATTTATATTTTTGTCAGATGTGTCACAGTCCTGTGGCTGCAAACAAACATGAAAACCAGCAGGGTAATATATATATATAGACTTTGTTTACAACCACAAACTTGGAGGAGTTCACAAAGAAAGCAAACCACACGATAACACATACGTAAACTCAGACAAAAAATGACCAAGAGAAACTGAAACACAGGTGCTGCGTCTGAAATCGCGTACAATCTGAGTAGGTACTATAGTACATTTGAATTTGAATTTACTTCGCAAGCTCTATATAGTACGAATATGGGTAGTATGAATGAAATTAAGACGTTCTACATCCGCTTTGTCGTTACTGTCACATGACCTACCAGCTTCAGTTGCATCGATTCACTTCCATTTGTAAAACCCCTTTAGTGACTTCATGGGATAATAAAGTGTCCATCAAATGCACACTTCAGAATCTCGGCGGAAGTAGTAGGTCATCCGGGGACTTTTCGCCTACTGTTTTTCGAATACTATGTGTTCTGATATATTTCTCTTTTGGCATATCTGTTTTTAGCATGCTATATAGTAGGGAGGTATTCGGACGCAGCGAGGGAGTATAAATACTAGATACAAACAAAGGAAACTAAATGAAGAACAGGTGAACATAATCAAACAATCAGTTAATAACCACAGAAACAAACTAATAATGGGAACAAAGGGAACAGGAACTAAACATAGAAAGGAAACACAGGAACTAAAGGAGCCATAAACTTAGCATAACCTTTATAAGGTGTTTCATACCTGTAGGACTGCAGGATATCAATAATCCCCAAAAAGATCAGCAACTTCTCTTCTTTGTGTTTAGCAGGGATTCCACCCAATCTAGAAACAAAACAGATGATTATTTCAAAACTAATCCAAGGTCAGTCATAAAGTGAATTGGAAATGTTTTAAAAGAACAGAGGAAGCATTTTAAATTTTTTGACATCCTATTACCCCCCGCTTTTTAGTCAATCAGAGTCCCAGGAAACACTCTTTTTCTATGAATCATTTTGTGTATTCAGATTAGCTGACATAAAAAAAAAAAAAAAGATTATTTATATATATATTTATACCATGGTCTGTCTGAATACTCGATTGGCTGGAAGGTGTGCAATAAAACTTTTTAATGCACAAGTAGTTCCAAGTCAGTTTAATCACTGTTCTATATTAATGCACTGTTTTCTTAGAAGCACACAGACACGTACGTCACTCGGAGATCGCGCTGTGCACACACAGAAACATTCAGGAGCACAGAAACTTATCAACGCTGCACGCAAATTTTATTAATAGAATAGTGTTGCTACCGAATCTCTACATCAAATTTCTCAGCAACGAGGGGATAACGTCACTGGGTTTGAAGCAATTAAACTCAAGCCGTCATTGATAATAGAGAGAGATGCTGAACAGATACAAGTACGAATCGCTTTCCCTCTCTTTCTCTCGGTCAATATTGAATTAAATGCTATAATTCATTCCTTCAAAAAAAATAATCTTATGCACTACATTATCTCTGTGTCTGATTCAAAGCGGGCAGAATGAGCTCCAATGAGCCATAACTGACGAAAATAACCGTAAATTTTACCCTTCCGGTCAAATCAATACCAGCTTTAAATTGTCAAATGACCATAGTATAAGCAGGATAATCCACAGCTAGCTGTGCATTAAACGCTTTACATAGGGTGGTTCTTTTCCACCACATCAGGCATTAAAATAATTTAAATGCACAGCTAGCCGTGGATTATCCCTTACATATATATCACCAAGGCTGCATTTATTTGATCAAAAATACAGTAAAAACAGTAGTATTTTGAAATGTTACAATTTAAAATAATTGTTTTCTTTTTTTATATATATATTTTGAAATGTCATTTATACCTGAGATGGCAAAGCTGAATTTTCAGCAGCCATTACTGCCTAATATTTTTGTGGAAACTGTGCTGCATTTTTTTCAGGATTCTTTGATGAATATAAAGTAAAAAACAAAACAAAAAAACAACAACAATAAACAGCATTTATCATCAATTTAATGCATCCTTGCTGAATGTAAGTGTTAATTTCTTTTAAAAAAAGTACTGACCCCAAACTTTTGAACGGTAGGCCGACATGTCTTTGAAAGATAGATTTTTGGAGAAAGGGCGCGTGGTGAAAGTTTGCAAAACAACTTAAATTGCTTACGGCATCTTTTATTTCTGTATACTCTGAAAACTGCGCAATTCCACTCACGTGTCGTCATCGCCGTCAGGGAGAGGCTCGGCGGCTTTGCCGTCTCCTTGAATCGACTCCCGGGCTGTGGAGTACAGGACCTTCTGCCCACCCTGACGCCTACTGTCACCTCTGCTCCCTCTCCCCCTCATCTTCCTATCCAGAACATGGATTCCCAGCAGCAAACTATAGTCCATGATTTTAAAGCTTTCCAACACCTGTGGAAGAAAATGAATGGAAATCACAACCTTATAATGCTAAAGAGTTCTGCAGTGTTCAACAACACAACTCACCCGACAATCTCTCTGAAGAGTCTTCATCAAGGCATTGTACGTGTCTGCATCAAAGTAAAGACCATCGTGCATCTCCTGGAAGTCCAGATCTTTAAAGGTCGGGGAAGATTTGGCACGCTCCTTTCGTGACGCTCTGCGTTTGTAAGTGGAGCCCTTTAAGTCATATTTGTAGTGCATTTTCAAAGAGCGAGGCAGAATGTTGTTCATAACCACCAATCTGATATTAACACCACCACACTGAATGCAGTACAGCCCGTAAAACTTCGGTAAGAGGGTCCTTGGGTTCTGATTCAGATTCTGCAATCAAGAAGGACAGATCCATTTTTCAAGAGAGAAAAGAATTGCTGTGAAAAATACTGTGTACTTATTGTAAAATTGCCAGAAAATAGTGGAAGCAATGTTAAATGCATTACTTTTTTTGCTGTTTTTTTTTTTTTTTTTTTACAGTTTTTTATAATAATTAATTTATGAACATTTTAAACTGACAGCCCTACCATTTACAGCTATTTAATGTGGTTTTAATGTGCAGTGTAGTCGTGTAATTTTTTTTTTTTTTTACAGTGAACAGGGCCATGAAGTTAAACTGCAATGAAATTGTGCTCTAAAATGATTATCTGAGTCTGAATTAGTCTCTTTTTTTATTACAAATGAATTGTAAATATGAGGAACTGGAATATTTTAGATTTAAAAAGAATCACTAAAAAGACAGTGTATAGTGCAGTTTCTTCCTCTATTATCGTCACTCCAGTGGCAGATTGTGTGGCTCACCATGTAATAACCTGGAAGTAGCTTCTGCAGAAATTCAGCTTCTTTGTGTTGCACAGTCTTTATAATGAATTCATCGTCACTGGTTAAGTAAAACCATGAACTACTCGCTCCAGGGTTCGACAGTTCAATCAGAGGTTCTTTACAAATAGAGTACTGCAGATAAAAAAAGAGGCATTAATAATTCAGATGCTACAGAAACTACAAACACATGTGTTGTTAATGTTCACTAAAACTAATTTTAAAAATAATTTTCAATAACTGAAATAAAGCTGAAATAATATAAAATAAATATTAGATGGGAAAAAAGTAATTAAAAAAGTAATTAAAATGATACAAACTAAACTAACAAAACTAAAACAAATATAAATGAAAGAAAATAGAAATATGAAAAACTAAATATATTAGATGGATATATTAATACATATTAGAATAATATATAAATAATACTAAAATAACACTGCCTCATTTGTGTCCCAAAGGTTTTGCAATGACATAATTTACAGGATGCTAAACTTTATTTGACATTAGTTATTATTTTTTTGTCCCATTACTTGATATACTGAATCTATTTAGTGTACTGCAAAATTTTTAATCAAAACATTAATTTTATTCATTTTAGCCATTAGCATTTTATTAATTTTGAAACATTATATTTTAAAGGGGCTATATGTAAGAATTTGCACTTTTTTTATATTGCCAATGTGTGAACAGCTTGTTACGAAACTTTGGGGGAACCAAAATCAATCTATCTATCAATCAATCAATCAATCAATCAATCAATCAATCAATCAATCTATCTATCTATCTATCTATCTATCTATCTATCTATCTATCTATCTATCTATCTATCTATCTATCTATCTATCTATCTATCTATCTATCTATCTATCTTTTCTTTTTTTGCATGGGGGGGGGGGGGGGGTTGTATGGATGGCTATTGGTCTTTTTATTTAAATGAATTAACGAATTAAAGAAAAGGAAATAAGAATGGTAAGATTTGCAGGTTTATATATGAAGTAGGCCTAATAAATTTAAACTATTATTTGCAAACAATATATTTTTTGCACATGCACATTCACCCTTAGTAGTATGTCTAAAATGTAAAAAATGCAAAACGTTTCTTGTCTCGTCACATTCGGTTATGAATTACATAAATCAAGTAAATGATAAAACATTTTCAATTAAAAAAGGTGAACTTTCATAAAACAGTTGTACGAATGTATGTATGAAATATATGAAATAAGTTGCTGGCTGCAGTTCATTTAACAGCCACCAGTGTTGCTAATAACAAGGGTTTCTGAATTCTGCATATAGCCCCTTTATTTTAAAACACTTTTTTTGTGGAGAATATGGTCTTTTGAAATTTCAGCAGAAAAAATTTAAATGAAATAATACATAAAACATTTTTTTTACAGTACAAATGGCACTGTTTCCTGGGAATGACCTGCTTACTCTCTAGATTTCAGGAATCTTGACTGTAAATAATATACTAGTATGATTGTGTACAATATGATTATATTAGTAAGTTTCCTGTGGTTTCTTAGTCTTACCAGATAATCGTCTGGTTTAATCCCAAAGAGCTCCCTAAAGTAACGGAATGCCAAGGGAGCATAATTTTTAAAGCGAAAGTCAGGGTAATGGTGAGCTGGGGTCAGATTACTGCCTTCACTGAAAGACAAAAGATACAATATTCATAACTGTGTTATTAAAAAAAATGTGTAGCTCTATTTTAAAGCCTAGTGATCTTATACAGCATGTTTAGGCATTGACCAATTTCTGACCAATTGCATTAGGTATTCAGCTGTGCTAATTAATCATGCAGAAAATATTAGACAAGCTTATATCAAAATACAATAGAATTGTTGACATTTAGCACAGAGCCATTGTATCTCAGTGTTTGAATAGTGAGTCAATGGCAACCACACATTACATCTGTCAAGTGTGAAGCACGGTACATGGACGTACTGTACCTTGGGAGAAAGACACTCTCAACAACGTAAAAGTCTTGCATGAGAACATCTCTGTCTGGTTTAGAGGTCAGATTGCCGACTGTGTACCCAATACCGAGCTGGATGGCTCCTCTCAAGGCTTCAGCTGTGGGCTGAAAAAAATGAATGAAGTACAGGCCTCAGATCATGGGCAGAAGAAACAGTCAATTACTGACGCGTACAGGAAAAGTAATCATCATTGTACAGATATAAAGGCCGCTCTTATCAGTACTAACACCGCACATGGGAGGAAGTCAAAGACAAGGAAGTTGAGGTATATGGCCATACATTTACAAGAAGACATTTACTTAAACTGGTAGAATGTCACAACGTGAACTAATAAATACAAAAATATACAGTACTGTGGAAAAAATACAGTATGGTGAAACTGCAACACCCTTGTATTGTGACAGCAACTGCAAAAAAAAGTGCAAAATGTAGTGTTTTATCAAACGTTTACAATACTAGTATCCCTCTGAACCAACAAAATGTCTTTCACAGACTCAATTATTGTCAACATAATTTTGAAAACAAATTCTGGACTCATAATTGTCAAGGTCGATGCAGGGAAGAGGAAGTTGCAAACAGTAATTGCAAACAGTATTTATTAAAGAAACAAAAAGGTAATCCATACAAGGGAGAAACAAAGCAAACAAACAGAACAACTCTACAAAGACAATAACAAACTGACTAAAACATACACAGGACTGCAAGAGGCTAACAAGGAACAGGTGAGGGTCATGAGTTATTATAATAACTAACAGAGGTAACTATAGAAACTAACAAGGGTAACTGAACACACAAGGCAGCAATGGAAACAAAGGAAACAGGAAATAATCACAGGAAGTCAAACAGCAGGAACAAAAGGAAAAAGAATGCATTCAAAATAAGAGTCCTAAACACAAGACAGGGGAACACAAGACAGGAAACATGACAAAAATGCACAAAGCACATGCCCAGGTGAAAATAGGAAATTATATTTTATATTTAAAAATGAATGAACATTGTATTGTAAAACATTATGGAAAATAATCCTGTCCAGACAAAATTATTATTTTTTAAATTAAAATCAGTATAAATAAAAGGTTGTATCATAAAAACTTAACAGTACAAATACTTTAATTTTCAGTCAGTTGAAATATAATTACTTATCGTATTAAGAAAACATTTTACTTTATTATTTTAATATATTTTTATAATATTTACATACTGTACATATTATAATATTTATATATTGTACATATTTGTTTCACATTATAATAATGAGAATGAAATATTTTGTGGCACTACAGTAATTGTGGGGAAAGTGGGCAGGTAGGTGCTTATTATAAAAATAATAACCTTTATTTTTGTATTTATTTGTATTCTATGATTTGGGGGTGAAAAGTGACCTGAATGTGTTCCTAAACCCTCTATGTATCAGATGTATCAGTATTACAGTGTACCATGTTCTGTGTGTCTTTTTTTCACATAATTCTGCTGTCCAATTATTTCTGTCCTCTTTTGTTCCAGCTATTTCTATCCCAGAATTGACAAACATAAACCCAGCAAGCCATTTTGTGGGCAAATATCCACTATGCTAATATCCTATTATCCCTTATATCATGAGCCTCCTGTCCATGGTACACACTGCATGGCACATGGCACATATAGTGTGGTCACTGTTATGCAACAGTCAGTAGGAAAATAGCATTTTAGTCCACGAGTATGACAAATCAGAGTGGGACATGCAAAAACCAAATCCTACTAAATCCCAAAAGAGCTCACAAACGCTACATTGTGCTACAGAAAAAATATTTGGGGTTAAGCAATAATTATGGCAATTAATTACTCAGTTTATCCTTGATAAGTACAGATAAAACATAGTTCTATTATGCACACACCTTTTTGTGGTCTTTGCCACCAGTTTTCTGAGGTCTTCCACCTCCGGTCTCGTCTGCCGTTGAACTCATCTATTATTTGAAGTAAATATACAAAATGCGCAAAAATTACAACAATAAACTCTCAAACTCTCTGATGTCTCAAGGCCCCAAGACAGAGAAAATCAATATAACAATACAGTACTATTAAAGTGAAGGAATATGTAAGGAATATGTAAAGGTAGCTTTAGTTGTGAGCGCTGTGCACATTATCAAACAGGAAATGAAGTCATGTGATGTTCCTGTTCTTGGTAAAGTTCAAAGCTGCTGATGCAAGAGATGCAACTCTAAAGCTGTTCATTAGAATCCGAGAATCATGTTTCCTCCTGACACAATTTAAACGTTTCAGTCTAACCATACCTTCATGATGCAGCATATGTGGTATTTAATTTCACAAAATTTACAGAAGTTGCAGTTCTGCTTATTGACAGGAAAGGAGGAAACAATGGAGGGAAAAAACATGCAAAATTAAACACCTTTCCTCTTTATACAGCAGCGCTCTATACAAATAAAGCTGCCAATGGCCTCAGGGAACATAAAGATGTTTGTCTATATGAGGAATGTTACAAAAACATGTTCAAGTGTCAGCTGTCATGAAGATAGATGATAGATAGATAGATAGATAGATAGATAGATAGATAGATAGATAGATAGATAGATAGATAGATAGATAGATAGATAGATAGATAGATAGATAGATAGATAGATAGATAGATAGATAGATAGATAGATAGATAGATAGATAGATAGATAGATAGATAGATAGATAGATAGATAGATAGATAGATAGATAGATAGATAGATAGATAGATAGAAAAAATGGCTATTGACAGTTACAGTATACAACCATAGGCTTCACTGTATTCACCAATTTGGCCAATTTTGTGTTCAGACTTCAAGCCTTTTACACTCTCAGAAAAATACTATGTTTAGAGGTACAACAGGTATACTTTAAGGGTACATATTAATACTCTTAAGGTGTTAATATGCACCTTTTAGAAGTGGATAAAGTGTAAAGTTGTCCCTTTAATGGCACTGCCCCAGTGAGAAACTGTTGTACCGCTAAAAGTAAAAAGTGTGCCGTTTTTCAGGCAGTATAGCATTCTCCTTACCTTGTAAACCACTTGTTCATTAGATGTTAGAGTCACTGCATATCCAGCCGAAAATGACTCCTGGTGTCTAGTACAGGAAGAATAAATAGAACATGAGTAGGTGTCAGGGGTCTGTCAGTGACTGATACTGAAAGTGAAAGACATTAAGGCAAAGGAAACAAAGTGCTAGTGAAAGTAAACAAAGATGGAAAGAGAAATGGAATAAGTGAGAGCTTAAAGCTATTTATACACACACACACACACACACACACACAAAACACATGTTAAGTTCAGCTAATGCTCTGTGTGAGGCTCAATCGTTCCAGAAATGACAGATCACATGCCCACACACCACTAAATGTTATGAAACAGACTTTGCAAGATATTCAAATCCAGTGGATGATGCACACAGCCTTTTTCCTGTTAATAAACTGATGGCAGCACCACTAAACAAATGCGTTTCTGTGCTATATCCCATGTCAATGAGGAATCGCTGTAAGGAGAAAGAGTTCCTAGTTAGAAAGCGTCTAAAATGTTCCCATGTTAAAGCATCGCATAGCTGCAAGACAACCATTGCAGGTTTTGATTATTCTACACAGTCATTATTTTACATTGAAAGCTCCTTCTTTGACGTCAGTAGAACTCTAGAAACCATATTTGGCAGTTCAAGATACAGCAATAGAAATGAGAAATGAGTTGTACATACCTCAGCGACACTAACTGCTACAAACCAGCACAGCAACTAGTTGGGAAAGTGGCTTAAAGTTCCTTCTGTACTGATTGGCTCCTCGCAGTAGCCTCTAATATCAATGAAGACGGATTTGCAATTAATCATGAAATCTTTCCTAAGACGGCCTCAAATGCCCTGCCCACAAAACAAGCAAACAATCGCAACCATGTACGTAAGAGTCCTGATTCTTGAGGCATGGCCAGTAAGGCAAGGAGGATATTGCTTAAGGCGCTATTGTTTTCATGGCTTTGCTGATTTGCTCATATCTGTGTCAGTGCTGTAGATGATCAGATATACATGGCACAAAGTTACAGTAAAAAATTTAACTTTATTATACCTTTTACTTTATAACCTACAGTAACCAGCTTTTATGACCAACTTCATTTTACTTTGATATAGCTAGCCATTAGAGTTTTTTCTCTTTTCTCTTGAAAATATTAGGCTAGTGCTACATGTTGTATATAAAGATGCAAACAGAATCAAAACATCCATAAAAACCTGTCAGGATTTATTAATTTATTCAGTTCATGATTACAATGACTTGAATACATATCCTCTACACTCTAAAGAAAAATGGTTCTAAACAGTACCAAATTAGGGTTTTTTTGGCTTGTAACAATAGCAGAACCCTTTCTGCGGCTAAAGAGAACCCTTTTCATAAGGTTCCATGAAGAACCATGCTTTGAAAGTGCTATAGGACCTCAATAGTGTGATAAAGGTGATTGGTAGGAAACCAGTTACGATTTGAAAGTTAAATTTTTAGAAAGTAGACATTTTTAGAAAGAAATCATTTACCTGTTGAGAGTGTGTTGACAGTCTATGTAATTGAATGGCTAAGCTCCAGAAAACCAGTAATGATGTGGCTTTGACAGTTACAGTTATATAATTTGACATTTGATCCTGATATTATAATGAAAGGGGAAAAAACTTAGGAATTAGTTTGCATAATTTTGGTTGCATAATTTTTATAAATGTTTTTTCATTTCAATATTTTTGAGGGTGCATACAAATTGAAATTCCAGGGTGTTCCATCTATCCTAATAAAATAATAAAGAAAAAAATCTTGTTTAAATCCAAAATTATTATTATTATTATTATTATTTAATGTAACAAAACTAATTTCTTATATTTTAAAAACCTCAAAACAAATTAGTCATGTGGTGCAACCAACATGCAGAAAAAACAACCACCTGATATATCATAGCAACACCATAGCAACCAGCCAACATCTTAGCACCTTGGTGATTTTTTTGTTTTTTACCCAGACCACTATGTTATGCCCTAGAAACCATCCAGAACACCCTAGCAGCCACATAGCAACACTGCTTTTAAGAAATTATAAAACTCTGCTTCCTTATTAGTACTGGATAAATGTTCTCACAGCTTGTTGTATAAAGTATTATACATAAGTGAATGTGTCACAAGCTGTTACGGGTGCTGTAAGGTCATAAACAACCAGTTTCATAATGAGCATGGACTTGTTAAAGATCCAAAGAGCTAAAGAAATGTTGCATTACACAACAAGAAACCAAAAAAGATTTTGGTTACCTAAGTATGACTCTCAAACCAAAATCAGAGATTTAACAGTAGTTGATATTACTGTTCCCAAAAGGTTTATTGTAAGAAAATAATTGCAGCTCACTTTCAGAAACGCAACATGGCTTTCCCAGTTTAGATTTCGCGACCCTTAATTCCAACTCCCATGACCCACTGATTGCATAACTAATATGGAATGAACAAGCCAGTACATTATATTGTATGGGTAGACTTAAAAAAGCCAATCTATAAATCTCTCACCACACAACTGGTCAAACTGACACATAATTGGAAAGTTTCCAGGGCAGCCAATATAAAAACGGGATGTTCTCTGTAGTCTCAAGCGTCTAATCATGTTTTTCACACAGGGAACAAAGGCTTTGCCAGAAATAAGGATATTTGCAAGCCAAATCACAGGATGGCAGATCAGCAGGGCTGAAATTTCCTCAAATCCTACAACGTGCAAAATAACCTAATATTTTAAAACTATCACATCATCATTACAGCC
This sequence comes from Chanodichthys erythropterus, assembly GCF_024489055.1. Classification (NCBI taxonomy): domain Eukaryota; kingdom Metazoa; phylum Chordata; class Actinopteri; order Cypriniformes; family Xenocyprididae; genus Chanodichthys; species Chanodichthys erythropterus. The sequence continues at coordinate 55,232,342 of NC_090230.1, read as the reverse complement.
TCACACCCGGCCTGGAGTGAAACAAAAGGTCTTTATCAGTGGGGAGAGGCATGGATTCGAGCACAGAAGCATAAAGCCTGTTTGCATTTGGCGTGGAGTGAGGGGAACGCAAACGACACATGACTCATGACATAAACTGATCACATGACCCGCTCAGATCGCCTCTGTAAACACAGGGCACCTATAAAACAGAGCACTTGGCTTAGAATTGAGTGGAGAACAGTAACCAACAAAGATAATACTTATGTAAACAATAGCGTAAACAGGATATAGAAATGAAATGGAAGCAAAAAAAAAAAAGCTTTTGGAGATCAACTGAAGGCATTCAGATGTTTTTTGTGACCTCTGTTTTGTCTCTATGATGTTTTGTATTGTAAGTATGTCAAAGCACACTAATCAAATTTGCTTAAAGGTGCCATCGAATTGAAAATTGAATTATTCAACTATGCTCTTCGGCATAGTTGAATAACAAGAGTTCAGTACATGGAAAAGACATACATTGAGTCTCAAACTCCATTGTTTTCTCCTTCTTATATAAATCTCATTTGTTTAAAAGACCTCAGAAGAACAGGCGAATCTCAACATAACACAGACTGTTACGTAACAGTCAGGATCATTAATATATACGCCCCCAATATTTGCATATGCCAGCCCATGTTCAAGGCATTACACACAAGGGCAGCCAGTATTAACGTCTGGATGTGCACAGCTGAATCATCAGACTAGGTAAGCAAGCAAGGACAACAGCGAAAAATGGTAGATGGAGCAATAATAACTGACATGATCCATGATATCATGATATTTTTAGTGATATTTGTAAATTGTCTTTCTAAATGTTTCGTTAGCATGTTGCTAATGTACTGTTAAATGTGGTTAAAGTTACCATAATTTCTTACTGTATTCACGGAGACAAGACTGTCGCTATTTTCATTATTAAACACTTGCAGTCTGTATAATTCATAAACACAACTTCATTCTTCATAAATCTCTACAACATTGTAGCATTAGCCGTTAGCCACGGAGCATAGCCTCAAACTCATTCAGAATCAAATGTAAACATCCAAATAAATACCATACTTACGCGATTTGACATGCTGCGTGACGAACACTTTGTAAAGATCCATTTTGAGGGTTATATTAGCTGTGTGAACTTTGTTTATGCAATAATAAAGTCGAGAGCTCGGGAGGGGGCGGAGAGCACGCGATTTAAAGGGGCCGCAGCCTGAATCGGCGCATTTATAATTATTCCCCAAAATAGGCAGTTAAAAAAATTTATTAAAAAAAATCTATGGGGTATTTTGAGCTACAACTTCACAGACACATTCAGGGGACACCTTAGACTTATATTACATCTTGTAAAAAAACGTGGCACCTTTAATGGGATGAAGCAATGAACTTTTTTTCCATTCAATACAGTGCTATCTTTCATCTATGCATAGATGTATAATACAACTATGAATGCTTAGGCTTATTAAAATTATCTGCAGCATCTGTTGACAGTGATGTATGTATTGGCATGAGGCGGGGCAACCCGTCACTCACATGAGATCGACCAATAGCAAACCATAACCAAACAAACATCCAATCAATTCCCCATGGACAAGTACCACCCTACACTTTGTCTTGTTGATTTCACTCGAATAAACACATTTTTGCATAATGATGCAAAAATGAGGGTATGCACTGACGTCACTTTCCCGCCGGAATACGTCCCGTCAGCCGGACTGAGTGGCAGTGTTGCTAATTAGGCTTCTTTAACACTGTTGCTGCGGGTTGTTTTTCATGTCCGCGGGTTGAAGTGACCCCAAATAACATGATATTTAGCCCCTGGAATGCAAATTTTACCAGGCAAACCCGATAACATTTCCTTACATTTAAATATATAATTATATGTGCCTGATTTTGACGCAGGGGAAATACATAGCCTAAAGCAAATTTGCCTGTGGATGCTTTATAAATACATAATAAGTAGCGTTAGGACTAAATCCGTGTGATCACTTACATCAATGTTATATTGTCATATTGTCTAGCCCTCAAACTTTTTTGTTTATAAACATACAATTATGCAGAATATAAGATGGTAAATAATTGAGTTGCCAATACAATATATAACAATAAAATTACAGGGCATGATTTTACCTCAAAATTCAACATTGACACAAAATGATAACTGCAAATCCACGTTTTGCTGCCAGCAGTCCAGTTGTTTCTGTGAATTGCAGCGATCCATTTGCTTCTCTTTTCTGTAGCTTTCGGCAGTCTGTAAAAATACACCTCAAATTTCTTGTCAAATCTATTTGTATAGTAAATGGCAAAGCTCTTTCCCGTTTTATATGTTTTTGTGTGTGTGTTTTCGCGCCATTCAAGCTGAAAACCGATGCGGCCACTCAGTCTTTTTACGCCACTCAGTGCGGGTAACCGCAGTCACTCCGGCCAACGGTGACGTCACATGCATACCCATGTCACTCTGTTCTGTTTCTTTTTACATAAAAAAATTTTATAATTTTACTGAAATATTTCATGTGTATATATATATATAGTGTTCATTTGATAAGCAGCCTTATTTATTGTCATAAAGTCATTGTCAAAAAAATAAACCCCTTCAGGATTATACAGAGTTTATTTTTGTCATAACTGTCTGACCTTTACATATTGGCTATTTTAAAGGTGCTCTAAGCAATCCTGAGCGGAGTAACTTCCTGTTGACGTTCTTAGTGTTGTCAAACAAAACAGAGGCTAGCTAGACCCTCCCTCCTCCTCCTCCTCCCCCTCCCCTTCCTGAAACAGTCATGAACGCGCATTTAAAATCATTCTTGTCGGTTATTGGCTGGAGCATGTTTATTATGATTCATGGTCCAGGCTGCACCAGTTTGTTTTTGTTGCCATTTTGGAGCTTGTGGCGCCTACAGAGAGACCGCGTTTTTTTACAGTGTGTTCAGAGAACAGGCAGCTAGCGGATAGTGAGGAGATGTTTGCTGTATCTGACAAAAAATGTTTTGGCCTAAAAACGCGTGACATCGCTTAGAGCACCTTTAATGCTCATTCTGTCTAATGCCATTTAAAAAAATCTATCAAGCGCCTTGTCAGTTGATACCATTTATGTGTGTGTGTGCGAATGCTGAGTAAATATTGTGTGAAACAATTGTTTAAACTTTCTTTGTCTTGAGTTTCGCTTGCGTATTAAATTGTATCACATACGCTGACATTATTTCAACCAGTTACCCTACTCTCTAAATCGACTATTAAAAAAAAAAATTAGTGGTCGAGCACGGGTTTGAAACTACAACTTTGTAATGTCAAGTCCACCATACAATTACTAACGTCAGCATGTGATGCAGCACTCATTTCTTTAAAATTTTAGATGCACTGCATGCAAAGCATCCGAGGCTTCGTGCGCAAATGTTCAATAGCGTTTGAGGAAGTACCGCTCCCTCCCTCTACAACTAAACCAAACCTTAGAACAAAGTGCAGCCCCGTTTAGACATTAGATTTTTAACGGACAGTGTTAATAAATGTAGAATACGAAAGGACACTCTTGATATTACGCAGCATAGAAATCCCGTTTAACCTTATAATAAACAATTTGGCTTCAATGTACCAAGTTACTGTTAAACGTTATGAACAGGGTTTCTCTTTTCAGTGATCATTAAACTGCTGTGTGTGAGCGCTCGCACGAAATGTGACTGTCAGATCGTAACAACATTAAAGAAAGCATTAATCTATTGGAATATAAGATAAAACTTACCGTTAGTTTCTCTGAGGAAAAAAATGTGAAGCTTAGGCCTATAAGTACTAAATGTATTTCATTAAGTCATGGCTTGTTTCTCAGTGACATTTGAGAGAGTGTCGAGCTTCAGGTTTTGACTGTCAAACTCTCTCCGCCCACGCGCACGCGCATGTTCGTGATACGCGCGCACAGTATAGGCTTAGCTCAGACGCAGAAGTATAAATCAGCCTTATATAGCCTACATTGTAAAAATGTTTAATCTTAATGGGAGAAACACTGTCATCGACCGCGCCAAACACTAAATTATGCAGGCTACTCTCAAAAACATTACTGTGAACATTTTTTATAGGCTATTTATTGCCTCTGAATATGTTTTATTTTGAGTAGGCTTTTTTTACTTGGATTTAATTTGAAAGGAAAATAATGTAAACATACTACAATAACCTGTTAATTAGATAGCTGTAAGTACTTTTCTTATTATCTATGTAAAATTGTTTAAAAACATTGTTTTCTAATAATACATTTGTCTTATATACATTTACAAGTTTATTAAGATATTAAGTCTTGTTTTTATAGAATGCATCTTTTTTTTAATGCACTGGCAAAAAGCAAAACAAAACAAAAAATATATAATTTCTTTTGAAGAGGTTTGTAACAGTCTGAATGATACTGTCACATTGCCCTTTGTCACCAAGGCTTAGAGGATGCACTGATACCACTTTTTCCAGAACAAGTCCGATATGATACTTTCATTTTTAGCACTTGCCGATGCCTGTATTTTAATTGCATTTGTCATTTAAAAAAATATTTATTGGGCAGAGAGCCCAAAAGAATTAGTTGATTCAAATTAGTTGACTTAGCAAACAGATATAGATATTTCACACCTAATTATGCCTGTTATAATGTGAACCAGAAGTAGCAACTGACTTTACTTCAGTGTTGTGAATTTCCAAGTGAAATGGAATATTGAATAGATGGCAGGGTTTTATTTAGCGCACTTCCTCTCCATCCCTTGCTCAAACATTCATCAGCTCACACAGTTGTGGTAAACGGAAGCTCAAGCTTGTTTGCTTGATGAGTGCGAGAACCAATGAGGTTCATTCTCGTGTACACAGCACATTTGAGCTTCCGGAAGAGGTGTTCGGTTTAGCTTCTGCTTATGTTCTGATCAATGTTTATGTGAGTAAAAGCCTAAATTAAATCTGTTCATCATAAAAAGCAATCGAGTCACTTCAGAAAATGTAAACTAAACCACTCAATTCATATGGATTAGTACGGAAGAGGATTAGGGCCAACCAATAATACAAAAATAAAACCATCTCGAGATTAAAATTGTTAAATTTTGAGAAAAAAGTTGAGATAAATTGTTGAGAATAAACTCATTAAATTACTAGAAAAAAGTTGTTAAATTACTAGAACAAATTTGTTAAATTATGAGAAAAATGTTGTTAAATTTCGAGAAAAAAGTTGAGATAAATTGTTGAGAATAAACTCATTAAATTACTAGAAAAAAGTTGTTAAATTACTAGAACAAATTTGTTAAATTATGAGAAAAATGTTGTTAAATTTCGAGAAAAAAGTTGAGATAAATTTTTGAGAATAAAGTCATTAAATTACTAGAAAAAAGTCGTTAAAATACTAGAACAAATTTGTTAAATTATGAGAAAAATGTCGTTAAATTTTGAGAAAAAAGTTGAGATAAATTGTTGAGAATAAACATTAAATTACTAGAAAAAAGTTGTTAAATTACTAGAACAAATTTGTTAAATTATGAGAAAAATGTTGTTAAATTTCGAGAAAAAAGTTGAGATAAATTTTTGAGAATAAAGTCATTAAATTACGAGAAAAAAGTCATTAAATTACGAGAACAAATTCGTTAAATTACGAATTTGTTCTCATAATTTAACGACTTTTTTCTCGTAATTTAATGACTTTATTCTCATAATTTAATGACTTTATTCTCAACATTTTATCTCGACTTTTTTCTTGAAATTTAACATTTTTCTCATAATTTAACTAATTTGTTCTTGTAATTTAACAACTTTTTTCTCATAATTTAATGACTTTATTCTCAAAATTTTATTTCGACTTTTTTCTCTTAATGTAATGAGTTTTTTTTTTTTTTTAATTTAACAACTTTAATCTCAAGATGGTTTTATTTTTTTTTATTATTGCTTGGCCTTAATCCTCTTCCGTAGATTAGCTTTACAATCTCTTTATGAACTTTTTGAAGCATCAAAGCTCTCAGATTTCATCAAAAAGATCTTCATTTGTGTTCCAAAGATGAACGAAAGTCTTACAGGTTTGGAACAACATGAGGGTGAGTAATTAATGACAGAATTTTTATTTTGTGTGAACTAACTCTTTAATTTATAGGTTATTCGCATGCTGTCTGAGAGGTAGCTTTCTGGGCGCACACTTTGGGTGTTCGTGCACAGAAAACTTCTTGAAAACGTCTTGTGATTGCTATAGCTCCTTCCTGTAATATTCCTTTTGAATTTAATGTTATCTTCATTTAAAAAAGGCTGCACAGCAGCATTCATGCTTCTGTACTGTCTTGGGTGGTAGAAACACAGAATGTGTGTAGTGTTCATTTACAATATAGCGTGAATATTTAATTTGTTCATTATTCTGTTAATTAGAAACATTTACTTCATAGACATCCTTCTCTGATATCTCCATTGTGCTCTATGTTTGCTCTGTTGTTAGTTTACCACACATGATGCGTGGTCTCAATTTTTGGTATCGGAGCATTTTAATGAGTACGAGTATGATACTGGTATCGGTGCATCCGTACTTAGAAGGTAAGACATTTCTATTTCAGGTTCTTACATTTGGCCTGTCACTGGCAACATTTAAATGGAACCTAATAATCTTAATTGGATCAATAAAAAAGAAAAAAAAAAAAAGAAAGAGGTAAACATCATCATCTAACCTTATCAGTCCTATCCAGCCGCATACATCGACTACTTTGTTGTCCACTTTGAAGAACTGGGATGACCTGGATCTCAATCTGAAAAAGTCTTTATATCTTTATTTTTTCATTCTTGTCAGCAGCAAACCATAACCCCATGAACTGTACCCCAGACCAGGATTCGAGTATGTTTGAGTCATCGTAACTCATCAGTGGAAGCAAAGTATGCACCAAAAATTAGGTTCTTCTTTGGTTGGCTGAATGCAACCTTTTAGCAGTCTTCTCACAGACCTGACAGACTTTTCCCAGTTGTTTCTGTTACTGTTACAGACGGCCCTTTTGAAATCAAGAATCAGGCGGTTCTTTCTGAATTTCAAAGAGGATGGTCCCTGATGGACTGTGTCAATGTCACTTTATTTATAGAGCTCAATTAAAACAGCTATTGACCAAAGTGCTATAGTGGTATAGGTTAAAACTCAATACAGAGAAACACATACAATAAAAGAGACAAGGCATCATTGATTAAAAGCTATAGAAAACAAATAAGATTTGAGTTTTGATTTAAATTATCTATAGTTGTAGCAGTTCTAATACTAACAGACACACTGTTCCACAATTTTGGAGCTGCTACTGCAAATGCTCACTAACCTCCAAGTTTTGATCTGGTCCTTGGAACCACTAATAGTTGGTTTGAGGATCTCAGAGACACCCCGAGCAATGATCCAGCAGGAGATCAGCGAGATAGGATGCTGCTAAGCCATTGACAGATTTATAAACTATTAAAAGAACTTTAAAATCAGTTTTGTAGTGGGCCAGCAACCAGTGTAATGAAATTAAGGTAGGCATATTGGTAAGTCAGGAGCAGCTGCATTTTGTACCATTTTAGTTTTGAAAGAGAAATCTGCCAGATTTCTATATAGAGTGAGTTGCAATACTCAAGCCTTGATGTAATCAGGGCATAAATGGCCGTCTCAAAATTCTTAAAGGTCTCAGATGAAGGAAAGTAGATCTGACCACAGAACTGATCTGTATATCAAATTTAAGAGCACTATTCAAATACACTCCCAAGTTTTTTAGGAAAAATATATATTTTGACCGTGGCCCTCTACAATGGATAGAGAAGAAAAAGGAGCACAGCAGCGTCAATCCAGTCATTCCTCACACTTTAAGACTATCACTCTCTGATGCTGATTTCAGACAGGCTCCATCTCCTCTTGCAACGTCCAGGCAGTTGCCCTCCTAATGAATGAAAAAATATATACAATCAATTCAAACTACATGTTGTAAAATAGAGAGCAGAAATGCTTTAAAAAATATTACTCACTTGTACTTTTTATTTTTATTTTTAATTTGACTCTCGCCAGAGTTTTTTTTTTTTTTTTTTACCTCAATGCACAGACTACATTTCTTCCTGAAAAGTCTAGGAAGTTGTCATCCCTATTGTAATGAATGACAAAAAAGATTTAAATTTCAATTACAGGTTGTACAGTAGAAATAAATAGGATAAGAAGTGCTTGAAAAATTGTATTAACCTGTGCACTTTCATACCAAGAACAATAACTATGAAGATGATGTAGCGCCCCCTACCTGTCTTTCTTTCAATTAAGTAGGGCAGCGCACCAGATTCATTAACTATATGCCTACAGATGTTGAAATTAGACCTCTCTGATGTCACAATGAAATACTTATAAAAGTTATTTATAATAAAATCTATATTCACATATGAATAAATTGTCATGAATAAACTCTTTTGAATCAATAAAACTCTTTGATGAGTCACAAAATATAAAGAGCTAAAACCAGAATTGAAATTGGTGTTGCTTTTCCACGCAACTGCGAGAGTCAAATGGTCTGAAAAATGATGCATGGTTCCAGAATTTCTTTTGGACAGCTAGGAACATGGTATGATTAGTTTTTGTTGTGTTTTGATAGTAACACATAATGTAGCTTATGTAGTTTGTGTATATATACAAATTAGCTCAATGACAGCAGCACCCAGCATCTAATCGGGAACTATTTTTATGTTTTCAAAGTTACTCACTGTACTGTAAAGTTTTCTCACCGGTGAATGACACATGATCTAATCCATAACGTTGTCTCTGGTCGTCTCGCTTCTGGTCTGTGCGCGTTCATGTGTTTAGGAGGAGACATGGTTTTGGACGGTGATTTCCATGGAGGATGGGATCTTATGCTTTCAATGCTAGCATGCTAAAGTTAGCAATAGAGTGCCCCAGGGATGACGCGTTTTTGTAGGCAAAACCCGGAAGCGAGTTAGCATTTTAGGACTTCCGGTTCCAACGCCGTAAAGTCTATGGGTTTTTTGAATGGGTTTTTGCTAAATCGCCTGAAATAAGGTCTGTGGTTAACAAAGCCTCTAAATACTTTCACGTTTTGATCTATGACATAAAACACACCAGTTATAACCCACTTGTGATTTTTTAAACTTTTACTGTGTCTTAAAATCGGCGGTTGCTAACACATTGCTAAAAGAGACTACTTCCTTTGGCGGGGACTTTAGACGTCATCATGACAAACAGGACATTTGGACAGCATTTCTCATGAAAAAGTGGAAAAGTATTCATAACAGCACAGATCATAATCAGTGAGCATGTTTTTAAATAGAGTTGTTATTTAAATACAGTTTGAGGAAGCTTGGTGGTGACGACGTTGATCCGTGACCATGGTGTGCTGTAGTCCGTTTATAGCCTACAGTTAGCCTTTTATATCTGACGACTTTATTTAAATCTATAAATGTTGTGTTAACTTGTAAAGATTATCTTGATAGACAAAACGTGTAAGTGTCATAACCCTTTGTTAAACACAGATCTTATTTTCTGCGATTTTCCAAAAGTCTATGGGAAAAATGAATAGGCTTTCAGTCGAGGGAACCCGTGCACCGCTAACTTCCGGGTTGGCCTACAAAAATCCCTGGGGCACTCTATAGAGGGTATGCACGTGATGTAACCGTCGACCATTATGACTGCGGTTATGCCCACTGAGTGGCAGCATTGGTTTTCAGTGTGAATGCCGTGAAAAACACACAAAATACTTCCAAAACGGAAAAGAGCTTTGTGATTGACTGTACAAAAAGCTTTGAGACAAAACCTGAGGTATATATTTACAGACTGCGAATGCTACAGAAAAAAAAAAAAAGCAAATGGATCACTGCAATTCCCAGAAACTGGACTCCAGGCAGAGAAACATGGATTTGCAATTATCATTTTGTGTCAAATTGTGTCAAATTGTTGGATCTTGAGGTAAAATCATATAATATATATTGAATTGTTATATATTGTGTTGACAACTCATCAATTAAATATTTACCATCTTATATTCTGCATAATTGAGTGTTTTTAAATAAACACTGACAAAAACTATACAAATTTTAGGGCTGGACAATATGACGATATATATAACATTGATATAAGTGATCACTCAGATTTAAACCTACCTATATTGTAGTTATATAAAATATTCATAGGCAGATTTGCTTTATGTATTTCCCCGGCGTCGAAATCAGGCACATATAAATGTCAGCAAACACAACTCCTGGCTGCATGTCAATATCCATGGATTAGGTTTATTTGACAAGTTGTAAAGAACACTTTTGAGTCCAACCGTTAGTGTAATCTTTTGCCACTCAGTCCGTCTGAGGGAGCGCGTTCAGGCGGGAAAGTGACGTAGATGCGTACCCTCTATTCCCAGATCACCTACTGCACCTTTAAGTGACCTATGGTGAGAAATCCTTTAGGACTCCAAGTGATCCCATTGGTTCAACTGACTTTTAATGGGTAGTATTTTTAGTGCCTGATTATAATTCCTGCAAAAATCACATTATAAATATATTTTAAATGCATTATAATGACCTTTAAATTACATGGTTCTTATACAGGTATATAACTGAAGCTATAGATTGTGAAATCAAGCATTTCTTATTCTTAGTGTTATATTTTTTTTTTAGTTAGCTTATTTACTAGCATAGCATACATCTACCCGATTAGCCTGCGAGTTATATTATACTAGGTGTCTTTTGTTTGCAAGTTTCCAGTTTGTTTTATTATGCAATACATAGACATTCATTTTATATTTCAAGCATGTTGTTTGTGCACTTACTGTAATAAACATACAATAGTGAAATAGGTTATAATTAGTCAAGACATCACAATAACAACTTTTGATCATTGGGGGGGGGGCTTCAATTTCTCATGACAACGGTTTAGCAAGACTATAAATAAATAAAAACAACCTTTTTGTACACAGAGGATGAAGTAGTTCCAATATTCAACACTAGATGGCCGTATGAGTCCTCATTTATTTTCCATTCACACATACAGTGATTGAGAACTCAACCCTGACCTGGCCCATTTTTCCTTAGCCTGGCTGTGGGGACATATGGACTAGCTTGTGTAATATAATAAGGGGGTGAGGCAGTGCTTAAGTAAACCAGGACAAATTAAGCATTTCTTCCTCACACAACAGACACAATTACTCCACCTGTGAAGAATCAACAGCATAATTTCCATTTGAAAAATAAATACTTATATACATGTTTCTTGCACAAATGGTTACATGGCTACTATTGAATGACCATTAAAGGAGAAATAGGTATGCTCTTTGCTACTGCATCTAGCAGCAGGGGCTAACAAGTCATAACCATCTGGTAAATTAATAAAGCAATAAGCCATTTGAAACTGAGTGTTACACTGATTTACCACAGTTTTAGTTTCTCCACTTCGTATTAGGCCTAAAACTCCCTTTCCTATGATAAAATTATAGCCTCAATTTAATTACTTTTTTACATGACTTCTGTTGTGTAATGTCTGTTTGTGTAGTATATCTGACTGCACACTGTACTGTAGAAAACAAATATATCTCTATAGATTGCTTCAGTCTCTACTTCCATATCATCATTTGAACATGTGTTAACATTCAAAGATAATCAAAGCTATAATTATGGCTATTATTTAAGATAATCTACTTAAGTGCGAGCTGAATGTTTTGCTTTCATGTGTATGTTCTGTTTTGATTCAGTTTTCATTGTGTTCTGTTTCTGTTTGCTGTTATACTTGTTAATTGGTTCTGTTCTCCTCTATTCCCTGCCTGTTTGTTTCTATGGTTACTGATTGATTAGAGTCCTCAGTTCAGGTGTGTCTAGTTAGTTTCTACCTTTGTTTGCTCTGTATTTAAGCCCTCAGTTTCAGTTAGTTCTTTGTTCTACATTGTTGATTGTTAGTTTTAAAGGTGCTATCGAATTGAAAATTGAATTTACCTCGGCATAGATGAATAACAAGAGTTCACTACATGGAAATGATCGAGGCATTACACAAGGGCAAAACGTCTGGATGTGCACAGCTGAATCATCAGACTAAGTAAGCAAGCAAGGACAACAGCGAAAAATGGCAGATGGAGCAATAATAACTGACATGATCCATGATAACATGATATTTTTATTGATATTTGTCTTTCTAAATGTTTCGTTAGCATGTTGCTAATGTACTGTTAAATGTGGTTAAAGTTACCATCGTTTCTTACTGTATTCACGGAGACAAGAGTATATAGAGCTATATTTATTTTTAAACACTTGCAGTCTGTATAATTCACAAACACAACTTCATTCTTTATAAATCTCTCCAACAGTGTAGCATTAGCCATTAGCCATGGAGCACGGCCTCAAACTCATTCAGAATCAAATGTAAACATCCAAATAAATACCATACTTACGCAATTAGACATGCTGCATGACGAACACTTTGTAAAGATCCATTTTGAGGGTTATATTAGCTTTGTGAACTTTGTTTATGCAATGATAGAGTCGAGAGCTCGGGAGGGGGCGGAGAGTGCGAGCAATTAAAGGGGCAGCAGCCTGAATCAGCGCATTTCTAATTATGCCTCAAAATAGGCAGTTAAAAAAATTAATTAAAAAAATCTATGGGGTATTTTGAGCTGAAACTTCACAGAAACATTCAGGGGACACCTTAGACTATATAACATCTTGTAAAAAAAAAAAACGTTCGATGGCACCTTTTAATTGGTTGTGTTAGTTTTCCGTATAGTATTCCTTATGTATGTCTTTGTGAGCTATTTACTACAGCCAGCTGTGACAGTTGCATGTTATTTGCAATTAGACTTAAGAGCAATTTTAAGTAGGTCTTAAGTATATTTACGTGTCTTTGAAATATAAGTTAAGTGTACTGCAAAATGTACTCTCAAGCATTTGTGGTAAACTAAACTATACTTTGATGTTATCTGGGTCATATTTAAATATATTTGTAATTACAGTTGTAATGGTTAAGTTGCAATTTAGTACAATTAAAATATGTTAACTTGTAATATCGAATAACACTACAGTTAAAATTAAATAAATCTAATAATCAAGTAGCCTACATATGCTTTAGCATGTCAACACATCAAAATAAGTGTACTTCTTTAAAGCATGACAAAACATTATTAAAACATGATTTAAAATGTACTTAAAAGTAAGTGACATTTTACAAAGCACTTTAACATTGACATTATTATTGGTTGGAGAACATTGCAAGAAACACGTGCACATAAATTTCATTGTTACTTTATTTTAAGGTGATGTAGTTACATTGCACTTACTCAATTAAGTAGTGAGTAATATTAATTAACTACATGTACTTTCTATATAGTTACGGTTAGGGTAAAGGTTTGGTTTAGGGTTAGTTACTTGTAATTATGCATAATTTACTGTTATTACTATAGTAAGTACATGTAGTAATGTGTAACTACATCACCTTAAAATAAAGCATTATCTTTCATCAACATTACATTATCTGCAAATACAGTTCTTTAAAAATATACAATTTAAGTTTATAAGATTTGAAGTACAGTACTAGCACACAATCAATTAGGCGAACGAGGGACAAGACATGGTAGTTCACAGATAAATGTTTCTAAAGCAATGTTTTCCCTATATATGTTATATTAACAATTGTATTGGAATTAAAGCTAACAGTTTTCAGCTTGAAAGGACTTGCATGCCTAGAAAACAGCTGCCCAGGGGCATTACCAAGATGGTTGCCAAGTGAACTGACCGGGCTTTGATAATAGTCACTTCTATGTCACCATCTATGTCATGCATCAGACATCTGGACTTTGTTATTTTAATGTGCAAAGTGTTGAAACTGCAGGAAGGTCAGACTAACTAAATTAAAGCAGACGGCCCACATGGCCTATCAAAGCAGAAGAGCAAAGTGGCGGTATTGTGGGGCAATCCCATTAACTAGACTTTGGTTTTGCAGCATGCAGACAGACATAAATGCTCTGTGATCCTCCACATGTAGCCAGCAGCACATATGGACTCCATGGCTGAGCGGTGGCGGTGTTCCTGAAAACATCTGTGAGGCTCTGTTTCTTTCTCTCCTTCTACATCCATTTCTCCCACTCTCTCCCAGTGATCTTTGATATTTATTTTTGGGCACATTGGCTAGCCTTACATGGTCTGGCATTGGGTGCAGCTCTTTCTGGAAGACGCCCACTGGTCTGCCCTCCGTCTGTGGCAGTGGCAGGATGGGAATACCAGACATTTGAAGTCATCAATTTAAAGGAACACCATTACATTTTCATTGTGCTGCGGAGATACAGATTGCGTATATATGTTTCTTAGAACCATATTTATTCCAGTGGCAAATGAACAAAATTAATGTAATCTGACTTTGTTTATAATCAATGACATTGGCGTTTACTTATCAAAATTTGACTCTCCAAACAATGGTGATTAAATCTGTGTGTAATAAACATCTTGTACACAAATGTAACTGAGATAACAATGAATGTTTGATGCAACTGGTATAAAGAATAAAAGGAACTATTTGCCTGGTACTCGCATAGGACAGTTAGAGAGAGAGATCGGCCAGAACTTCCCACACATGGAGCGGGTGGTGAATGAGACGCATTGTGTCACATAGGACACGGCAACAAATCGCTCATTGAATTGTTGTGGGGTAAGATTAATGCACAACAGCACAATGCAAACTCATAAAGCCCAATTTAGAGGACGACACGGAGGCGTCAGGCGCCCCATTCTCCATTCACTGATCTGATTAAGTCACTAGGTCAAGGTTTTCCTTATTCATTGTGGATTTCTTTTTAATCAAATGAGTTTTTAAATTTTAATGTGATTTGTATAGGAATGGTAAGTACCAGTTTTGTGTTACCTTCTAATATAAAATGAGTCATATAGTTCTTATGTTCCATTACAAAATTACTTGAATTAACCTTTGACCACTGTGGTGGTAATAAACCCAGTAGTGATAGAGTTACCTTAAAATGCCATTAAACCAGATCTAAACATGTCGGCAACTTTAACTTAATTGCTCAGCAAGATTCTTATCAAACTTTTAAATTGACCTGAAAGAGAAAACTGAAGACAGTTTTCACACATGCTAAAGTGCACATTTCAACAATGCTGAGAATGCAATGTGTACTTGCGATGCATTAAGAACTTTAATCAACAATTGGGCATAAAACTAAACTTCTTTTGCTCTTCAGAAAACTCCTGAAGGTCCTGCAGATTCATCAGTTTTCAAGCAGTTTTGCATATTTGAACCCTTTCCAGCAGTGACTGTAGGATTTTGAGATTCATCTTTTCACACTGAGGACAATTGAGGGACTCAAACACAACTATTAAAAAAGGTTCAAACATTCACTGATGCTCCAGAAGGAAACACGATGCATTAAGAGCCGGGGGGTGAAAACTTTTTTAATTTGAAGATCAAGGTAAATTGTACTTAATTTTTCTTCTGGGAAACATGCAAGTATCTTCTGTTGCTTCCGATGGGCAGTACTAAATGAAAAAAATATATATTTCAACAAAATAAGAAAAATGTTCAAAAGATTTCACCCCCCAGATCTTATTGCATCGTGTTTCCTTCTGGAGCATCAGTGAACGTTTAAACCTTTTTAATAGTTGAGTTTGAGTCCCTCAACAATGTCAGGGCGATACAACTGTTCTGAGACAAAAATTAAGAAAAATTATTAAATTCTTGAAAAGAAAACCGTAGGTAACCAGGTGAAAAAAGGTACATTACTATAATGTACTTAAACACTTATTTTCACGCACTAATTTTGTACTTAATATACTAAAAATGATTCTCTGGTACTACTTAAGATAATCTTAAGAACATCTATGTACTCAACTGAGCTATTTTGAGACCCCATTAAATATGAACTAATATGTGCTTTTAATAGGGCTGTGTATTGCCAAGAATCTGGCGATACAATACGTATCACGATACAGGGGTTACGATACGATATATTGTGATATATTGCGATATTGTAAGAAAGATATTTGTTGTTTTTTTTTATTTTTATAAAGATCTAATTTTAGAAAAAACGGTAATAAAGAATACAACATTTGTATAAAACCTGACAAGCAACTTTATTTTATTTAATCAATACAGTATCATTTGCATTAATATCACTATTTTGTACAATCTAAATAAAGGGAAAATAGTAAATTGACAGCAGGATGTTTTTAGGTGTATATGTTTTAAAGGTTCACAGTACAGCATTTTTTAATTTCTTAACTATTTAACAACAAATTGCATAGTCCTTTCCATTCGTGTGATCAGATGCTTTCTTTCTGCTGCCACCGCTGTCAATTTTGTTGTACGTGCTTATTTTGTTACTAAGAGAAAAATGTGCAGTACATACTACATATTCTATCTCAGCAGCACGGATGCCATCAGGATGTTAAGCAAGCTCTCAGATTCAATGCGTTTCCCGAGTATTTTGAATTTTAACTTGGCCTATTTTGCAAACAAAATGACTCTTGTTGATTTCCTTAGTGGCTTCTTTATAGTTGAAGCCAAAATGAGTCCACACTTCAACTCTGTATACCGTGGGAGTTGACTAATTATATCATCTTGAGAGCTGGGTTTGCTAATGCTAACACTAGTGATGCACACACCTCACCTTGCGCTTCTCCGGCTCGCGTCAGTTTAAGTTCTGAGATAACTATGCCATCTAGCGATTGGGTTTTATACAGGTGTGGTTTAAACTAAACACAAAGCCACAAATCACGGATGTAAATAAATAAATATATATATATAAATATCGATACAGTGATTTTGAGAATCGATACAGTATCACCAAACATAACATTGTGATATTCACATGTATCGGTATTTTCTTACACCCCTACTTTTAATATACTATCTCTGTATTTAAAAAAATAAATAAAAATTAGTTACCACTTTTAGTCCACTTGAACCCATAATGTACTACAAGTGGTAACTAAATACATTTTTAATACAGAGATAGTATATTGAAAGCATGGTTTCATCTGGGTAGTTTGGCATAATATTTTATTATTATTTATTGTTTGTGCTGAGGAGCCAAGACAGCGATCTGACCACTTAGCGACAATTCAAAGTTGTTGCAGGAGGGACACAAAAAGTCTCCGTTCCCTCCATCAGGGAATGAGGGTTACACTAATACAGTAGTCTTGGATGTTCCCTGTCTGCCAGTCACTTTCGACATTGTGTCGAAATACAGACACTAGGGGTCCCAATACTAAACGCCACAACTACTGAACTGTCACAAGACTTGGCGGAGCAGATTCAGGCAAGCCTGCTTGTGCCAAACAGGTGAAGCTACGCTCCTCGCTTACAACCTTCCAATGTCCAGGGTAAATGGCCTCAGGTCTCTCCATATCACCTCTTGGAAAAGGTCACTAGGGCCTCTTCTGATTTTTCAAAAAAAAAGTTTTTTTTTTTTTTTTTAACAGCTGAGTAAGCCTGATTGTTAACTTTGGGAAGCTTTATCCTTCTCATAGAGAAAGGAACACTATGGAGACCACATCCTACCCAAAGGGGAGGTTAGTATGTGGAAGTACTTCCTCCACCTGATGAGGGGGAGACTACTAGCAACTGATGATGGAGCTAGCTCCATCCAGGGGAAGACACAGGGCTCACTGATAGGGAAACTGAACAGTGGAAGAATACATCGCATGGGGTCACCGTTAGGGAACCACTACATACGGAGCACTAGCCAGATTACAAGTGCTCACCTGAAAGGGGCATATCACGAGTAGTGGGCCTGGTTGTAAGTTCTTCCACCAAACTCACTACTGATAAATGCTAGGAGGTATACAAGATGTCATGGGTTCTCCAAGCCTGGGGAACTCTCTGGTACGAAAATGCGCACCTTACCACCCCAGAGAGGTGGAGGGCATCTATGCAAGCACTACACCCAACCAGTTGTTCAAGTTTTACCTGTTGTTACCCAAGACTCGATGTGTTGACTGTAGCCCAACCCGCAGCTCTGATAATGAAGCACCTTTCTCCAAAGTGGATGTGGCCACGTAGAGGTACCAGGTGTCTGGATGCAGGTGCCAGGTTGTGCCTTGTCCCTGAGAAAATGGTCCCTCAAATGGGAAAGATGGGAATTCACCAGGTAAAGGACAATGGAATTAGCGTGAGCCCTGAGAACCAAGTCTGGTTAGGCTAGTACGGCGCAACCATCAGGACTTCTTCTACATCCCTGACTTTGCACAGTGTTTTTGCAATGATGCTCACTGGGGGAAACGAATATTTGTGCAGGCCCCGGGGCCAGCTGTGAGTCAGTGCTTCTGTGCCGAGGAGGGGATCGATCAGGGAATACCAAAGTGGACAGTTGGAGGATTCCTGGGGCGAACAGGTCTACATATGCTTCCCTAAATTGATTCAATCGCAGCGCCATGCCCATCTGTGGTCTCAAGCCTGAAGCCAATGCTGGAACAGTCTCATATACATCAACCCCAGTGAAGCATATGCCATCCCCCGAGGATGTAATATGCCCCAGGAGCCTCTGAAAATATTTCAGTGGTACCGCTCTTTTGGGCTTGAACAGTTTCAAGCCGGTCAGCACTGACTACGCTCTTGTGAAAGACGTGCTGTCATGGCGGTTGAGTCAAACTCTACAGCAAGAAATGAGATGTTCTGCACTGGGAAGAGCTTGCCATGCGGCCAGACTCCGTACTAGTGGCACCAATGGAACCATGTCCGGTTTACCCAAGGTGGGTAGTTTGTGGCGAAGGGGAAGCAGGGGTTGTCATGTTGGGAAGCTGCGCATCCCTTGGTACTCGTGGCAAATGGGTCCATCTGACAAGAGTAATGCTCACCCCAAGTCGTGGGGTGAACATGTCAGCAGTCTCTCCTTCCCTGGGTTGCCCACTTCGAAACCTTACAAAGGTTCCTGGTGGCCTGCTGATGGGCAGGCAATGCCACCTTCCTGTGAGTGTACCATTAAATTCTGGCTGCTGGCACAGGCTGCTGTAGAGCCAGTGAAGCCTTCACAAGCCTTCTTGGTGACGAGTAGGCGGAGAGGCTTTATAGCCTCTGATTCACCGCTGAGAACTGCTGCACGAAGACCTCAACAGTGTCGCCAAATAGGCCAGTCTGGGCGATGGGAGTATTGAGAAAGTGCACTTTCTCGGCATCCTGCATCTCAGCAAGGTTTAGGTGGCACTCCTGGATCACAAGTGTGGACATCGCCCGACCCAGGCTAGGACACCCGATAAGGCTGGATCAGGACTTCCCTCGTGCAGGTCTTTGCCCTGATATACTTGCTGAATGGCCATTGCATGCAGGGCGGATGCGGTCTGGCCAGCAGCATTGTAATCCCTTGCCGTCAAAGATGAGGTAAACTTACAAGCTTTGGATAGGAGCCTCGGACAATTCTTAAAGGCTTAAACCATGGAGGGTAGTGAGGCCCATGGGGATTTACCCGGTAGAAGCTCTCCCATTGTAATCCCCAGATCACCCTCAGTGCTCGCTGCCGAGGCCTCATACCTGGAGGTAGAAGGACCAGAATGGGAAGCGGGTGAGGAGACTTTCTGCTGCTTGAAGAAGTACGAGAGACACGACCGCAATGTTCCCATCGGCATGCTTTCGCAATGAATGCATGACCCATCCATGAACGTTGTTTTAGCATGAGCGTGGCCCATACACTCAAAACAGTGCTCGTGGTCATCTGAGGGAGAGAGAAATCACCCGCACCTAGAAGGACACTGATGGAACGGCATCTTTAAAAAGATGCAATCCGTCATGCAGCTCTTTTAGAGAAATTCACTTTTTTGTTAAGGAAACTTGTAGAACACCACGGATGCACCCAGGGGAATTCCAAATTATTTGGAGCTTCAGATCCAAATAATAATAATAATAATAATTTTTACTTATAGTGTGCCTTTCTTAAACTCAAAGCGCTACAACGTGTACAAAATGAGATAACAAATCAAACAAAGCAAAAATACATAATAGCTTGACTAAAAAGATGTCTTAAGAAGTTTCTTAAAACAATCCAAAGATGTAGCATTCCTAATAGATGCAGGTAATGAGTTCTATAACTTAGGTGCATTGTAGGAAAAGGTCCTCCTTGATGTGTATGTCAAAACACAGGCGGCTGAGTTTTGTATATATTGCAACCTCTAAATAGAACTTGCAGGTAAACCCGCAAAGAGAGAATTACAATAATCAAGCCTTGATGTGATGAAGGCATGGATAAGCCTCTCAGCATCAGGCCTGGAGAGAAATGGTCTAATGCTAGCAATGTTCCAAAGATGGAAAAAAGCAACCTTTGTAATGTTTTTAAAATGAGCATTAAAAGTCAGTTGAGCATCAAAAATCACACGAGTTACGCATCTGGACAGAAGGGGACATTTGGGTATTGTCAACTGAAAATTTCAAATCCTTGCACTTTATTAGAAGGAGTGCCAATTAAAACAAACCTAGGTTTTGGAACAATTTAGCTTGAGAAAATTGTTTCATCCATGCCTTAATTTACAACAAACAAGCAGAGAGAGTCGAAGAGGAGGAAGTGAGATCAGACTTAGTGCTAATATAAATCTGGGTGTCATCCGCATAACCATGATAGCTCAGGCCATACTTCTGAATAATCTGTCCCAGAGGCATCATATAGATAATAAATAAAACAGGACCCAAAACTGACCCCTGAGGGAAACCCTGACACAAGGGCACAGTCTGAGATATATTAGTACCCATATAAACAAACTGGGAGCGACCTGAGAGGAAAGATTCAAACCAGTTCAACACAGTACCTGACAGACCAATCCACTTACATAATCTGTCCAATAATATGCTGTGGCATACAGTGTTGGATGCAGCACTATGATTTAACAAAACCAAAATGCCACATGCCCCAGAATCAGCTATAACGAGGAGGTCATTCTGGACCCTGACTAGAGCGTCTCCGTACTGTGTCCAGACCTAAACCCAAATTGAAAAGTTTCTAGGCTATTTGTATAAAGAAGGGTTTGGAGTTTGCCAACAACCACACGCTCAAGGAATGTTTGTTTGAAATTGGTTGAAAATTAGCCATATCAGCAGTATCACTCCCAGGCTAAGGAGATGATCTCTTTGGGTGTGGACAGGCATGCAGATTCCACATGGCAATTTCATTGGTCTTTTCTGAATATGTCAGAGGAGTTTGGGGTTCCCAAGAGTGACCCCTAGTGAAGGTATTTTGACACAACGTCAAAAGTGACCAAAAGAAAGGCAACTTTTTTTTTTTTAACATACAAAACCTACATGAATATAAAAATAACTTAGCATATACATTTTAACCCTTAAATGCATGAATGTTTAGCCAATCATTATTACATATTTGGGTCTTTAGCGTCCATATCTTAACACGGATGGATCTCTAACTGCCGCAATAGTATAAAACTCTTCTGATATTTTAAAAGCAATGACAAAAGAATAAAATAAAACATATTTTATTACGTTTTGGAACTTAAAAGGGTTACATTTGAGCAGATGCTTTGTTCCATCATCACGTCATCATCAGAGTTCATTTCCCCAGTACATTCATCATCTGGCTCATATTCGCAACCTCAACCATATTCTCAACTGTTGTTTTCAATGTCTTCAAAATCAATATTTTGATCACTGACCGCTTCTTCACCAGATCCACCATCAAGTGACAGTGACACTAATATTTGACTGCGTATAGTACTTGCTCTGCAGTAAATCACTGATCAAGTTCAAGTTTTGCTTATGATACTTGTGTAATCTTTTGTTTTATGCCTGCGAAGATTATGACTGAAACATAACATCATCATTGTATATCAGACTTTTCCACCTTGAGGAATGATGGTGAAGGTGAATTGCACTTATTGAATCATTAGGGATTCAATTATAGTTGCTCATAAAAAAATATACTTACACTACTACATATAACTTGGGTCGCTAGTGACCCTTTACACACATATACACGCACACACACAAAAATAATTAGAAAACAGACATTCTTTTATAATTTTTTATTCTTGTTAAATTGTTTGTCATGAATAGTCTGAGGAATTGATGGATACAGGTGGATGTAAAAAATGAATGAGGGGGAGGGTAGTGAATGATGTCCTGGGTCAATAAAGACCCAAGGTATGCGTTTTCAAGAGTTAAACAAAATTTTTTAAAATATTAGTCCTTTTCTTTATCTTGCACACTCTTATTTGTTATTGACCTACTTGGATTTGTGTGATATTTAGTGCTTAATTTTGTTGCAAAACTCAGCCTGCCACATAAATGAATGATATTTTGAATTTTAAAGCCTGTTGAGGAGAGGTGTATTATTTTCTAACCTGTTTGACTTTTATGATGATAAAATGGGTGAAAAATTCTATATCTAGCCATATCTCGAGACCAGAATATTATAGAGACATGGCTGTAGGGTCTTTTGACTTGGCCAGTAAACAAGCAACTAGCAACCACCCTAAACACCCTAGTAACTGCATAGCAACACCCTAAGATCATAGAGGCGTCATACACTGGCAAGCAAGTTTCATGATGTTATTGAAAAGAAAAAAATTATACACCAACTCTATTGTGATTCACTGCACTGTATTCAGGTGACGAACTGTGCTCTGAGGCAAAACGTGGTAATGAATCCTCTGTTCGAGTATTCTCCTAATACAAGAGACTGTGAACAGGATATGATGTTACTGTGTGTCTAAAGGTCTTATTACACTTTGTGCACAGGATTAAGATCCACAGAATGGCTACATAAAAGCACGGATAAGAAGAGTCAGTGAAGGCAAAAGTGCTCAGGTTACACATTACACACATGATTAGGCTTCAGGCTCCTGTGTTAAGCTAGTTTTTCGTCACACTCTGGTGCACTTATGTTAGGGAAGTGTACTTAAATAACAAGTTTTTCTGTGGTTTGTCCATGCAAAACTTACCACCAAGGTGTTAAGGTGTTTTGATTGGTTCCCAGGGTGTATCTATGTGGTTGCTAAGTGGTTTCTAGGGCGTTGATTGATGGTTGCTTACTGGTCCAAGTCAAAAGGGCTCACCTCAAGTCTCTATGAGTTGGTTTGGTCCTTTCTCCAAGGTAAGTCTATCGGATTTCTTCGTACTTTTCATCACTTATAGCACACCTCTCCTAAACAAGTCTCTTGGAATATCATTCATATCTGTTTCACAAATGGTGCAGGATAAATTGCACACCAAAGTTTAATACTTAAATCTCTAACTCTGACCTTCAGAGAGGGAAACACAGAGTAGCAGAGAGCAGAAATGCTTGGCATCCAGCAGACAAAAGGGTGGGACTGGCAGGAAAAGCAGCGATGAGTAAAGCTCATGTTCTCCTTTATGAGCCCCTCATCTAACGGCCGCATTTGATTACAGTAAGGCTCAGAGTTGAGGAACTTTTTACAGGATTACTGCCAGTTTCCTCCAGCACACACACACACACACACAGACACACACACATACAGAGGCATTCACTGCTGGATGCTGGACTGTCTCTGTGAAACCGGAGTGGGGTGACGCTTTAATGAGCGATATGAAGGGAAGATGTTGAAGACTGGCCGAATCAGTCAGGGGAAACAGTGGGGAGTCTCCTTCGGATCGTTCAATCCACTCTCGTTTGCCTCTGTTATGCAGTCCATTCTGTTTTGATCCCACTGAAGCCTGAAGAGGCAATAAAAAGGTAAGGATTCCTGTTTTTATGATGTATGCAGATGTTTTTTTTAGTACTCAGTTACATCCCAGAGAAAAGAACAAACCGTTTGTTACTGGATAGCAATCACATTATTTAGAGAGCAAGCTGAGACTTTTTCATGCTTCTCAGATTTTTCTCCTGAGGAAAAAAACCAGTGTAATCTCCTGAAGAATTGCAATTAGATCTTGACAGTATCTCAAAATGTGCTCAAGATACCGAATGTCTGCAGTCAAATAAGAACTCAAATCCATCTGAAATCAAATGATATGACCTATGAAGTGCATGTTCTCTTTAACTCTATACTCTTATGTTCACTGATTTGTGTCTATTTTTATTTTTCATAAGCAACTTTAAGGAGAAACATCTGAGACAAAGTTGATTAGAAACGTCTTCTATAAGAAAGAACAACCTGAATGAAACTTCAATTTTCAAATAGGATTGTATGATATCCTGTAATGTTTTCTGGTATTTTTATATATATCTTATAAACAATTATCCAACATTTCAGTGTTTGATCTTCTACTGTACAAACGATTATTAATACATACCAATTAATGTAATTTTGAGTAAAACTGTTAATTTGACATTACAAAGTGCACTTTTTAAAAGTACATGTAAAGAAATGTCTTTAAGTACACTTCTTTGGCCTTAAATATAGTATTATATTATCTTCAAGTACATTTTTTTAAAATATGCTTTTAAATGTGAAGTACACATTCAATATAATTAAGCACACTTCAAAATCAACACCTCAAAATCAAAATTTTTAATGAATCCCAGCTCTAAGAAAGGACAACATTTCTTTTTTTACTTTAGTAATATGGTTACAAGTCCCAGGCCAACCGCACCCATTAAGACGTATACTTGGTCTCACATGGGTGGCATTCCACCAAGTTAAAACTTAAAGCAGTGACTGTAAAGACTTCTTTACCTGCCTCGTAGATGACACAAAACCACTCACTATTAAGTCATGCTGATTTAAGCAGTCTAATGAGTAATCCAGTCCAAACAAAATAAAGTCTCTGTGTTAATAAGACTCAGGGGGTGTGGAAATAAGGTGAAGATATATTGTGCCACATTAAATGTCAAGTGTGAAAGGCTGCTCTCTAATTTAAAATCGCACCCTTGACTCATGGCCAGAGAGCCAATGTTGTTTTTCTGCTTTGAAAGGGGCCAAGTGCTTTAATCTCAGCTCTCTCACATGATAAGGTTAGGCTGGGATTGAGTGAGGGGTCTGGGCTGTTATGTGTTCAGGATGAGTGGTCTTGATGGGGGAGATCAGTGTTGGTTCTCTGTTCAGAGAGAGCAAGGACTGCACGTTCACGCTGTTAATGGAGGTATCGAGAGACGGGAACTGTAATTTCTCAGATCATTTCCTACCACTTTGCTTTGGCCTCGGCCCCCCTTGTTCATTAGCAGTCGTTGCATTAGCAGTGAGGGTAGTGAGGGCCGCTGAAAGGCAGAAAAACAGCAGTGAAACAAAGGATCACATGTGGAGATCATGAGGGGTATATTTTGGGGCCCAGCTTGTCTCTCTCATCCAAAAGCATGTATGAAGAACTACTCATCAAACCTTGGATGGAGCCTCACTGTTTCAAGTGATTTCTGTTCAAAGTCAAATAAGTTACAAAAGATGATCAAAAGAGGTCAGAAATAGATATAAATAGTTTACCCTAACATTAGCATTCTGTAATTGTTTATATTTTCAGAAGTTTTGAAGAATGTTCTTTGACATAATGGTTCACAGTGACCACATTAACACATAATAATAATAATAACAATAAAAAACTTCAAAAAAGTAATTCATATGACGCAATATAGCAAGTTTTCTGAAGCCTTACAATAGTTTTGTGTGAGGAACAGGCTTGAATTTAATTGTTAAATTACTGTAAAATGTCATTTTGTTCACACCATCACAAAAACGATCTCATCAGTGTCTCACACTGTGCTCAAATGTTATAAAATACAAAAGTTCGCAAGATTTCAGAACTCAGAGTGTTCAATATGAATTCAAATATCTTTTTATACATTTATAATCTTGTCAACAATTGTTTCATTTGTTGCTATTTAGATATTGAGCAACAACTGATACTTAATTGTGAACTCTTGTATGTCTCTTGAGCAACATTTGAGCAATAACATTGTCCTCCAGGACCCTAAACCTTTCTGTTGTGATAAACATGTGATAAATGCAAAAAATGTAACATTGGCTGGGAGCTTTCACATGGCTTTATGTCAAAATTTCATGGTGACTGACAACCATAAAACCGCCGCAATTGCAATTGCTCATAATTCATAATTCATATCACATCCAAGCAATTCCCTTGCATCACATTGCACAGCTAAACATAAATGAGGTAGAAAGTAACCAGTGTTAAAAGGTTTCAGCACAGCTGAGACTGGGGTGTGATGACATTCTGCTCAGTTTTGCAACTGTACAGTAATTAGGTATTTGTGCTGTTGCTATTACTTTCGAAATGACTGGACAGACGAATGTACAGGTGAGGAAAACTCATTGATGTACAATGAAGGAGGGCCTTATGACCTGAAATATTGGGATTGGCTTTTTTGACTTGGGTCAACACCTTAGCAACTCCATAGCAACACCCAGGCAACCACCCACAACACCTTAGCATTGTGACAGCACTGGCAAGCATGACTCAGAAAATGTTTATATCTAGTTTGAAAACTTAAACCCATAAATCTGCCTGAAGTCACCTCTAAATAAAGTCTAAATGTGTATGAAGCTACTATACAGAAAGCTATAATCAGTAATAATATAATGATTCCGAAGAGCAGGATACAACTGCATGCACAGTGTATCATGTAATGTAATATTCCCCCAATTTTGCTGAAGACAGAAGGCTGTTTCTTCACTCATGCCCCTCCACACCCACATTATGCTGCACAAAGTGGAACGGAAGCAACGTTTGATTAGTCTCTGTAATCAGGGTCTGCTCCAGACACAATAATGACATTATTACAGATTCTTATCAGACAAAGCCTACAGGTCATGTCCTCAAAAAAGACAATCTGGACTGTACTCAAAGCAACACAGATGAAGTACACTACCCCAATTTCTTTCAAGAGCTGAAAAATATAAAAGAGCGAGAATAAGGATACGTGAAAGGTGTTTAACTCTCAGAAAATGTAGGCTGTCCACCTCATGAGGTCAAACAAAAATATTGCATGATCTATTATATAATAAATACTATAAAATAATACAAAAATTTGGGACATGACCATGATAAGTTTGATTGTGTCACATTTTAACAATAAACATTTTCCCAGCACTAATATACAAGAAAATAGCCTATAATACAAATGTATGCCAGAATAAGGGCCGGTTCACAGAGTGTGTTTTTGATGTTAAAAATACAGGTTAGTGGAACGATAAAAAAAGTGCAAGGTCTAGAGACGCGTTTTTTAAAAGTCAAACTTATTTTACCTTGAGCACTGCATTTTTAGTATGCCGTGTAATGTGCGAGACGCTGCAAAAATTGCAAGAAGCGCAAATAAAACGGTTAAAGACATCCGTCTGGAGAGTGTTTACACAGAAAAACAATGGAAAAGTAGCGCAGTGGAATGAACAAAAAATACATTCAGTAATAAGGTTGCAAGTAACAAGGTGTCTGATTTAGGATATAAACTTAGTTTATAAAAAAGATTAAACTTAATTAGTTTAGCATGTTTGGTTGTGATAGCACTACAATGTTCATAAAACTGACTGGTTATTTGAAATATATATATATATATATATATATATATATATATATATATATATATATATATATATATATATATATATATATATATATATATATATATATATATATATATATATATATATATATATATATATATATATATATATATATAATATAATATTCACTGTAAAAATACTGTTATTCTACTGTAATTTACATAATATATAATTTACAGTTTTTGAAAGTAAAAAAGAACAAGTTATCTTCTAATTCCCTGCATGACATTTGACGTTTGATGGTTTTTCAGTTTCTTCTTATTTTTTTGTTATAAGTTATGTACATTAGGGTTTATGTTACATCTTATGTTGTTGACACTGCGCATATATATTAGCATTTACCTTAGCTTGTGGAAACTTTGATTCTTTGATTCTCTCTGTGACTTTCTCTTTTTCATGTACCTGTCTTGAACGTTCCATTTTTAAAACAGGGAAACACATGGGGGACACAGCTAAACATTTTAACACAAATGTACTGAATATCTAAAACATTCAATTCTAATTTATATTTATTTGTTTTTATAGCCTAATAACTGCGCTAGACTCCAGGACTATCCTCTTGGCAGAGATTGCTGGATATTTCAGAAGAGCAAGGAGGAACATTAAGACTGGAGAATTACAGTTCTTCTTTGGAGTTTGTGAGGCTTTTGGACTCAACACCTCACCAGACTGCACTTTACTTTGCAAGAATTAGATGCAATCTGTTTGATTCATCCTTGTTTTATGTGGCACCAACCCTTCACACTTCCTTTCCCATATAGTAAAGCAAAGTACTTAAACTAGAGATATGAGAAATATCAGCTAGAGGAAAATGGCAAATGGAGATGGAAATGGTTTTTATAAATCATCTTTAAAAATTTCATGATTACACTACACTAATGATTTCTTATAATTACGTAATCATTTCCACTCTACTTTGGTGGCAAGTAATGAGGGTTACATACTAAACTGTGAAAGCTGATCTGCTCACATGGCTGTGATTCAAAATGCTAAACCACTTATTACTAATTAGTCATGTTTTTGTGGACATGTACCGTAGGTATGGTAGTACTGTGGTATTCTTTGGAGTACCTCAAAATACCACATAAATACAATTATTTATATACCAGTAAGATGTTAGCACCATCAAATAATATCACTAAACCATGGTACAGTCATTTTTTTGCAAGAGCTACTGCAGATAAGAATCTTTTCCGCAATGTAATGAGAGTCAGATTTACATCTCTTTCTCACCTCACGAAGACCAAGAATTAATCTTATTGGAAGCAATAAGTGATGATAACTGTTCGTTTTAAAAGCCTTTTTACAGAGAAAAAATTCCATCAAGTTTCTTATCTGGGTGTAGTGGATAATTAGGGAAATACCTAGAGTTAAACCAAGCATAGAAGAAGCAGGAGATGGGGTGGGATGGCGGGGGTTACCGGCTTGTTGTGGCTGTGTGGGTTCCTGGCATGCTGATTTGTGACTGTAGTGAAAAATCACATTGCCAGGGATTACCACACTGCCATGGCCTTACCAGCAGTTCATAAGGAAATGGACAAAAATGGAGGGAATTTGAAAAAAGGGCACCTGACATGGCAGTATGTGAAAGGGAAACTTCATTAGGGTGTTTACTTCAGCAAAGCAACTGCATTTGTGATGTCGTTCTGAGCGGGTGCAGAGCTTAGCTGATTGGTGAACATGCACGGTTTGTTTTGTTGTTCACAGTGGCTAAGTTCTTCACGTGAAAAGAAACTAAGAAAGTGCAGTTTTTTTTTTGTTCTGTTGGCAAGACTATGCCATGCATATGTGCTAACACGGCAAAGATACTGGTGTGGAAAATATATACACTTTAGTATACTTTTAAAAAGAGTACTTATTATGGCAATATTATACTTTAAAGGAATAGACTGAATGAAATGTTTTCGGACAAGTTAACTGCATGTTAATTGCAATTTAATGAAAATGTATCATTGGTTAAATTCATATTAAATGTAATTAGCTGGACTTTAGAGTGCTTTTTGACCCACTTAAGTAGGACTTGAGTACATTTGAAGCACATTGCACCATGTTCATTTAAATAAATATCAAACAACACACTACAGTTAAAATTATCAAGTACTTTACATGTGCTTTAGTGTTACTCAACACATCAAAATAAGTGTATTTTAAAACATGACAAAATATTAGCTATATATTTAAATCATTTAAAGTATTATAACATCATGATTTAAAAAAATACTTAAGTAAAACTTGACATTATTACAAAGTGCACTTTTAAAAGTGAACTTAAGCATGTTAGGAAACAATCAAGTGTAAAAGTGTACTCTCTTTTAGTACACTTAAAGCAGAACTAAGTAACTTTTTTACCTTCATAAATAGTTTTCTAAGTCCTTACGATGGTTAATTGACTTGTAGTGGTGTGTTTGAGGAAAGCACTAACCCCCTCTGGCACGTCTACACCAGAAAACAGCACTTGCAAGTTGAGCTGCGCCGACCCGACACAAACTCGCCTCATGTTCACGTTCACGCGAGAGTGACAAAATGCTTTACGGTAATTCAAAAACAATGTATATATTATGACTATATGAGACAATTTCAAAAATTACACACCTCCATCGAGATTTCTTGTTCTGTATATGCAAAACTACTGCGCTGGTGAACGTTGTAGTCGTTGTAGTCCAGAGCTGCGCTTGGAGTATTTACGACAGTGATTCACTGAAGGAACCTGTAGGGGGAGCTTCACAAATCTTACTGAGTTCCGCTTTAAGTGGCCTTTTATTTAATTAATATTACATTATCTACAGTTTTTTGAAAATATACTTCAAGAAGATTTGAAGTACACTACAAGTGCACTTCTTCTTCTTAAGGGTAGTGTTCTAATTATGGTTTTATTAAGGAATATTTACCCCAAAATATTTTTAAGAAGTATATGCTTTTGTTTCATTTTTGGAGCATGACAGTTCTCTTTTCACAGCATATCACCTTTTTTTCACAACACAAAGAATGTCATACTGGTGTCAAACAACATATGGTTGGGTAAACTGCTGACAGAATTTTCTCAGGCCATTTTTCAAAGTGGTAATGAGGAAGGTATTAGCATCAGCCAAACATAATGAATAACGAACAATTGAAGATGATAGATGTTCAGTGTCATAATTAAACACACATGGGTAATGATAAATCTTGCTTAAAAAAATAGAGAAATGTGCCAATGTTGAAACAGAACACTGCTCCCATGTGACTGTTGTGTATGAAAATGTATCATTCAAAGCAGATGATCATTATCTTAAAGGTGAAGTGTGTCATTTCTGTGCCACTAGTGTCACTAAACAGAACTGCAAAAATAATACTGTTTTCAAACAGGTTTTTGCCAACAGTCAATCAAACAGATAGCCCCGCCCCACTAACCCCATTGGTTGAGCTGTTGTTGGGTGGGTCAGGATCCTGAAACAAACAGAGCAATGTTTTGCCACAGTATTTCAACTTTGGCGGGGAATCAACCTACAAATAGTTGACTAATTCTTTTTAAATGTTAGGCTGAGTTCTTTCACATTGCACTTCAGTTTTAACTAAGGATGCAAATGAACATGATTTAAAGTGTAATAATAAAATATAATAATAAGGCATGACCAATCCTGAAAAGGTAAGAGTTGGCTTTCTAACTTGGTAATGTCTTTCCATGCACCTGTATGGTTATTTATTTTAAAAGTCAAAATGATAATCTGTGTAGAGTTGTGTGTCTCATCAGGACCTGAGCTCCAGTGCCTTCTGAGCTGATATCAGTTGTAGTAAATTACTGGCTCAGTTCAGCAGGAACAGGAGTGTGGCCCCTGGACATAGAACCACACATTCTTTCAAAGGCCTTTTGCAGAACCTACAAACATTACCTAAAGAAACAAGTCTGTGATTGATGTGTGACTGTCTGTAAAATGAATGTCCTAAAAAATACCTTGACCTAAAATGAACCAGGAGGGCTGGTTTCCCAGGCACAGATTAAGCAAAGAATTATCTTATATTGCTCATATTTGAATGACTTGAGAACTATTTGAAAATAAACCATTTACTTGTTTAATAAACCATTTATTTGACTTTGTCTCAGTTGTATGACATGGATTTACTTTTTTTTTTCACCTAATGGATACAAAATGGAATATTAGATTCTTGTAACTCTATTAAAATGTAAAACAGTACAGTACTGTTTAAACAAAATATGGCCTTAATAATCTAAAAGTTTACATTAAAATCGCATTGGTAAACATTGTTTTGGTATACTAAGGAAAACCACCCACTAAAATTTAGTGTTGTTTTTTATATAATGGCTCTGTAGCAACATCATGAGGAACAATTGCCATCACACAGATGCCTTGCCTGAGCTTCGCCAATGTACTGTTATGTCCAGTGTGTATCAGTGATACGCCCCCTAGTGTTGAACCTGCAGTCTAACTTAACGTAAAACTCTTATATACCACATACTGTATATACTGTGCAGCATAAAATATTTAAATTTGTGAACAAGCAAGCAGAAATGAAGCATAAATGTCAAAA
This sequence comes from Chanodichthys erythropterus, assembly GCF_024489055.1. Classification (NCBI taxonomy): domain Eukaryota; kingdom Metazoa; phylum Chordata; class Actinopteri; order Cypriniformes; family Xenocyprididae; genus Chanodichthys; species Chanodichthys erythropterus. Next base: position 55,200,443 of record NC_090230.1, on the reverse strand, counting down.
GGTTTTAAAGATATTTGTAATGTTTATAATATACCCTGTCTACACCGGACACGAGCGGTGCGATATGCAACACTATTAGGCCTAAGTATTATAGCAATGATGTTCGAACGCATCGAATGATGTTCGCGTTGGTTGGAGTTGGGGGGTATGGGCAGCTGTTTGAGCAAGTTTCATCTATATCAAGATATTTACAGATAGATTAATTAAACCTGTCGCTCATATCTTGTGGTTGCGCTTGTGATAACGTCATAGGTCACATGATAACGTCAACATGGCGGATGATGTCCGAATCGCATTCATGCTTAACGGGATCGGGGTATAAAGTACGTACTCTTTTAGCGCTCGATTAAGCAAGTATTTATTGAAATTAAGTACCTACTCAGAGAGTATGCGGTTTCTAACGCAGTCTGTGTACATTTCCTGAACCACAGCACGTAATCGACTGAAACAGCTGACGGACTGATCCATTGTCACAGAGTGACTTCATAGGGTGACTTTGTGAAAGAATGGTAATTTTTTATAATTTCAGTCATACAATAAATGTGATACATTTTTATTAAAATACGAATAAGTGAACAAATACATGTTGTGAACTCATTTTCTTTCTTTATTATATGACAACTTGATCTTGTCAAAAGCAATATGTCATGTTCACACCGACGTGTCATCAGATGGTTCAGTCCGAGGATGGCCGCTGCTGTCGGTGTAAATAAACAGGCAAGCGCAGCGTCGATGGATCCGTGTGTGCGACACGGCCGCGGAACCACCGCTAATGCGGTGAAGGTATGATGCACATGACATAAATAACTACACGCTAGAGGTTGAGTTCATAAAATTATGGGAATTATATTATTATTTGAGTTCAGTGAGATTCTGCAGGGCGTTAGCACGCTAATGATAGCATCATTCAAAACTGACACTGCGGTTTTTATATTAAACACACTGTTGCATGCTCATTTAAAAGCTCTTGACACGATTTAAAAGTCGTTATGAATTAGTGTGTTGCATTGTTAAATGTACTGTTATAACAGTGGTGCTGAATAGGTTAGCTGGCGAGCTAAATTACCAACCGGTCAGAATAATAGAAAGTCATTTACCTAGACATCTAACCTATTCAGCACAACTGTTATAACAGTAAGTTACATTTAACAATGCAACACACTATTTCATAACGAATTTTTAATCGTCGATCACAGGAAGCAGGGGCATTTTTAGACATTTTTCAAAAAACATAATTATCTTTAAATGTTTGATCGTGCAGTGCAGTTTTGTTTTTATTGTTACTGCACCCCTAATATATGTATACATAATATATACAAAATGTTTATCAGTCAATAAAATTGTTGATTTTAGATTTTTAAAATGATAAACCAATACAATTTAATCACACGTATGCATGTCATTGTAAAGGTGTTGGAGTGTGGTGTGTGCGAGGATGTGTTTTCACTACAAGGGGACAAGGTGCCGCGGCTGCTGCTGTGCGGACACACAGTGTGTCACGACTGCTTGACCCGTCTGCCTCTTCACGGCAGGGCAGTTCGCTGCCCTTTTGACAGACAGGTCACAGAGCTGGGTGAGTTTAACATTGCTATTCTGTCCTTTATTATAACAGTATAATTCAATATTTAGGCTTTCTGTAGTGGGAAGAAACATTTCCTTATTTTGCTCTGCAGGAGACTCAGGTGTGTGGGGCCTAAAGAAGAACTTTGCCCTGTTAGAATTGCTTGAACGGCTACAGAATGGAGCCACCAATCAGTCAGGCATGTCAGAGGATGCGCTTCGTGACATGGGCGAGGTTAGAAAAATGCAATTTCAGTATTAAAATGTGTATTTATATTAACAAAAAATAATAACTGGGATTTTATCATGAATTTGGGTTTCTTTTCTGCCATGTCTCTGTTAGTGTGTAATCCGCTGTGATGAGGATGAGACTCACACTGCTTCCATGTACTGCACGGTGTGTGCCACGCACCTGTGTGCCGAGTGTTCCCAGCTCACCCACTCCACCCGAACGCTGGCCAAGCATCGGCGTGTGCCCCTGGCAGACAAGCCCCATGAGAAGATGCTCTGCCCGCAGCACCAGGTGCACGCCATTGAGTTTGTCTGCCTGGAAGATGGCTGCCAGCCTGGGCCGCTCATGTGCTGCGTGTGCAAGGAGTACGGAAAGCACCAAGGTCATAAGGTATGGAACTACAGTGCAACTCAATTCAAAATCACCTGTTAATCTTTAGGCATAGATATTGGCTTGGATTTCTTGATTCAATTTGATTTTCATTCACAAAGTTTTGATTCTCTTTCAAGCCCATATCGATTCTTCCAAATTTTGTAATCTTTTAGGAAAAGTTTTTCTTAAGTTTTAGAAATGGAGCAACAATATTTATTTAGATGCATTGTTTAAAAGTCATTCAGAAGCAACTGCATTCAAGAAATATGTTGAAATTTGACTTTTAAATAATGAATAAATTGTTTTGGTGTTTCTGTTGTTCAAGTACAAAAATGTTACTTCAAAAAATAAATATTAACTAAAATGAAAATAAATGGTACAAAAACTTTTTCATCTACTAATTTCATGTAATTATTTCATCTAGATACATTTCTCACATTTTGTTTTAAAGTACTAAAATAAAATAAAATACCTAAAATTGAAATAAAAATAAAAAACTAATAAAAGCTGAATAGAAATACTTTAAAAAAAGCAAAATGATGAAAACAACAAAATGACTACACTTTACGTAAAATGAAAAAGCTATATATATGTGTGTAATCAGAATATATATATATATATATATACTCTGATAAAAATAATAATAGTATAAATATATTAATAATACCAAAATAACACAAGATTCATTATGGGTTTTGAAATCAATTTGTCCTTCACTGTATTGAATCAAATTGAATTGTTTTCATTTCACATATCAAAAAAAAAAAAAAAAAATGGTTAATATAAAATCAAATCAATTTGCTGTCAACCAAACAATTCTTACCCTACCCGAGTTTCCTTTTGTGAGCAAAAACTCACAAAAAGAGTAAGATTTGGGTGGTCTGCTACACATAATGTATAGCAAAAAATAAAAAAAAGCATGGATTAAAAAGGTTATGGTGTACTTTAAAAATTGTTATTGGATCATTTAAATATTTTTGGGTAATTCCAAATTTGATGTTTTTTTTACCTATTACTATTCACATTTTCAGTCACTTGTTTCCTGATCTCTTTTCATGAAAATGTTTTACCAGCATGCTGTACTAGAGGGTGAAGCCAACCAGATTCGAGCTTCCATCCTGGATATGGCACACTGCATCCGTACATTCACAGAGGAAGTGTCAGAGTACTCCAGGAAACTAGTGGGCATTGTGCAGCAGATTGAAGGAGGAGAGCAGATCGTGGAGGACAGCATGGGCATGGCCCACACTGAACATGTATGAGTGTTTTTGGGTGATTGTAATCGCCTAATGAATTTGCATCTGAGTAAGTTTTCCTTCACATCTTGGTATCTACTCAGGTTCCAGGAACAGCAGAAAGTGCCCGGTCTTGTGTACGTGCCTACTTTGCTGATCTACATGAGACGTTGTGTCGTCAAGAGGAAATGGCTCTGAGTGTGGTGGACGCACACGTCCGAGAGAGGCTGATCTGGCTTCGACAGCAGCAGGAGGACATGACCATACTGCTGTCACAAGTGTCCACTGCCTGTCTGCACTGCGAGAAAACACTGCAGCAGGTACAGACTCTGTCACATGACAGAATCAGTTGGATCATAGGCAGTTCAATGAATTTGAGTTGGTTTGTTTTTTGTTTTTTGCTAGGATGATTGCAGGGTGGTTTTGGCGAAACAGGAGATCAACCGACTACTAGAGACACTGCAGAAACAGCAGCAGCAGTTTACAGAGCTGGCCGACCATATTCAACTGGATGCAGGGATCCCTGTTACTTTCACTAAGGTAACATAAAAGTAACATTTCACACATATGAATAAACCCAAAATGTAAAAATATACTACCTACTCCACTTTCCTGCAGTGCTGTAAAACTGTAGATTTAAATTTTGTGTTCTTTATCACTCTGTGATGTATCAATCTTTTCGGTATCAATCTTTTATTGGTCACACATCTTCACTTCATATGAATTCTCAAATCAGAGTTCACAAAACTTGAACTTTGGTACACAGCAAACTTTGCATGAGTTTGTGTATCCAGTCTCTTGCATTTGCATGCATATGAACTGAAGTCAGTGTAGTGTATTGTACCGTGCACAGTATGAGCATTGTAATGCAATGTTATGTTTATTTTTATCCAATTTAATAAAATCTAAAAAGGTAAAGTAAGATTTTTATGTTAAAATACATTCTCTTAGTCTACTACTATTACTAACTATTATTATGGGGCTCGACATTAGCACTTGTCCAAGACAAGCAGATTTTTTTTGAAGGGGCAAGTGAAAGAGAAATTTACTTACTTATTTACGACTAGACAAGTAGCCTAATTAAAAATTTCACTGACCTAAAATAACTAGGGAAGCATTGAAACGCGAGAATAAAAGAGAGTGCATTCTGATGATTTAAGGTATTTTGAAAATATGTTGTATTTTTGTAATTCTGCTTGGTGCCACTAGTGTCGCAGAAATTACATACTTCACCTTTAAGGTGTGGTCACATTAGCGCAATTTTGGTGAAAATAAAGGTCTATCAAAAGACAAAAAGGTCTATTATCAATAGTGTAGTGATGTGTAAAGATCTGCTCACACAGAAGTCACTTTTAAACCATGCAGCTTTTTGTTGGTGAATACAGTGAATCCGTGTAACCAGCTTGAACCCGTTGCGAAATCTTTCGCTCTCAAGTGAAATTCACGATTGAATGGATAGCAATTGAAATTACTTTATTTTGACCATGAAAATGTACTGAATAGCAGTAAATGTGATGGCACCTTAAACATCTCATGTGATGTAACCATCAAGTAAAAACTAACATTTTCCATACACTTTAAGTACATCTTATTATATTCCCTCCCCCAATTTTTTTTTTTTTTTATATTTTCATGCATATTATCTTTGTCAAATTTTGGACAGTTGCACCATATGACATTTTTATAACATAAAATTACTTTGCCATGTCTGGTTGTGTTATTAGCATGTTTTGTGTAGTGATAATGCATTTGAAGGTGCTTTTAAAGGTGCCGTCGAATGAAAAATTTAATTTACCTTGGCATAGATGAATAACAAGAGTTCAGTACATGGAAATGACATACAGTAAGTCTCAAACACCATTGTTTCCTCCTCCTTATATAAATCTCATTTGTTTAAAAGACCTCAGAAAAACAGGCGAATCTCAACATAACACCGACTGTTACGCAACAGTCGGGATCATTAATATGTACGCCCCCAATATTTGCATATGCCAGCTCATGTTCAAGGCATTAGACAAGGGCAGCCAGTATTAACGTCTGGATCTGTACACAGCTGAATCATCAGATTAGGTAAGCAAGCAAGAACAATAGCGAAAAATGGCAGATGGAGCAATAATAACTGACATGATCCATGATTACATGATATTTTTAGTGATATTTTTAAGGCAGTCGAGAGCTTGGGGGCAGGGGAGCGTGAGATTTAAAGGGGCTGCGCACTGAATTGGTGCATATATAATTATGGCTCAAAATAGGCAGTTAAAAAAATTAATAAAAAAAAATCTATGGGGTATTTTGAGCTGAAGCTTCAGACACGTTCAGGGGACACCTTAGACTTATATTACATCTTATTAAAACTGGTTCTAGGGCACCTTTAAAGTATCTGTATTAAATGAATGAGTCTGTCTTTTTTTTTCCAGGACAACCGTGTGCACATTGGTCCAAAGATGGAGATCCGGGTTGTGACTTTGGGCTTAGATGGAGCTGGCAAAACTACTATTCTCTTCAAACTGAAGCAAGATGAGTTCATGCAGCCCATACCAACTATAGGTATCCTCATGTAACAGGAATAAATGTAAAAAAAAAAAAATGCAAAACATGCCTCTGTGTTTAGATAATAAAGGATTCTATTTCTGTTTTAGGTTTTAATGTCGAAACTGTTGAATACAAAAACCTGAAATTCACCATTTGGGATGTGGGTGGCAAGCATAAACTCCGTCCACTATGGAAACACTACTATCTGAACACACAAGGTAACATGTCACTCACTTTCTTGTGAAGTTGCTGTTTCTGGAGTTTATAATTCACTTAATTGTGGCTTTGTCGATAATGAAATACACATTACTTTGCACATTAATGAGTGTGTATGACTGAAGCTGGTCATTTGTTTTGTGTCCCAGCGGTGGTGTTTGTGATTGACAGCTGTCACCGAGACCGGCTGATGGAGTCTCACAGTGAACTGGCCAAACTGCTGACAGAGAAAGAACTTAGAGATGCTCTGCTGCTCATCTTCGCCAACAAACAGGTGAGATGTGAACAAATGTTTGTTATTGTTATTTTTGTTTTGAACATAGTTATTATTAATGCTGGCATGGCTTTAAAAAAAAAAATAATAATGTACTTTAAGAATCTCCTTTATCAAACTGGAAGATTTCACCATTTAAAAGGATTGTCTGTGAAATCATAAAATTTGTATTAATTACATTATTAATTTTAGTAGTTACAAATAATGCATTGTTGTATTTGGGATTACACTTTATTTTAAGGTGTCCTTGTTACAGTCTAATTATACAAATAAGTACTGAGTAATATTAAAGGTGCAGTAAGTGATGTCTGAGAATCATTGTTGAACACTGTTGAAATCAAACCAAACAAACACACTCCTCGCTTCATTGCTCTGCCCCCAAAATGCACAAACATGCAATGCAAGAGTGGATGTATTTTAATCATAGCAGAAGAGAAGCAAAATGAAAAATAAAGCCAAGACGATGAATGAATGATGAGGAAGAACAAAAAAAATGAACATGGATTACACTAGTATACACATATCAGGCAAAAAATTATGACCACCTTCCTAATATTGTGTTGGTCCCACTTTTGCTGCCAAAACAGTCTGACCCGTCAAGGCATGGACTCCTCTAGATTCCTGAAGGTGTGCTGTGGCACCAAGATGTTAGCAGCAGATCCTTTGAGTCTTGTATGTTGCGAGGTGGGGCCTCCATGGATCGGACTTGTTTGTTCAGCACATCCCACAGATGCTCGATTGGATTGAGATCTGGGGAATTCGGAGGCCAAGTCAATACCTCAGCTTGTTGTTGTGCTCCTCAAATCATTCCTGAACCATTTATGCTTTATGGCAGGGTGCATTATCCTGCTGAAAGAGGCCACAGCCACCAGGGAATACCGTTCCCATGAAAGGGTGTACGTGGTCTGCAACAATGCTTAGGTAGGTGGTACCTGTCAAAGTAACATCCACATGGATGGCAGTTTCCCAGCAGAACACTGCCCAAAGCATCATACTGCCTCCGCTGGCTTGCCATCTTCCCATAGTGCATCCTGGTGCCATGTGTTCCCCAAGTAAGCATCGCAGACGCACCCGGCCATCCATGTGATGTAAAATAAAATGTGATTCATCAGACCAGGCTGCCTTCTTCCATTGCTCCGTGGTCCAGTTCCGATGCTCACGTGCCCACTGTTCGCACTCTTGGTGGTGGGCAGGGGTCAGCATGGGCACCCTGACTGGTCTGTGGCTATGCAACCCAATACGCATCAAACTGTGACGCACTGTGTATTCTGAGACCTTTCTATCAGAACCAGCATTAACTTCTTGAGCAATTTGAGCTACAGTGACTTGTCTGTTGGATCGGACCACACGGGCCAGCCTTCGCTTCCCACGTGCATCACTGAGCGTTGGCTGCCCATGACCCTGTTGCCGGTTCACCACTGTTCATGCCTTGGACCATGTTTGACTACTGCAGACCGGGAACACCCCACAAGAGCTGCAGTTTTGGAGATGCTCTGACCCAGTCATCTAGCCATCACAGTTTGGCCCTTGTCAAACTTGCTCAAATCCTTACGCTTGCCCATTTTTCCTGCTTCAAATACATCAACTTTGCGGACAAAATGTTCACTTGCTGCCTAATATATCCCACCCACTAACAGGTGCTGTGATGAAGAGATAATCAAGTGTTATTCACATCACCTGTCAGTGGTCATAATGTTATGCCTGATCGGTGTGTACAAGCAAGAGTTCTCTGTTAGTGGCCAGCAGCACACACTTCAAACCAATGTTACTTGCATCAGAGCAGAAACAACGCAACCTCAGTGTCTGTTTTCAGGGCTTCCTGCTTGGGTCTCTCCAGCACTGGGAAAGCTTTACTTATATTAAAGGGATAGTTTACCCAAAAATGGAAATTGTCCTCATTTACTAGAGCTGGGACAATAGATTCTCGACACAATTATTCTGTGTTGATTCTGATATTTTCCGAATGTATCGCAAATCGATTCTGAGCTTCGTTTTTAACAGCAGATGGCACTATGTGCTTTAAAAACAGCCATACTCTGCCTGCTTCCAATTCCTTTTCACACCACTTAAACCTAAATTATCATTCATAAAGTTCGAAAAGGTTCAAGCTAATTACAAGAGTGTTCGCAGTGGGCTGTTTACATTAAAGGGTTAGTTCACCCAAAAATGAAAATAATGTCATTTATTACTCACCCTCATATCGTTCCACACCCGTAAGACCTTCATTCATCTTCAGAACACAAATTAAGATATTTAGTTGAAATCCGATTTCTCCGTGAGGCCTCCATAGGGAGCAATGACACTTCCTCTCTCAAGATCCATAAAGGTACTAAAAACATATTTAAATCAGTTCATGTGAGTACAGTTGTTCAATATTAATATTATAAAGCGACAAGAATATTTTTGGAGTGCCAAAAAAACTAAAATAAGGACTTATTTAGTGATGGCCGATTTCAAAACACTGATTCATTTATGCTCCGATGCTTCATGAAGCAGTGTATCGAATCATGATTCAGATCACGTGTCAAACCTCCAAACTGCTGAAATCACGTGACTTTGGCACTCCGAACCGCTGATTCGACATGGTAACATGTCCTTAGGGTTAGGATTAGGTTTGGGGTTAGTTGCCTGTAATTTACTGTTATTACTATAGTGAAGAACATTTAGTATGTGTAAGAATGACACTGTAAAATAAAGTGCTTCCGTATTTGACAGATGCTTTAATTCAGAAACACTTGCATGACATGTAACAAGTTTTTCCAATACGTGTATGAGTTCGCTGTGAATCGAACCCTTGACTAAGACTATTTGATGTGTCTCTCCGTAGGACGTTCCTGGTGCGGTATCCGTGGAGGAAATGACTGAGCTCCTGAGCTTACACAAACTGTGCTGTGGCCGCAGCTGGCACATCCAGGGCTGTGACGCCCGCAGCGGTATGGGTCTACACGAGGGGCTGGACTGGCTCTCACGCCAGCTGGTGGCTGCAGGAGTTTTGGATGTGGCCTGAGGGACGCTTACCCACACTCAATAGACTGATGACTTACAACTCAAGCCTGTCCGTGTCATTTGCACAGTCACCCTGCTCATGTTTACCCATGTCATACATTAGTAGACTTGCTGCTGTGTTCTCTCGTGGCTCAATGGTGTACATAAATGGAGTGCTTTAAGTGAGGACTCATCTGCCAGATACCACCAAACATAATTTCAGCTTGTCACTCAGTTTGTAAATAAAAAAAAAAAAGGTTTTGACACTTATTATGGAAGCCTATGGGGCAAGTGTAGTTGATCGCTCCATAGGCTTCCATTATAAATGCTTTACTGTTAAAAAAACAAAAAACAAAAAAGATTTATTTTTACAAAGTGAGAGTCTAAATTGTGTTTGGTAAACAAAATATATTTGCAGATGCTGTCCATAAAGTTGTTTAACCTGAACTATTCCTTTGAAAAGAGGTTAACGAACATGACTAACTGAACTTGCGTACCTTCTGTCAAAACAGAAATTTAAGATCTGGGTTATGATGCTCGTCTTTAAGGTCAGTTTGCTCATTCGCCTAATAGTAACTAATGCCCGGAAATATTTCTAGATGTGCTTAAGCAAAATATACTGGTCATTTTTGTACAGACACCCTCATGAAATCCCTGTAGTATCATGTGTGTAAACAACACAAGGTTTAAATGGATGTATTAAATGTTTTAATCGTAGGCAAAGCCTCTTAGATAAGGATGAAACTAGGCTCAATCACCAGGTTCATGGTTACTGCAATGTGAAGTGCCTGTTGTGTAAGATTAACCCTAGCTACTGAAATCATAGGAAAGGTCATGTGATCAAATCCATTGCCATTGATCAAATGTTACACACAAGTAATAGGGTAAATTTCACAAAACCTGTCAACATGTGTAGGTCATTATTCCCTGTAATATTTCGGATCAAGAAAATTCAACGTTTAGGAATGTTGAGTTTTTGCATTATAACATTGTTCATTACAGTCAAGCACATTATACCCTCATATTCTCATTACTGTAAATTAATGTGAAGTTGTTTTAAACATTTAGACATGGTAGGTAGTATTGCCTTTATGGATTTTTATTGAAATAAATCATTACTGGGAATTATAATTTAAACATCTGTATGGATTATAATGTGCTTAATGGTTATGAAAATATCAATGTTAAAAAAAATCTGAATGGTAGAAAGAAAAAAATATTTTGATTTTGGGGGTAAAATGTGACCCACACATGTTTTTTTTTTTTCACTTTAAGGCATACCTTTTTTTAAATGTCTCCAGCTGTTTTTATGGCTGTTGTGAATTTTTGGGGCTTTAAATGAGCCTGTCAATATTTATTGATATGTACTTTGTGGTCTTAAGACTGATGCATGGGTGTAGGTGTATTTTCACCATGTATGGAGAGATGGATGTGTTTGTGGCAAAAAAAAAGTTACTGATTATATTTTAAAGAATTGTAGCTGTCATGGATATAAAAAAGTAATCCTGCTTCTAGTTCATCAGTCCACTGCTTACCGGCTATATCTTGATTTGTTGAAACATTTCTTAGCATCTTCACTTTATAACGCAAATGTGTCCATATGTAAACGCTCCATTATTTGACAGATTAACTGCAGTAGTTGGGTTTAGGAACCATCCTTTGGTTTGAAACATTGATCCTCATTGCCATGTAATGTTGACTAACTGTATTTAGATGAAAAGCATGTGTGAAGACTTTCCTTGTCCCCTATTGCAGGAGGATCTGAAGTTGTTAAAGACTTTGTTGTTAATGTGAGTTTTGGAAGCCTCTCAAGAAGCACAGTGCTCACCCACATTTGCTGTTGATTTGATGGCTTTTTGTATAACTATTCATAACGTTATGCTATTAAAAACAAAGCAGAATAATGCATCACTAATGGAAATGAGTATTATTAAAAAAGGGTACTTTATTTTACAAAAATCAGAAGAGTAAAGCTGAGACTGTACATCTATTTGACAGTGATGTTTATGATGCTGATGTCTTCATATGGCTTGTCGGTTTTGGGGTTGACTTTTAAGTTGGAGATCCGCTGGACCACCTCCATACCTTTAGTGGTCCTCCCAAAGACTGTGTGCTTATTATCCAGCCAGGGCTAATTGGAGAGAGAATGAGAAAACAAGTAATTGGATTAACTCAACTGTTAGCCAAACTGCCATCTCAAAATGAATGACTTGAGATGATTTTCCAAAAGTCATTGTAGCTGGCATGACATTCAAGAAGTGACAGCAGTGTGACATTTATTTTATGACTACATTTGACTGAATTGAATAATTGGGGCTGGGTAAATTTATTTATTTTTAAATATCTTAAAGGGTTAGTTACCCAAAAATGAAATTAAGTCAGAAAGTACTCACCCTCATGTCGTTCGAGTGACAATTTCTTCTCTTCTGTCATTCTAATATGCCATTTATTACGAACACTTCCAGGTTCTATGTCAGAACGCTGACTCATTATTGGCCAAAGCTGTTCACGTGAGCAGCACGACGCATATGTGTGATACTGACGCAGGAGCTGGGCAATAACGAGTCGGCGTTCTGACGTAGAACCTGGAAGCGCTGGACGTAAACAACATATGAGACTGACACAGAAGAGAAGATATTGTTGAATAAAGTCGTTACTTTTGTTTCGTTTTTGCGCACAAAAAGTATTCTCGTCTCTTCATAAAATTAAGGTTGAACCACTGCAGTCACGTCGACTGATTTAACAATGTCTTTAGTACCTTTCTGGACCTTGAAAGTGGTGGTTAAATTACGGTCTATGAACGAGTCTTATACCTCTCGGATTTCATCATAAATATCTTAATTTGTGTTCTGAAGATGAACAAAGGTCTTATGGGTTTGGAATGACATGAGGGTGAGTAATTAATGACAGAATTTTCATTTTTGGGTGAACTAACCTTTAAATATTCATTTGAACAATTTCATTATTGATTTCCTGTCTCAACTGCTGAAACTATACCTTAATGGCAAAAGAAGTCATACTAAATGCAATATGCAGCCTGATCAGTGTAGTCTTATTCATCCACAAACAAATCTTTTATAAACCTTTTTTTTTAGAGAATCAAAAACGAATTGATCCGAGTCTTGTGAACCAGTCCTTTTACTGAATCATTTAAAAAGATTCATCAACTTTGGTGTTGCCATCTAAATCATTATGATGGATCCTTCATTAAAAACTTGCATAATTTATCAGAGTTGTTAGTGATTTAACATCAAATTATCATTACTTGAAGGAATATTTTAAAATACATCAAACAAAATTGTGTACAAGTACAGCAGTACATTATAGCTGAAGTGGTCAGGAGTTTAATTCTATAATGAGATATAATAGATTTAGTTTTTTGTTATTGAGGACTGTATCTGGTTTTGTATCTGACATTGTAACTGAAATACACCCATAATCAAAATCAGAATTTAATCGAGAACATGTAAATCAGAATAAAATTTGGAAATGTGTATTAATACAGAGTCCTATTAGAACAACAACAAAAAACCCTAAAATTTCCACCTTCTCTTAGACGTACCGTTGAAAAGTCTGGGGTCAGTGTTTTTTTTTTTTTATATATATAGAGAAATTATTACTTTTATTAAGCAATGATGCATTAAATTGATCAAGTGACTTTAAAGACAATTATAATGATTTCTGATGGATCATGTGACACTGAAGAATGGAGTAATGATGCTGAAAATTCAGCTTTGATGACAGGAATAAATTACATTTAAAATGTATTCAAATAGAAAACGGTTATTTTAAATTGTTATGATATTTCACTATGTTACTGTTTTACTTTATGATCAAATAAATGCAGTCTTGGTGAGTATAAGAGACTTCTTTAAAAAAAAAAAAAAAAAATTACCTACCCCAAACTTTTAAATGGTTGTGTATATCCTAAATCTTGATGTTTCATTTAAAAAAAGCCAATGTTATTTTTCAACAACCCAAAAATTTGGAAAAAAAAACTAATATGATGGTCTTACAGTTGGGACAACAGTGATGAAAAATTGCGATCCATTGGTTCCTGGGCCAGCGTTGGCCATGCTGAGGGTGTAGGGTCTGTCATGCCTCAGTGTGGCATGGAACTCGTCCTCAAACTCTCCACCCCAGATGCTTTCTCCACCCATACCCGTGCCCGTCGGATCTCCCGTCTGGATCATGAAGCCCTACACACAAGAAGCCACCTCTTCAACTCACATCAAAACATTCAAATCCTTAAGCACACATCTAAACACTCCACAGGTGCTCATACCTTGATGACACGATGGAATATGTGACCGTTGTAATAACCATTCCTGCTATGGACGCAGAAGTTCTCCACTGTTTTGGGGCACCTGAGAAGCAAAAAAAAAAAAGATAAACCTACTGCCGTCTCAGACTAAACTGCTGTAAAATGACAAAAAAAAACAAACATACTCCACAGGAAAGAGTTTGATGTGGATGTCGCCCATTGTGGTGTGAATGATGGCACTGTCTGACACTCTTTTTGGCCCTTCTGCCTGTGTGGCTGCCATCACTTCCTCTTTAGATGGCTTCTCATTAAAGATATCACGGTCAGAATCAGCACTCTTGGTGTCCTCCGGCTCTCTCTTTGTAAACTGTTCAAAAACAAAAATACAGTATTAAGAGTCTTGAGTATCGGATTCTTCTGGACACCAATCAAAAGTAACAATGATTTTTCACACTGCACTTAACCTGGAGTTATCGTCGTTCTAAACCCCATAAGTGATGAGAATACTTTTTGTGGACAAAAATAATGACTTTATTCAACAAGTTTGTCTCTCCCCTGTCATTCTCCGATGCCGTTTACATTCAGCACTTCCAAGTTCTACGTCAGAACGCTGGCTCATTATTGGCCAGCTCATTATTGGCCAGCTCCTGCGTCAGCGTCAGCCAATACTGAGCCGGCGTTCAGACGTGGAACCTGGAAACGCTGAATGTAAACAGAGTAGGAGAATAGCAGGGGAGAGACAAACTTGTTGAATAAAATCGCCATTTTTGTTTTGTTTTTGCGCACAAAGTATGCTTGTCACTACATAACATTAAGGTTGTTCCACTGTGGTCACAATGACCATTTTAACAATGTCTTTAGTACCTTTCTGGACCTTGAATGATGGTAATTAATTTGCTTTTTATGGGGGATAAAAAAAATAAATAAAAAAAACTCTTTGATTTCAACAAAAATATCTTAATTTGTGTTCCAAATTTGTGTTGGTTTGGAACGACATGAGGGTGAGTACTTGATGGCAGAACTTTCATTTTTGGGTGAACTAATTCAATGAACTAATTCAACCCTAGGTAAACTATGAGCAGTGTGAAACGTAAAGCAAAGGTGCATTCACGCCACATGTCGGAATTACCATAATTATAAGATTCCGACTTGTAAAAAGCATTTGTGCCCTTGTAGCAGAACTCGTAATTACAACTTTTAAAATAAATTTTCTGAGAGCTCCGACTTGTACCACATGACCACTGCAGATTGATTTGAGTTGATAATATTGCCATAGAAACGCATAATTCCGAGTCCAAGGATGTGAACAGCTCAAAAAAAGAACGCCACGTGTTGTAATCTCGTAATTATGGTAATAACATGGCGTGCACACTGCACAAGATAACACAAGATTCTGTTTACCCAGAGTTTACAAAATTCAAATGTGAAAAGCCCTATAGTAACATATACAGAAATCACTGTAGTAACCTGAAAATAAATCACTGTAGTAATATATACAGAAATCAAAGCTTCAGGATATCATTGGAAATGCAGTGAGTTTTGGGATCAAACCATGTAGAAGCGGTTCTTCTTGAAGGAGGTGCAGAAGATGGTGGGGTCTGGATCACAGCTCTGCAGCGCTGGGTTGTCGGAGGCCTTCATCTCAATGGTTGGTGCTGCCTGCATGGCCTTGGCTACTCCCTGAAACAGACTCAGCTGCACCACACGAATGTTCTCCAGTTTGCCCAGGATCCGCACACACCTTGACAGAGAAAACAGTTCACACAAACAGTAAAACACTTTCGGAATGGCTCGTGTATTGATTTGATGCAGACAAATGCTGTCATCTTAGCTTAGCTTCTTAATAATCAGTTTGTTCAAATATTTAAGAAACTATTTAAAAAAAATCCAAACTACTAAAGCTTTTCTTTTGAAGAACTTTCAAATTAATTATTTTAAATGAAGCTTTTTCCTCATTATGATATCAGGACAGTTGTACCACCTTTACAGATTTGACTTTAGCCTCATTTAGAATGTCCAAATCCAATTTTTGTGCATATCCAATTGGAAACTAATCATATTTAACAAGAGTGAAATCCTATTCAAATCACATTTCTGCAAATCCGTTTCAGACTGCTCTGATTGGATTCCCCGTGGTTTATGTGACTTTCTCACACGACGTAGAAGTTAAATGTCCAACATTTTTACAGGAAACATGCTGAAAGCTGCAGAAACAAGTTGTTTCAAAGTGCCAGACAAGCAGAATGACAAAATAACAGGGACATGTTTTGAAACCAGCGGAGACGCCAGCGCGGAATAAAGCTGCACATACCAGCCTCCTACATTTCTGCTGCTGCCTCAGAAGACACAGTAGTCTAGCACAGCGGCTACACATTGCAAACCCCTCCATGTTGCTGCTGTTGTTTTTGACATATCTACCAAGGCAGCATAGTTGTCATAGAAACCAATGCAGATATTCCGGAAAACAAAAGAGCGCGGACACACAAATCAGATCCAAACAGTTGCGATACACAATAGAGTGCCTCAGGGATGACGCATTTTTGTAGGCAAAACCCGGAAGCGAGTTAGCATGTTAGGACTTCCGGTTCCAACGCCGTAAAGTCTATGGGTTTTTTGAATGGGTTTTTGCTAAAATCGCCTGAAATAAGGTCTGTGGTTAACAAAGCCTCACGTTTATTTTATAAATATTTTCACGTTTTGATCTATGACATAAAACACACCAGTTATAACCCACTTGGGATTTTTTTAAACCTTTATTGTATCTTAAAACGATGGTTGCTAACAAATTGCTAAAAGGGACTACTTCCTTTGGCGGGAACTTTAGACGTCATCATTAAAAACGGGACATTTGGACAGCATTTCTCATGAAAAAGTGGATAAGTATTCATAACAGCGCAGATCATAATCAGCGAGCATGTTTATAAATAAAGTTGTTTTTTAAATAAAGTTTGAGGAAGCTTGGTGGTGATGACGTTAATCCGCGACCATGGTGTGCTGTAGTCCGTTTATAGCCTACTGTTAGCCTTTTATATCTGACGACTTTATTTAGGCTTCAAAATCTATAAATGTTGTGTTAACTTGTAAAGATTATCTTGATAGACAAAACGTGTAAGTGTCATAACCCTTTGTTAAACACAGAGCTTATTTTCTGCGATTTTCCAAAAGTCTATGGGAAAAATGCATAGGCTTTCAACCGAGGGAACCCGTGCGCCGCTAACTTCCGGGTTGGCCTACAAAAACACATAATCCCTGGGGTACTCTATATGGACATCATTAATTTAGCAGATTCCAATCAGATTTTGATTTATTGTTTAAACGTAGCCTTTATGCTTCCCCCCAAAAAAATTATAAAAATGAATTATTCAAAAAACAAAAGAAAACAAAAAGACAAATATGCTCATCTTAGAAGAAATGCATTTCATTGTGTGGTGTGTATTCTCTACCTGTTAGTCTCCACATTTATGACTTTAATGCCCAGCATGGTGCCATAAAGCACAAAGTGTCCAGTCTCATCGAAGATGACGTTGGTCAGTCGGATGCCGTCCACCTTCTCCAGCTCTCGCTCCACCGCCATCCTGCGGCCAAACTCCATATCGGGCAACTGCTGCCTCATCTGCTGGAGCTCCGTGAACATCTGCCATTGCACAGAGACGACAAATTCTTACTCAAAGTCCTTCCAATGTGCATTTGTTAACCCTTGAAATCTGTGAAAATATAACTATTATAATTATAGAACACTAACTTACCGTTAATGATTCGTCAAACACCCTCATCAGCTTCCCAGTGAGGAAACGGAAAATCCTCACTTTGCGGTCAACGGCGATGGTGGCCATTTTCTTTCCATCTTGGGAGAACACCAGGCTGGTGGGATACGTTCTGCTTTTGGCAAACTCGTACAAGTCTGTGTCTGTCTTGAACTCCCAATCCACTTGCCGTGGAAATTTGAATTCGCTCGGGAGCCCCGTCCAGTATTCCAACATTCCCGCTTTATCAGCCGACACTATGACGCGATATTTCGGATTCAGGCGGATCTGAGACAGTGGCGCAGTGTGCATCTTTTCAAACGTGTGCAGGGGTTGATTACTTCCACGTCCGTCGTATACAAAAATCTTCCCTGTGGATTTCTCAGAGCAGGCTACTGTGGAGATGGCATCGCCTGGATTATAGATCCATTCGCACTGGCCTGGATGGAAGCTGAAAAAATAAATAAATAACTTTCTTAACCTTCTGCTGGCCTTTGGTCAATTTAAACTGGAATTTTTTTTTTTTTTTTCTCTCTTTTATAATTTTTTTTTTTACTTCATCAGATTAGTACGAAACTTGGTGACTTTTGTAGAACTTGCTATATAAACACACAAAAAAATTGTGGACAATTAATTTGTGAGCTTTGGAAATGAATGAGAAATACAAAAAAAAAAAACAAATTTTTTGAGAAAATCTACAAATCAGTAAAGATAAAGTATGTGTGTGTGTATCTATAAATGTACGTATGTATGTTTATGTATGCATGTATGTATGTGTATGTATTTATACACACAAATTATTTACTCTCACCAGAAGACACCAATCTGCCTTTGATACATTGGATTTTTAATACCAACCTTTGCTATATTTTTTTTTAAAAAACATTAATTTAAAATAATAAAATATGAAATATTTATGTATTTTTTATTTTTTACATGAAATTCACTCAGAATACAACACAAGCGCCATATAGATAAAGGTAGACTAAATGAAGAATAACAGATACGCACACACAGAGAAGCAAGATTTTACCCGAGTTTGAGCATGTTTATCATGTCAAAGTTGACGACATCAAAAACTTTCATCGCCTGATCATCACCCACAGAGCAGAAAAGCGCACCCTCCGCACTCACAGAAATACACTCGATCACACCTACACATCAGAGACAAATGCAGCCAGATTAATTACACATAACATTTTATTTTATTTTATTATAATATTAAACTCAATACCACAATGCTAGACTAAAGGCACTGAAAGTGGTTTCTAGGGTGTTGCTCACCCGGTCAGTGTAGTAACAGAAACCTACCCAAATGGCTGCGGAAGTGCTTGACAAACTCTATGCCCTCATCCTCCTTCTTCTTCCAGAACTTCACATGTCCATCTTGACTTGCTGTTATGATAAAATCTGTTCTAGTGTGGTTGAAAATTACAATCAGTACATCTTGAGTCAAATAAATGCACTTACATATAAGTTCCAGGGCTCAGAAATAAGGAAGGAAGTCCGCTTGACCAGGGCCAGTGAGAGACGGTTTCTGTCGCTTGCCCTATTGGGTCAGCAGCACTATATCATACAATTTTTTTTATTTTTTATTACTGTGTCAATGCATTTTTTTTTTTTTTTTTTTTTTTTTTTTTTTTTACAGCTTGTAATCTTAAACATATGGTTTTCTGTTACATAAAAGTTGTAAATTCTGCTTGTTGGATTATTATTATTATTTTTCTTAACTTATCAATTAGGTAAATTATCTAGCTGGCTTTTTTGAGTTTGAGTTTCTTGTATAATTTAAATAACAGTGGAATTTCCAGCTATAAAAATGTGTGCGTTAAAATAAAAAAGATATACATTTTAATATGACATTTCATTTTAAATAAACCTTAAATCATTTACAATTTACAATATATATATATATATATATATATATATATATATATATATATATATTTTTTTTTTTTTTTTTTTTTTAATTTATTAATTTATTTTTTTGTGGTGGGACTAGTAATAATGCGGGCAATGCAAGTAGAAATCTTAACTAACGTTACTGGCCTGAGCAGGCTTGCAGAAAAAAATCCTTGCTAATATATTATTGATTTACTAGTCAAATATTCTGAGGTGGCAAGTTGGAGAAAACTTACTTGGAGCAAACAATGTGTGTTATAACATCTCTATGCATGTAACTTCTTTCATACATGGAGGCAGAGGGTAAATTGTCCAGGTACAATCTTTCAAACTCAAGAACTGCAGCAGAAGACATTTGGTTCATTAATAAAACATTTCAGTGTGAACAAAACTGTAAAATCTAATCATTTAGCTGCTATGAAAACACAAGACAACTGTCTAGCACAGTTTGTTGCTCAAAACTTTATTAACTGTCAATCTAGACATAATACAGGCAACTTTAGTGCCCAAAATGCTGTCTAGGACTGTGTACTGTAAGCAGCTCACTCGGTTTAGGGACAGTAATAGAAGTCAATTTAACGTAGGCCTACCTTTTTTCTTTTTTGTTTGTGTTGCCTCATTGGGCAAAGGCCCGACCCATTCCCCTTCATCTTCATCTTCGTCTAGTTTGCGTTTATTTTCAGAACCATCACGACTCACGTCGGACGCCATTTTCGAATTCAAGTTTATGTTTCTTCCTCGATGGTGGTTTTAACGTAACAAACGTCTCTCCCTCCACACACTGCCGTCTACAGGATGGGAGAATCACAAGTCCAGACAAGACCGCGCACAGGGTAATTGTACACAAAGAACATTATTCAACTAGGGAAGCTTATGTGTAGCAATTTTCAATTTGAAATGTAATATGCAAAATGGCAATGCATTTCTGTATTTAAATTTACATTTTCCATACCATATGTGCAACGTTTGGAGCAAAATGATCATTCAAATTCAATAATATAATTCACATTTGTTATTTCCGACAGTAACATAAAATGTAGGGATAGTTCACCCAAAAATGAAAATTTGATGTTTATCTGCTTACCCCCATCGAAAAATAACCGCTAGATTGCAACGTAAGAAAGAAATTACAGTATTTTACACCGCACAGTGAATATCAGTCAATTTTATTACGGTTACTTTTCTTAAATATGACATCCTTGATGATCTATGCAGCCTACAAATGCGACCTCCAGAGGATGCAGCCTCTGAAATGAGATGCAGCTCCTGTCAACAAAGGAGTGTGTTTTTGGTTGTGAGGGAAAGATTACCTTTTTCAGCTTCCCATAGAACCGGCTTTAAGGTTTGTTTTTCCGGGGCAGCAACGGAGTTGCACACGTATGTTTGTTCCCAGAATTTCAGTGATGAATGCTTTGTAAACAAGTCCCAATTCCGCGCTGGATTTGCAGATCGCGGGTGGTGAGTAAAGCTGCATCAGATGTCTGTGTTTTGTTGGCAATCAGCGCGCAAGTGCATATAATGTAAACACCACGAACGTTTTAATTCCCTTTTAATTTACAATGATGTTGCAGCTTGCACAAGATCTCTATGCAAAAGCTGTGCGTGCTTGTGACTCTTTAGCTCTGCTCACATGGCACGCCTCCAGGAGCTCTGCTTTTGCCCCATTTTGAGGGGGCCTTCTTACCCCACAGGTAATTACTCTTAACTTTATACTTCAGAAAAAGAAATTTATGTTTTCCTCAAATCGAAGTTAATTATTCTGACCTTACGTCTCCAATGAACAAATATACATACACACCTTTAATATTTGTAATATAAACAAACATTTCTAAATTTTCAAATATGTATATATATAAAAGTTCATCTCACCTCAAAACTGTTCTGTTTGGATTACTTACAAATATCTTGCTCAGATGCAACGTCAGTTTGTTTTTGGCGCCATCTGTGGTCAAGAGGAAAATGTGTGTGTGTGTGTGTGTGTGTGTGTGTGTATTTTTAAATACTAAAAATATTGATTGGCCTATGGAGTGGAAAGAGCACTTTAGACGGATCAAAATCATTAAATGATGCAGAATCAATGAACCTTTGCCTTACTGCATTGCATATACCGTATTCCTTTATTATATGATATAATAGTTTTGTATTAACCCAGTAAATCAGTGCACTGTCACACAGCCACCACGTGGCGGCGCTGCAAACTAAGCAACAATTCTCTATCTGCGTACAAACATCTAAATGCACATGAAATACCAATCGTTTTCTTCCAAACACTAGACTATATATTTTTATATTATTATTTTTGTAGTATATTATTTTATTATTATATAAATATTTTTATAGATAATGATAGCCTAATAATATGCATTTATTTATTTCAGATGTTGATATATTGTATCTGTGTGCCACTGTTATATTAGGCTATGTCTGGAAAAAGAAGACACCTGCACTTAAGTTGATCATGATTTTGCTTTTATTATCATTCACTGCGAATAAAAAAATCACCATATAGCTACACTTATAGGCTCTCTCTCTAGGCTATATATATATATATATATATATATATATATATATATATATATATATATATATATATATATATATATATATATATATATATATACCAACCTCGACGTTCAAAAATAAATCAGTCTCGACTTTACAAACCTAAGACATTTACTGTGAATGTCTTAAGAATTTTTTTCTTTTTAAATTGACATATGACTCGGAATATGACTTTAAAATCGTTATATTCCTCCGACGTGTTCTTGATCGGTTTGAATGTTAAGTTTGTTATTAATCATTCATTGAAAGTTCGTGTTGTTACCGGCTTCTTGCGTGCACTTTTCACCTGATGATCCGAATGAGCGCGCACCGGGCAGGCACATCTGCAATGACGTCATGTCGAACCTCCCCGTCTCTCTCGTGCTGCCAGTGTTTGAGTTTGAGTGCTGGCTCAGATCCGGCTTCAGTATTAAAGGCTGCAAGTCTCTCATCAGCTCTGCTGTCCTGTATGCGCACCGGTCCAATGTGCATTACTGTTATTATTCATCTTTGGTGAATCAAAGATCACGAGACCAAACAATAAGCCATCACACACGCTGGAAACAGTTAAACATGAGCTGAGTTACACAAACTTATTCAACAACTTTTTCATATTTTGAAGATGGAGTTTTTTCCCCAGCCTTTTTCATTGCATTGCTGATGCAGTGAGTCCATGAAGAGCTTTTTTTTGTTTTTGTTCCTGTACAAGGACACAACTACATTTGTTGGCATGAGAGGTAGAGAATGGCTTGAATCGAAACGAGAGATTTGCTGAAGAATGCACTGAAGTGGATTCAAATGAAGATGTCTGCATGTGTTCTACAAAAAAAAAAGATGAAGACGGTAACTATCATTTCTTACGGTCTTTGAGACAGGAAGGATAGTATGGTCATTCCCAGTGGAGTTTGCATAGAACATATCAATGCATGATAATATGACGGAGTCTGTTTTTAATAGTAACGCTTTGTGACTGCTTTATCTCAAACGACAACATTAATGAAAGATACTTCATCAAACAATAAAATAAATAAATCAATAAAAAGAGTCCCTTGGTGCACATTTGTAGTCTTCTCATTGGGATTGTGTGCTTTTATTTCAGCGGTCAGTGTAATAGTGTTGGGCAGCTGCCAGCTGTCTGGGTCAGACACGTTTTAGACTCGAGCTGCTGTCTGGAAGAAGCCGCTTCATTAAACTCACGAATGTTCGTCTGCACGGCTGCCGCTTCTGCTGCGATAGTAAGAAATACACGCAAAAGGAGGTGACATATAGGATATATCTGTTGGAACTGGACGACTCTTCTGTGGCTGTTCTAGGGAAAAGCCGGCATTTGATCTGATGTTCATCCGGTGAGTAACTTCTTCTGTTGCTTTTACTATTATCACATAGAGCTATGAAACATTGAGTCTAGCAGTGGTACTGTAATACAGTTATGCTTGTGCTTATTATGATAGATAGATAGATAGATAGATAGATAGATAGATAGATAGATAGATAGATAGATAGATAGATAGATAGATAGATAGATAGATAGATAGATAGATAGATAGACAGACAGACAGATCCTCAAGCCGTTCTAAAACTGTATGACTTTCTTCTGTGGAACAAAAAAATGATGTTTTGGGAAATTTCTCATTGTGTTTTTGTCCATACAATGGAATTCAGTGGTCACTAAAACTATTTGGTTACCAGCATTCAAAATATCTTCTTCTAAAAAATGCATACCGGTTTGGAACAGCATGAGTGTTAGTAAATGTTGACAGAATATTCATTTTTGGGTGAACTATCCCTTAAAAACACACTTTAAAAAGTGGCATTTTGTGTCCGAAATAATAATTTAAGTAATAATAATAGTAATAAAATAGAAATATGCTGCTCAAAATGAAAATATTTTGACACTTTCTGGATGTCAGTTGTTAGTGGATCATGTTTTGCACTGTGGTTTCTCTGATAGGACACCTGTGTGAACTTGAGAACTGATACATCCAGCTTAAGACCATGATAGTACTGCAAAACTTGTGCAAAAAAATGGCTCAGAAAACTTAAAGTTAGTTCTGAAAAAGCTTTAGCAGCATTTGAGTGCAGATGAAACTTTATTTCATCTGCAATTTATTAAAGAAATACTTGTGAATCCCATTCACACATCAAAAATCTTGCAAAACTCAAACCGGTTGGTGAAACTTCAGTCTGATCATCCACCAGTCACGTTATTTGCAACAGGTTTTCATGAATCGGAAACAGGCAGGGCAGCTAATAGTCTAGTGCAGGTGTGAAAATGATAACCTGAAGTTACGGCATCCCACTCAACACCTATGAGCTCACCATTATGTGTGTGATCAAACCTGTTCAAGTCCAGATGTTACAGCTGCAGAATTGCACTCTGCTCTTGATGTTTGATAAGACACAGTTGAAAAATTGTGTTCAGTCAACTTTTAGGAACATTTTGTAAGATTAGAAACTGGCAATTTTCCACTGACAAGTTTTTTTCCCCCCACTCTCATTCATTTCCAGGCAAACAAATGGATCATTCGGGACAAGCTCCTAATATAGATCCGCTGCTTTGGAATAACATGAAGAGAGTTCTTATGGATTCTTGCCCAGCTCATGGCTGACAAAGGTGCAGGCACAAGTCCTTCCTAGAGACTTCACCTTTAGGAAGACTTTTAAACCTGGGATTAAGTGTGAACTGAGATTCGAATGCATCGAGGATGCTTGTCACGGATATGTTATGGTGCGAAGCTGGATTGATCATATCGCTTTAATCCACTTGTAGCCTCCCCCAACCCCCCTACCCCCACACCCATGTCAGATCTTCCCTAAATTATGGAAATTTTTTGGAAGACGCTGACTTGGATATTTAGCCTGGTCTTGGCCGCTGCTGAAGCTCAGATCCTTTCGTACAACTCTCAAGGTAAGTTTAACCGAAAGTGATGACTGTAGCTGTAACCGCTGATATCATACCAGATCTAAAAAATACTCTAGACAAGCCATAAATCATTTCTGCTTACAGTGATGTCATTTAGACACTTTCAGCTCTACCCAGAGAAAACTTTTATTGCTCAGTTATGTTTTCATGTAAAGTATCAAGCTTGTCTCAGATGCTTCTTCTAAAGTACATTGAGAGAAATGAGACATTCATTGACGTACAGCGAAGACAGGAGCTATAAAATACATGTAGGTAGCGTAATTCCGATGATTTGACCTTTGAAGAATTTCTTGAGCAATGTTTGAGTTATGAACACACTAGTAAAGTATCTCTTTGAATATGTCATTTGTTTCTCTTAGACATCAGTAAGACAAAATAGAGAGCAAATGGAGATTTTTGCTTGCGATTTCTATTTCTGATTTTTCTCCTGAGAAAGCCCCCTCAGCAATCTCACCTTTTGTCTTAAATATCAAAAGAGATCTCAACAATGCCTCAAACTGTGCTGAGATTTGCCAGTCCAGAGGAAAATTTTGCTCTTGCATAGCATCAGGAGATGTAACGAGGTCTCTGTTACAGGTATGCTTCCTTTTAAGTCATCTTAACACCTTTGCTCTTGAAAAACATTGAGGAATTTGATAAAAATGTTTATGATTCAGTTCAAATTGAGACTTTAGACTTTTAACTACTCAAACCTGATCCTAGTTTGAGACAGTAGATCTACTCTGAAATGACAAAAGGCAACATGTGAGATTACCGGGAGAGAAATCTTGAGTAGCAGAAGTCTAACACAAAAGTCTCCATTTGCTCCCTTTGAATATCACTGCTGTGAAGGAGAAACAACTGAGATGTTTAAGAGAATTAAAAATAAATGTGTCATTTCTCATCGAATTATTCAAAGACCAAATTACTTTAGCTATAATATCCACATTAATTTATGTCTATTTT
The DNA here is from genome assembly GCF_024489055.1 of Chanodichthys erythropterus. NCBI lineage: Eukaryota > Metazoa > Chordata > Actinopteri > Cypriniformes > Xenocyprididae > Chanodichthys > Chanodichthys erythropterus. The sequence continues at coordinate 55,174,719 of NC_090230.1, read as the reverse complement.
TATTTCTGTAAAGCAGTGGTTCTCAACTGGTTTGGCCGTGGGACCCACATTTTCCCATGGCCATCAAGCCGCAACCCAAATTTTTAGGAATTTGAACCAAGCAAATTTATTAAAAAAAAAAAAAAGGTCTACAACACACAAGTACTGTCACACTTTACATAGCATAGGCATCACAGAAATTGTAAGAATTTCACTAACACTGATGAGTAAACAGTATTATAGGTAAGGGATTTTGGGTTAGTGTTACAGAAACTAGTTACCATGGTAAATACACAATACTAACATGATCTGTTAATAAAACAAATGGACACTGATCCTGATGAATGAATGAACATCATACCTGCATGCAAATCCTTCCCAGCTAACACACGGCATACCACTTAGCCTACGTAATTTATTGGTAGCTTTTTAGCAATTTTGGTAATTGACACTGTAACTACGATGCTGTATGCTCTTAATTTTGACTGCAAAAATGCGTTCTGTGTGAACTGGCCCCAAAAAGTTACAAAAATAATGAGAGAATAATGACACTGACATATACCCTCATCTGCCAGCAGATACTAAAACAGGACAACACAAGATGCAGGTTAGTGGAATGGAAAAAAACCCTGCAAGGTCTAAAGATGTTTTTTAAAGTTTAACTTTTTTTACACCTCATTTTTAGAATGCGTCATGCAAAAGACCCGGTCACAATTGTAATGATGGGTGTGAAATGAGCAGCCAGGGAAACGGATCTAATGGCTCGTTTCCACTTAGTACGGTATGCAATTTTTGCCGTTTCCATTGTCAGAAGTTGTAAATGGTACCCTAATTCTGAACCATACTGTACTACTTTTTGGGGGACCCTTTCATTGGGATACCTAGCACAATAGTACCAATAGTACCTAAAGGGTGGAGCTACACTTATTGCAGAAGGTTGATTGGTTGACAGAGAATCGTCACTTACGCGTGCTGCAAGGGGAATGACAACACAGTCTCTTTGCAACACAATGGGTAATTTTTAGCTGTTTTTTCTTGCAGCCTTCAGCATTTTCTCAAACAAAGCTGCTGTATTTTGTTTGCTCCATTGTTGTTTACGGTCACCTTCTTCTTCACGCGAGAATGACGTTGATCGCTACTTTCCGGCATACACCACGCCCATCAAGTAAGGGTACTGTTGATCAGAGTTTACCATCCCAAATCGTACAGTACTGCACTGAACTGAGCCGTACCGCTCGGTGGAAACAAGCCATAAGTGCAGGAGCGTTTAATGACAGTGCTGGGAAACATGGGGAACTCATACTTCCACATACATACAACGACTGATCAAAACACGAGTGGAACACAAGCACTATTTATACACAGAAGAGACAAGCTAAACAAGATAACGAAGGGGCGAGGGAACTAATCAACTTAAAACTACAAAGAGCTACAAAGCAAAACACATGACAGGAAATAACAAACACACAGGTAATATATGACACAAATGCGTCCATCTAGCAAGTTTACAGCGCAGCGGAATGGAAACTAACAGAAGATCAAAGCCTTTGCAAAAAGGCAACAGCATCCATGCACGTCTTTCAAAATAAAAGTAAATATATTTTGTTGTTGCTGTTGACTACACACTCTGTGACCACCCAAAACGGACTTACAAACCACTTTTGGGTCACGACCTACCAGTTGAGAAACACTGCTCTAAAGGGTTTGGAAGAGAAACATCTGAAACAAAGTTGCTACTAGAATTAAAATGTAACTGAAACTCAGTCTCCTGATCTGTGATAGATCAACCACTGAGCAATTAAACCTTACTCTGAGCACACCTGCCTCATAGAATGCTGAAATTGCTTGTTGATTTTTGGTTTCCTATGATTACCCTTTCCTTTGTTTTGCTCACTGTTATCTGATTGACTTTATTCCCCAAAACAAAAAGCGGAATTTCTATCCACACTGGATCACTATCAGCTAACAGTACCAGTGCGGGTGAACGAGAGGGGCCAGTTCATGAGTTACACTGTGAAGCATTACAGGCCTGGTCGGCGGCGACGTGGACTGGACCAGGCTGAGCTGGACCACACTGAGACCAGGCTTTTTTACAAACTCTCAGCCTACGGCAAGCACTTTCACCTGAACCTGACACTCAACCCCAATCTGGTTTCTAAACATTTCACAGTAGAGTACTGGGGCAAGGACGGACTAGACTGGCAGCATTCAGTGGTCGATAACTGCCACTATGCTGGATATCTACTGGATCAATATAGCACTACAAAAGTGGCATTGAGCAACTGCAAAGGCTTGGTGAGTACAACAGATTAAAAAAAAATCTTCATGCTTGTGGGTGTATGAGAAGGTAAGTATGCTGTTTTTCTCCAAAATACCTCAGGAAAAAGACACTGTTTTCTGCATAAAAGAACAGATTGGAAATTGTACATTCACACAGGGATATGAAAGCATGCTGGCCAATGACATGTGGAATATGCATTGCATTTTATTGCCCACATATCTAAAGATCTTCAGCTGAAGTGTTTACTTCCTCAAAGGGCCCCATATTTGCTGACTTAGCCTTTTTAATGTGACTGATATGCTGTCCTTTCTGTGAATGAATATTTCTAAACCACGAGAATATGCGCTATTACTTTTAGTGATCGAACGTATGATCTTCATCTGGCAAAGAAATTGGTGAAAAAACTTTGCGCCCTCAACCACTTCACAATGCCTTAGAAAAAGTAACCGCATTGCAGTGATGACCTTAATAACTGCGTAGCAAAAATCTAGTTATAGCCGAAGTGTGTAATTCTGCAAAAGTAAAGGTTGTTGTCAAACAGGTTTCCTGAACACTCTGCTATTGGTTGGACAAACCGAAAGTCCCTCCCCATATTCACAGCATTGGTTGAATCCAAGGGCATAGATTTGGTTTCAACTTTGGGGGGGTTGAACATTGGTATGGTTGTATTGTATTGGGGGGGTTGTAACTGATGGCTTTGAATATTGGGGGGGTTACCTCCCCCCCACAAACTACGCCCCTGGTTGAGTCAGTTTTGCTGTGCAGGGAAGCTGATTCCCTTTCTTGAGAATCAACCTACAGATGACTTCTTTGTAGTTGTCTATTAAGCTTATTAATCTCAGATAGGAGACAGGATTTTGACATTGAAAAATGCAGCTCATTGTCCATGTCAATGTCTTGCTCAGCTGTTTAACTCCAGAGCTTCAGGCCAGCGTCCAGAATGAGTCAGCGTGTCTACATTACATTAATAAAGCTTAGGCAGCTTCAAGAAACTCATGCCTCATGTGTGTGACTAACACGAAAGATAGATAGAGAGAGAGAGAGAGAGAAGAGAGCTTAAAGCACCTCGTGTGTGTTGCTGCCAGAGTTCTTATCTATGTCCCTGTCTCTGTGTACACGGCTGCTTCTGCTCACTGTTAAGTGACTGCTGAGTGACAGCAAAATATTAGCTTAGCTATCTCTCTGCATCGGGCTTGAATCCCTCCTGCACCTGCAAGCCCGTTGCCAGCTGATTCCTATCCCACGCTGAGCATTTCATCTGGAAGGGCCTTTGACGTTGCTTGACTAAACCGCACTGCACGGTTGCTGTGAAACATGGCTTTCTGTGATGCGATGTGATTATTGTAATATTAGATCATGGCTCTGACTAGTATAAACTAGTGTGACATTTCAAAATGCCTTGACAACTACTTCTGTAACTACTAACAACTAAAATGCTTTTAATGCTGCACAGCTTAACAGCTTAGCATGTTAAGGCAATAAAAAAAAAACTTTTGAATGCCCCTGTCAAGTAGGGATGTGCAAGACTGTTCGACTAGTTGATTAAACGATACTGCTGCTGCTATTCAACTTGGAAATTCTAGTCATTTACTTTTTATGTTTTATGTTTTACAAAGGCTATGTTTAAATTACCGTCATGTTAATTTTACATTTTAAAATTAATATATTATTTTGAAAAATGTGTATCTGGAGCGGAAAACAAAATCATTTCGTTTCACCTCAGATTGCATGTGTTCGTTTTCACTCACAACATGTTCAGAGAAATGGGACTACTCGACCAGTCGCAAAAAAATTTTGTTTAAACGTTAATGAAATTAGCGCACATTGCGCACATCCCTACTGTCAAGTAGCATGTATAAAATCGAATTTGTTGTGTCATTTATTGAGGCTTTGCATGACATTTTGCATCTTTTTATTTTGTGTGTGAAAAAATTCAGATAAACGCATATTGTGTGAAAATCTTCCACTGTGTGGACAAATCATTTTTCAAAAGGTCATATTTTGTGTTCCAAAGAAAGGAACGACAAATTGTGAAATTTAGCTTTAATGCAGCTACCTTAAAGGTGCCCTAGAATTAAAAATTGAATTTACCTTGGCATAGTTAAATAACAAGAGTTCAGTACATGGAAATGACATACAGTGAGTCTCAAACACCAACAACCTCCGAAGAACAACCGACTGTTACGTAACAGTTGGGATCATTAATATGTACACCTCCAATATTTGCATATGCCAGCTCATGTTCAAGGCATTACACAAGGGCAGCCAGTATTAATGTCTGGATCTGTGCACAGCTGAATCATCAGATTAGGTAAGCAAGCAAGAACAATAGCGAAAAATGGCAGATGGAGCAATAATAACTGACATGATCCATGATAACATGATATTTTTAGTGATATTTGTAAATTTTCTTTCTAAATGTTTCTTTAGCATGTTGCTAATGTACTGTTAAATGTGGTTAAAGTTACCATCGTTTCTTACTGTATTCACAGAGACAAGAGCCGTCGCTATTTTCATTTTTAAACACTTGCAGTCTGTATAATTCATAAACACAACTTCATTCTTTATAAATCTCTCCAACAGTGTAGCATTAGCCGTTCGCCACGGAGCATAGCCTCAAACTCATTCAGAATCAAATGCAAACATCCAATTAAATACTCTACTTACGCGATTAGACATGCTGCATGACAAACACTTTGTAAAGATCCATTTTGAGGGTTATATTAGCTGCGTGAACTTTTTTTATGCAATGATGGAGTCGAGAGCTCGGGAGGGGGTGGAGAGCGCAAGCAATCAAAGGGGCAGCAGCCTGAATCGGCGCATTTCTAATTATGCCCCAAAATAGTTCAAAGCAGTTAAAAAAATGTATTAAAAAAATCTATGGGGTATTTTGAGCTGAAACTTCACAGACACATTCAGGGGACACCTTAGACTTGTATTACATCTTGTAAAAAAAACGTTTGATGGCACCTTTAACGCAGTTAACTTTATCTACTTTTCCAAAAAGGTAGCTTGACTGTAGTTGAAATACTTTAAATTATGAGTACCTTGTATCTTGGCAAGATTCATTTTAAAGTAACTTTCCCAACACTTGAACCTTGATAGAATTTGTGCATGTTGTGTCTTTAACTTGACGAGAGACTGAGGGGAAAATTCTCAAGAGCGATGGCCCTGTGCAATTACCTTAAACTGGTGTGTTCATGTGGGAGGACAGGCCTCGATATTAGATTCCACCCTGGTATCAGCAGCACCCTCACATAAATCTATGAGAATTTAGAGTGGCTCTGCTGGTCCTGAGGCATTTCCTGCAGTCACTGTGTCTGCGTGCAAACACAAAACCTTCTCTCTAAACTACTCTGCAGACCTATAGTTTCAGGAGTTCAGTAAATAGAAAGCCTGTAGAGAGTTTTACCTGAACCCCTCAGTTGGATATTGCAAAATATTAACAAAATAATGATTTAGACAAGTTTCAGTAAACCTCAGGATCTCTCAGCAGCATTTGTGACATGGTGTTGGTTACCACAGCAATTCATACAGGTGTAAACAGGGTCTAAAACGTTTTGAGCTTTTGTCCACTTTCGGCCACTTCCAGAGGTAGTCGAAAACGCATTTGCCTGGAATGCTTTCATAGTGTAGATGCACATGTGGTCAAATGTGTTCGAACATCTACAAAAGACCACCTACTTTCCACCTTCTGACCTAATGCGTAAACATCATGGGAAGCACGCTAGCCAGACAGGATTTAAACTTTGTTGGCTGAGACCCAAGTTTGGTTGGAAGACAAAAAACGTACCAAGCACAATGTTCTCTCACCAATTTCTAACACGCACTCACAGCATTCAGTCTTGCGGCTATCAGAGCAGAAACAAAAGTTACTGCTCCGTGGGTTTTTCCGTCATCTCCGAGCGCGTTCATATGTAAATTGCATGAGCTTATTTTGTCCATTAAATCGAAAAATCTGAAGAAAAAAAACATACATTTACCCACCCACAGACCCTCGCCTCAAAGAAATCAGGACAGAAGTGGTTGAAAGTGAACAAAAGAGACAGATTAAAATACCAGGTGTAAAGGGGAATGTCCCCCTCGTCTATTTGTGATCCGATCAACCAAAACGCATCTTAATACCAGGTGTAAACATGACCTTAGACCAGGGATAGGCAACTTCAGTCCTGGAGTGCCGCTGTCCTGCAGAGTTTAGCTCCAACCCTGAATAAGAAAAACCCACCTGCCTGTAGCCTGAAGACAACGATTAGCTTGTTCAGGTGTGTTTGATTATGGTTGGAGCTAAGCTCTGCAGGATAGCGGCACTCAAGGGCTGCATCCGAAATCCTAGGCAGCTGACTTGTTGCCTCGCTGCCTTATCAGACTTGTAAGTCAGTGTTTGTGCATGAAGGCATCTCACGAAACTGATTTCAGACAGACTTCTGACTGAGGCAGCGATCTACAGCATTTAATGATCTACAGCAAAATAGCGCAAGCTATTTCACAGGAAGTGAAGCTAACATTGGGTTCAGACGTGCCTTGATGTCTTCCTACCATGAAATGTGTCCTCCGAAGGCAGCATTTTCCAGTTTTCGGATTTAGTCCAGGACTGACGCTGCCCATGCCTGCCTTAGACTATGGCCCTGTTAACACCTGGTATTAACATGCGTTTTACCAGGTGTATGATCGATCCTGTGACGGACTGTTTTGGCTCGATTACACTTAGTTCACAAGAAATAAATAAATAAAAAATTATCATATTCAGTTAATGTGTTTTGGCTTTATAGGTATGTATAATGTAATGAAAATTATATTTGTCAAAATGTACAGCTACTTTTGAATGGCCGTCAATGGAGATGGAGAATCTTTGCTCACAGAAAATAGTGTAGTTACAGCATCTACACTGGGGTGCTATCTGCTGACCTAACAGATTAACCAGTAAAAACAAGCAAAAACAGTAATGTTTACAGTAATGCAGTTACTATGAAAATCTATGAGAAAAGACATTGCAGAGGGATGTGCTGTTGTTCATATTGGTGGTCTATTGGCTAAGTTCCCTGTGACTGTAAAGGTTGAAAAGTCCTGCACCATGTTAACACTTTTGTCTTTAGGCTAAACTATAAAAAACTGTGTATATTTTAACATTTATTCTGGTCTATTGTCTTGCCCCATACACTTCCATTGTAAGTGACTTGTTGTAAACAGGATGTTGAGGTTTTTTTTGTTTTGTTTTATTTTTTACAACAAGTTTTTTTTTTTTTTTTAATTGAGATTGTTTTAAGACATACCAGGCATCTACCTTTCCATTTCACGTTTTTGGCCACATAAGAGAGTCCTATATGACCCCAACCAGTTGATTAATCTGCATCACAACTGATCTCATGTAGGTTTGATCTTTCCCAATGGCTGGGATCAAAACTCATATTGAAAGTAAAAGCAAACTTAATATTCCACTTCCATTATTAAATCAACCAGACAACTGACACTAAAGCTTTAGTTTGTAGTACATGAGAAATTCCAATCATCTCTGCTTTATCAGGTCTGTAATATTAGCTTTTCCTCATAATTCCCCTTTAGTTAGAATGGAGAACGAGATGGTTGCAGTGATGCTAAAATGTTATTTTATTATTGTTGCAGCCAAAAGTACTGGCTCAGTCACCTTACTTCATAAATTGAGATTTCTTCATTGCCTCAGTCATTTTATTGAAACCAAAAATGGAAAAACAATCCTTTGGATGCCTCAGCGTTTTTCGCTGTGCATCACACAGCATACGGCTTATATCAACTGCGCTTTTGTTTTGTGTGTGCAGCGTTTGCTATTTCTTTGTAAAGATTTAATTGGTCTCATTGTGGAGTTTTACAGACTTGGAGAACATGCCAGAGGTTTTTTTCTTTTCTTTTTTCCTACAAACACATTTCTGAGGCACATTTTGAATTTATGTTAAATTGGGGGTGTTCAAGGGCACAGATCTGTGTGCTTTGGTCCCTGTCCAGGTAATTACGGTGTTGTTCTTTATGTAATTTGGTGGTTTTGAGTGATTTATCTTATTGATTTGTATTGTGGCATGTTTTTGCATTTGCTTGCAATGCTGAATGATATGAATTACTTGAAATAATATGAGTTCTAATTATCTGTGTTCTGGTATGTGTTTTAACAGCATGAACTTAAGAGACTATTTGTAGAGATGATAAGCATGCGATACATACATTAAAATGCATTATTTTACAACCTTGTCCTTGATATTGCAGATGGAATATTTCAACGTTAGTCAATGAATGTATTTTCTTGCTTTTCCTGTGTGCTTTTTGTGTAACCTATCATTTTCTCTTTTCTTATCAAGCATGGTGTCATAACCACAGAGGACGAGCAATATTTAATAGAGCCATTAAAAAATATATCCAGAAATTTCAGTGATGTCAACCACGAAGGACAACCACATGTTATTTATAAAAAGACTTCCATTCCTTCTCCACAAAAGCCAAGCGAGGAGTTCAGCTGTGGTGTTTCAGGTTGGTAAACCTCCATTTGGCCACATTGTGACATAAACAGCTATAGATAGCAGGTTAGGAAATGATGGTCAGTGGTTCAGGTTTGGCTGGAAGTCAGCCTCGGCATGAATGTTGAGTGAAGATCTAATCTAAAGCTCAGCTGAACGCCGTTTTTACTAAAAACTGAACTGCTAATAAATCTCTTTTTGATGAGAAATTGTTTTCTCCAGACCTCACAATAAACAGGACACCCTGCTACGATACCAATCCTGAAGCAACCCCACCTTACTCAGTCCCTGGCGGAGACAGCTCGACGAGTGGCCACCGCCAGCGCCGTTCCGTCAGTTCTGAACGCTTTGTGGAGACCCTAGTGGTGGCGGACAAAATGATGGTTGGCTACCACGGTCGCAAAGACATCGAGCACTACATCCTGTCCGTAATGAATATTGTAAGTTTGGTCCTGCTTTTCTTAAGCGTGCTTGTCTCAAAAGCATGTTTCAGTCCTTTTTTAAGGGTACGTCGGAAGAACTCGAACAGCATTTGGCTGACTTTGTGTCTTTTCTTCTTTTCTGGAGGTCAGGTTGCCAAACTTTACCGTGATGCCAGTCTTGGAAACGTTGTGAACATTATTGTAACCCGACTGATTGTTCTGACAGAAGATCAGGTCAGTGTTTTAATGTGATGCAAAAGTTTTAATGTTAATGTGATTCAGAAGTCTTAAAGGGATAGTTCACCTCAACTTTACTCAACTTCATTTTGTTCCAAACCTGTATGACTTACTTTCTTCTTTGGAACACAAAAGATTATATTTTGAAGAACATTCATCTGTTTGAAAATCAATGGAGTCCAATGTTGTTTTGGACTCCATTGACTTTCATTGTAAAGGATAGACAAAAAAAAAAAAGTTTTTTATTTTTGTGTTCCGCAGAAAAAAGAAGGTCAAACAGGTTTTGAATGAGTAAATGATAACACATTTTTTTTTTTTTTTGGGAGGGGGGGGGGGGTGAACTATACCTTTAATTTTTTTTTTTTTCATTGTTCTGCAAAAACAAGCCATTTAAACAGTTTACAGCTGCAATTTGGTTTTGCAAAAGGTCATTGTTTTTCAGCAGTACTTCCCAAGATTAAGCTAGGTGACATTTTCTCCCTAGTCTCACGCACATGCTTACTATTCATCGTTCTTGTCTTTTGTCTGCATTGGCATTAAATGAGTGTGAGCTCAGAGTATTTTTAGAAGCTTAGAAACACCTCACAGTAGTCTGCAGTTTTATTGGCCTGAAGAGACAAGACAGATGGAATCATGAATCGTCTGACCACTTTTAAAGATTAAAGTTATTCAAACAGATATGCCTAGACATTGTCCCTCAGGGAAACTTTGTAAAAGATTTCACGGTAATGTCTTAAATGAGAGAGCCAGGGCGTTTGTCTATGTTTTTTTTTTTTTTTGTTTGTTTTTTTGTTCTTGGAAGAGTCAAATAACTCTTCTCAGACTGGGAAACCAACCAAAAGATCCAACTACCACAAAGATGATGTCATTACAGAAGGGTGTACTACAAGTCACATTGTACCAGCCAAATAATAAATATAATATATTATATAAAATAATAATTCAACAAACTGAAGCGTCCTTTGTTCTATTGACATCATCATTTTAAAATGCTGTGGGTCAGATTGTGTCATCTCAAACAAAGTTTGATATGTTACATTGGTGTTCTATGTTGCAGCCCAACTTGGAGATAAACCACCATGCAGACAAATCTCTAGACAGCTTCTGTAAATGGCAGAAATCCATTCTTTCTCATCAGGGAGATGGAAACAGTATCCCAGAGAATGGGATCGCCCATCACGACAATGCTGTTCTCATTACAAGGTCGGTTACTATTATTCCCATCTGATTTTAGGGGTAGTTAATGATTGAGGTTGGGAATATGGTTAGGACTATGTTTGTTTGAAAGGAATGTTCTTCCAGGGCCAAGATGTTGATCCAGGAACACATCCTACTTGGTCACCAACACTTCATCTGTTTAAAATCAAGTTTGATGACAAACATTCATTTAGCCTATATTTGATAGATTAGGTTAGTATTGTTACCTATCCATTACTTTTTTTTACATTTTCATTGTCTGTTGAATTTGTGTAATGTTGCTGTTTAAGCATGAAAACAGTCTGCAAATTATAAAGCACAAAGTCACTCCAAAGTGCGCACTGTTTCTGAACTCCCTGAAACACCTCCACTGTAATCTTGGGTTTTCTTCTGGAAACGAACACGTCACAATATTCTTCATTTAAGTAATTCCTACATAATCGTATGCAAAATAAAGGGGCGAGGCCTGGTTGAGTGAGTTAGTGGTGTGTTGTAACTCGTGGTTATTGTAAGGGGCGGGACATTTCCCAAACACACTCAAAGCGGTTGACCAATCATAACACATTGGTCCAGCCGACCAATCAGAGCACATTGCGCTTTTCAGGAGAAGCTTCATAGAGACAGGAACTAAACGGAGTATTACTGACAGATTTGGAAGAGAGGTGCTGCAACAATGTAAAATATGTGAAAAGTAGTGTGTGTTTTTTTAACAGTAAAGGTGCTCTGTGTATGAATGACAGCTAGTGGTTGAAATGGGTAATGCAGTCCAAGTTCAAAATATTGTTGCCCCGCCCCCTCCTCCTCAGACTTCACGCACTTGCGGGTTGCCGGCTTGAAGACACGCAACAGGAGCGAGCTCAATTGACATTGGAAGGCGAGGAGACTTAAACACTGTAAAATAATTAGTTGATTTATTGATTCATGATGAGTTGATATCATGTTTTAATATGCTCCTGTTCATAGAGATTTTTAGATGGATGCTGAGGCTTTTTAGGTCAGGTAGAATCTGTGATCTCTGACCCAGTTTGTTCGCTGGCTTCCATGGCTGCAATTCGCTGCATGTGTTTTCCGCCAACTGTAAATTGTAAATTGGCAACGTGCGCTCTTGCCCAGATCGAAACAAAAACAGAAATTCTGACACTGAACGCAAATTTCAAAGTAAAATAACTGGCTGTAGCAATGGTTTTCAGAGAAACGAATATGTGAACTGAGCATGTTTAATAAATATCTGCAACCATATTATGGTATTTTTATGCTTTAGTACAGTCAAAAACTTACATAGAGCACCTTTAAAGCATGAAAACCTGTTCTGGACCCCAAAAACAAAATCAAGACTGTAAAAGGGCATAATAACCCCTTTAATATCTAATGTTTAAACCACCATCACATGGAATTGTCATTACAGTTGCTTCATGAAACCCCAGCAAACTAAACATGTCAACATCTTGTGGAAAATTGTTTTTATTGACTTGTTGACTGGAGGTTGTCTTTTTTATTTCAGTCTATGTTGTTAAACACATACCCTTCTTAAATCCCTGCCGTAATTCATATTTATCCAGAAGCCAAAAATGTCTTACAGTAGTTTGTTTCAGTGATTAGTTTGTGGGTGATCAGTCTGTTAAATGGCAGACAGCTCTGCAGTTTAACATTTTTTTTTTTTTTTTACTAACTTCCTCAATTTAGCTAAATTAGAGAAGAAAGGCTTGTTTTAGGGCTAGCTGACATTTTGGCATTCAAGTTTGACAGTTTGTACTGGAAACATATATTGGGTGGGTCATTTACAACTGAGACTAAACTGGTTATTAATGTCATTGTTAATTGCTGTTCACTGACGCATGACTGTGTGGTTTGGACAGGTGTGAGCCTTGACGCTGTCAGCTGATACTGTAGACGTCACTCCTTGAGCAGAGGTTACTGGATATTTCTATTTATACATATAATTTGTTTAACTTCTTACTGTTTTGCTAAACACGTAGAGGCCAAACACCTTTTCGAATTAACTGAAACAGGCAGTGTGTCTGATGCTGGTCTACAGAAAGTTTCATTTTAGATTTATTTCTTCTGAACAGACAGGTATCTGCCAAAGTAAGCCGTGCGGTAAACAACTAGCTGTTGTCCTGTGAATTTCTGGCAGACTGGTTTTGAGTCTGGCAAACAAAATGCTGCTGGTTCGCCGCTATAAATGGATTTCATTCTGAATTAAGTGCAGTTTTAAACTTTAGTCAGAGAGTTTTTCTTTCAGAAAAAAAGGAAAAGCTTTGTGTGAGGCTTGTGTTGTCTAAATGTGGTGAATGAATTGACATTTCATATTTCAGTTAAATATAAATTACTCCAAAGTTCATATTGTATTCTTTGCATCTACAGCTGTTGTTTTATTAGATCTATTCTGATTATTTGAGGCTTTGCTCAAGAAAATGAACAATAGTTTAAGTAAAACAGTGGATATCTATTATATCTAAAGCCGAGAATGCTCATTAGATCCCGAGTCGATGTGTGGAACCTTATATATATATATATATATATATATATATATATATATATATATATATATATAGACATGCAGATTTTTTTGGTGTCTCCAACTCTAATCTATTTAGTTTTTTGTAGTCTGAACAGACAAACCACATGTTTACAAACTTGATCCAGACCACATTGATATGTGGTTTGCAATCTGTCTCAGTCTCAATGTTCAGATTGGATTTCCTTACGGAAAGAAATAATGAAATTTATTTATTTATTTGAAATAAAGTTTTTTTTCATCACTCTGGACAGATTCTTGATGTATTGGATTATGTGACATTGTAGTTACTTATATGTAGTGAATGTCTGAGTCAGTGATTTTGGACCCAGCTGCATACCGTTATATGCATAAATACACTTATGAGTCATGATAGACATGAGCAAAGTTTCAGTGTCAGCTACTGTTCTATTAGAAAATCATTTGACATACACCAGAGATCAAATACACTGTATGAATGAAAAGATCAGATTTCATCATCTGTAAAATGAAAGTGTAGTCTGTCTGAGACTGGATTTGAAAAACAAATCTGATTTATGTGCCGCTTGAACAAAGCCTTATTTACTGTACATGAAGGCTAATATGCTGATTAGCTTTTTGTGGTTAGTGTATTATTAAGTACTCCTGCGGTCCTGCAATTTTAATGACCGTAGCAGTGCTTAATTTGGAGACATTTATATTGGGTGAATTCATATATGACTAATGATAGCCTGGAGGAGAGCTTAACAAACAGAGTGATGTTTCCTCGAAAGCCTGTAAAAGTAAACTCTCCAGCATACCATACAATGTAATGCCTCTAATCATTAGCTCTCTAGCCAGTTGTGATTATTTGTTTATGTTTGGTGTAAGCGAGGATCGCAACTCGTCATGCTATTAGTCACGTTTACTGAAACTGTCTTAGAGTTTGCTGTAAAGTAACAATAGTTTATGCATTTTCAAAAGTTGAAATAGTTTATAAAGTTTACTAAAATTGTGACCATTGGTGTAGTTTACAATTGTGATAGCTACAATTGTTTATGAAATTTACTATAATATTATGTAGACGAAATAATATAATAAAATAATATATTTAGCCAAAATATCACTATGTAATCTACCACAATATCGCATTTCAAGTAAACTTTGTAAACTGCTGCAACTATTACAATTTTATTAACTTTGTAATTTGTTAAAATCTTAATTTTAGTAAACTATCATAAGTATCACACTTTTAAAGGTGCCATCGAATGAAAAATTGAATTTACCTCGACATAGATGAATAACAACAGTTCAGTACATGGAAATGACATACAGTGAGTCTCAAACACCATCGTTTCCTCCTTATATAAATCTAATTTGTTTAAAAGACCTCTGAAGAACAGGTGAATCTCAACATAACACTGACTGTTACGTAACAGTCGGGATCATTAATATGTACGCCCCCAATATTTGCATATGCCAGCTCATGTTCAAGGCATTAGACAAGGGCAGCCAGTATTAACGTCTGGATCTGTACACAGCTGAATCATCAGATTAGGTAAGCAAGCAAGGATAATAGCGAAAAATGGCAGATGGAGCAATAATAACTGACATGATTCATGATATCATGATATTTTTAGTGATAATTGTAAACTGTCTTTCTAAATGTTTCGTTAGCATATTGCTAATGTACTGTTAAATGTGGTTAAAGTTACCATCGTTTCTTACTGTATTCACGGAGACAAGAGCCGTCGCTATTTTCATTATTAAACACTTGCAGTCTGTATAATTCATAAACACAACTTCATTCTTTATAAATCTCTCCAACATTGTGTAATGTTTGCTTTAGCCACGGAGCACAGCCTCAAACTCATTCAGAATCAAATGCAAACATCCAAATAAATATTATACTCACAGGAATCGATGTATGCATGACGAACACTTTGTAAAGATCCATTTTGAGGGTTATATTAGCTGTGTGAAATTTGTGTTTGCTGTTTAAGGCTGTCGAGAGCTCGCGGGGACGGGGAGCGGGAGCGGGAGCGAGAGAATCTGTTAGTTGAGATCATGAAGAAGCCTTTCTGTGTTTGAGATAGCAGTATTGGTATATTTAAAAGCGTACATTTTGAGGTTGAAATCGGCTTGTTTTTCGGAGATTCTAGCACGCAGTAGGGGCGTGTCATGTCTGTGTGTATTTCCATACTGGGAAGCGTGGCTACTTATTATGCAGCGCTCTGGCCGGCTCTAGCTGATATCAAAATTCAATGAAGAACCGTGGCCGTTACACCGAAAATGTTTTGAAGTACTTCTTCAAAACTGATTCTGAAGAGGCTCTGAGCGACGATGAAAGCGGCATAATAAGACATTACCTATCTGGAGTCGGGTAACACGCCGGCGCATTTTTCAGGATTTTTTTCACATTGCAGCAAAACAGACTTAAAATACTCCGTCATTTTTTGTCATAGAGACATAAGTAATATATAAATTGAAACTATAGAATGTCTTCTTTTATTTGTGTACACTCAGAGTAAAAACAAAATGTTGTGCTTTTTGTAAAATAAAGAAAACTAACATGATGCGTGATCTCTCATCTCCCTCTGAACGAAGTCCAATCTGATAGTTCTCAGAAAATGAACTGTAACTTAGTGAATACTAATCATAAAAAAAAGTGATACTTGTGTCTGAAAAAACGTTGAAATGTCAGGTTTTAAATCGTGTAAGTCAAATCGAAAACAAACATTCTGTGTTTATGTAATCTGTATGAAAAGAGAGCCATGTCAGAAGTCTGTGATTCAGCTCATTATCCGCTAATGCGGCCACGCCCACGGAGGGAGCGCTATTCAGACACAAATTCAGTCAATACATGCATTCATCATCTCAATCGTGTATTTATTGTCTTGAAAAGTGTTTTGAATAGCCATAGTTAGCGATCTCTGGCCTCTGTTAGTCCAGTTAGTTCCTGGATTGCCTATTCTTCTTTAACAGGCTTCTCAGGTGAGAAAATTTCATTTCATGATTATAGTGACCAAAATGATCACGGTTATCACAGAATCCTGTTCAAAAAGTAAATTCACCAAGTTTCATGTGGAAAACCAGCAAATAACAAATAAAATTAGCATCAATATGTACTTTTTCTTTACATAAACATTAAAATAATAACATTAAAAATGATGGGCAGATTTTAAAGGAGTGTCTTACAACAATCTACAATGCACAAGTTCAAATAGAGTTTTGACAAAAAAAGTCACATATTTCAGCCTCTAAATCATTTTTATAAAAGTCAAAAAAGATAAATTACTGACATTTATAATGCACATTAACCTTTATTATTAATAGTATGCGGTCCATGCAGCTTTACAGGGGGTATGGCTTATGTAAATGAGATGTAAATGAGCCCTATTGTCACTCCCAGCAGGTGAGAACAGAAGAGAACTGCAATTTTAGAGGCGTTTTTCTCCCTATAGAGCTTTCTTGAATGCCTACCTTCAAATGGCCACAACTTCTCCAAACATTATCAGATTTCCATGTGTCACACATCGTTGGAAAGCTTGGAGACTACACTTTCAGAATCTATGAATAACTCAAAATGCCCCAGAACCGACTTGTGTCCCTACTTTCCGTGACTGGTCACATATGAAATTATGGCTCACAATAGGCAGTTAAAAAAATTTATTAAAAAAAAATCTATCGGGTATTTTGAGCTGAAACTTCACAGACACGTTCAGGGGACACCTTAGACTTATATTACATCTTTTGAAAAGGGGTTCTAGGGCACCTTTAATAAACTTTAATGTAATAAACATTAATGAACGCAACAATACCATTTATAGTAAACCTCTAAACCAGGGGTATTCAATTAAAGTTCCAATAGGTCCGGTCTCTATATTTCCTTCGAAGTGGAGGTCTGGACAATGTTTTTTTGGAACAGTTATACATTTCCATCAGGGCAGCTGTAGTACTTTGTAAAAGAAAGAAAAAAATCCTAAACCAAAGATGAGAATCTTGGGCCCTGAGAGTCAAAGCAGTGATGTCTAAATATTTTTTACCAATATTTACCAAAAAAAGTTAATATTTCTTCCAACTGGATATTAATATAAAAAGATTAAATCAAATGGTTTATTAAGCAATTTTTTTTTTCTTTCTTTTCTTTTTTTATGGCACATAGAAGGACTTTGCACTGAGGAAACATACTGGGGGTGCAGGGTTTACCTCTTAAGAAAAGTATGGACCATTTTTATATTTTGCTCAAAGTAATAACTAAAAACTAACTAAAAGCAAACAATGTACATAATCTAATAATCAAAACTATACAAAATAAAACAAAATTACAAAACATACAAAAATACAAAACAAAATTAACTATAGCAATTTCAAAGTTTTTTGTCTTCCCTTGCCATCTCTAAATCATTTTCCAAATTATAATATTGTTTATTATGAAATGCTCTTGCTGATTATTAATGCTAAATGTATGGGGGGAAAAAAGCTGGCACTTTACGTCTTTAGCGGGAGAGAGAAGCAAAGTGCAAAGGGGTTGAATGAAGTGCATTTGGCTCTAGAAAAAAAATATTAGGATATAGTGGAGGATATAGTGCCGAAAGATCATTACCGTAAACAACCCTAAGCACTTGTGGTGTGAAGAGCTCTGTTGTTTTGATGTGCTGATCACTTTCAACTGTAGAAACTGTAAAATGGCGCAACTATGTCCCTTGGTCTGGATGAAATACCACTGCTCTAAACTATTGAAGTAAACATTGTAACTATTTTAAATTGTAGTACAATTTTAGTCAAATTTGGAAACTGTTGCAAGTTTCACAATTGTAGCACCATACAACATTCCTCATATACCACACTTTGTGACGTTCACTATGTAGTTTGGAAATTTATGAAGTTTGTAGCTAATGAAGTTTACAAGAATATGATAGTTTTGGTAGCTTACTTAATTTACTTAATTCAGTAACTATTAAGTGTTTCATTTCAACAGTTTACTAAAATTCCAGTAGCTGCAGTAGTTTACAAAATGTTGTAATATTGTGATAGTTAAGAAGCTAAGAAATGACAGTGCACTCATAGTAGACATTATTACATATCCATATATTTGTAGTAAAAAATGAATTTCAATTCAGCAGAGGTCATATGGATAGTTTCCTTTGGTCAGCTGTCCTGCTCATTGGGTGGTTCAGAGTTGTAATTATTTAGACAGAAGCTTTCGAGTGATGGCATTTGCCACATTTGCTTCAGTACCACTGCGGGTACATGAGGAAGAAATATTAGCAGGATAAAGACCACGTCATCCTGACGGACGGTCCATTCTGACCTCTTCAGCGATGTTTTTCCAGACCTAGACTTTTGGCCGGTGCTTGACGGGGGGATGCAATATTGCTTGTTTGGAACACGATCCATTGCGAGAGCTGAGGGAAATTAAAGTAACTAAATCAAAATAAATCGATGTCCAAATGAGGTCAGCTTCTCGACACAAGTTCATGAGACAGTACCTAATGCTGGTGGAGTTTGCTCTGCTTGGGGAGTCGTGGGATGAGGAGGGAGCCACTAAAATTGAGTTTGCATTGTCCTCGGCTTTCTAATACATTAAAAGCCCGTCTTCAAGGCAGAGACCTTGTTCATCATTCCTTGTGTATGCTGTGTATGCCATTTCTTTTTTATTATTATTGAATTATCAGTACAGTATATACATCAATTAGACAAGCGAAACAGTGGGTCACACACACACACACACACACACACACACTGAACTTGCAGATAAAGCATTTAATAAGTTATTGGTTATACATACAGCTTTAGCAATTTGATGTCATGCTAATGTTAAGTAGTTTATTATAAGTTGAGGTTGCTAAGGCATGTACCACTATTAATATTTTTCAAAACCTATAATACTGTTATAGCGGGTTGAGTACAGCACTGAATATATGAGTTCAGTACAAGTTCAGTTGACTGTATTTGTGGCAAAATGTTGATTACCATAGAAATTTTGACTTAAAAGAGAGAATTAAATTTACAGTCATGTAATACAGTGAAAGGGGCCATTTTATGGAGGGTTTGAATGCAGAAGTGTAAAATGTATGATTGTATGAAATCACTTACATTTAATTATTCTGTTAAAACCTGCGCATTTAAGCTTGTCAATTTTTACAGTCGTTTTAAAGGTTTAGGTGTTACAAAGTTATAAAATTGGATATAACTTTTTCACAGAAAAGGTTAATAAGAGATTAATTAAGAGATGCATATTATTTTATTGTGGCTATACTATTGAAACACTTAAAAATTCATTTCCATTGTAGTTTCCTCAGGAGGGACAAGTTGAAATTCATTTTTGTGATAACATTATGCCACAACACTATGGCACAAATGATACTTCAAATCACACAGCTTGTTGGGGAACTTACAATGATAAATGAAAAAATCCATAGAGCTGAGCAATATCTAGCGGCCAGACTATCATAGAGAGGCTCTTTTGACTTGGCTAAGTAAGGTATTAGAACACCTTGTAATTGCATAGTAACACCCTGGCAACCACTCAAAACATCTTAGCATTGTGGCAGCATGTTTTGCATCAACAAGTACCTCTCGTATTTTCTTAAGAAAATCTAATTGAATGAATTTACATGTTTTCACATGTATACAAATTGTATAGGAAGCATCTTACTTGCTTATAAACTGTACAAATGAGCACAAAGAAACCCTTGTTTTGATTATTTACTTTTTTGGCTGCAATATTCCAGTATGATTTTCCAGATTCAAAGATCTTTTGGCTCCTCTGAGCCTTTTCAGCTGCCACAGTAAACAGAGCACATGGATATCTTCAGATCGACACCAAAATAGAAGGCAGATAGGAACTTTCCAACTACCAGTCTGACTGAATACGTGCATAACGTCTGCGCCCCCAAGCCCCTGACGCAAAACACAAAGCTTCTAAGATAGTTTAATATGATTCAGATCAGGCACTGCGTCTTTCCTCTGCGCTGAGGACAATGTCAAACAAAGCTTGGCTGCCTGCCCTTGGCCAGACTCAGCAGACCAAACTGCTTGTGATATTTTTCAGGAGGTGTTAAATGCCCCATTTGGGGAATAAGAAAATATTTGGCATTCTTTCATATAGGCCTGCCGTCGAAAATGTCAGCCGACTGATGACAAGTCCCATTGGGGAAAAAGAAAGAGTTTAGGTTACAAAATAAACAACAACAACACACACACAAAAACTGAAGCAAGCATGAACAGTTGTTAAGTTAGTGGATGCTGTCAATAAAATGTGTGTAATATATTTTAAATATATTGCATTAAGGTGTCACATTAGCCAAATTTCAGCAAAATGTTGTGGGGCAAAAGAGGGCATTGTCTGTTGTCAGTAGTGTAGTGACACATGAAGCACAGCTTACACAGAAGGCACTTTCAGACCGAGCTGCTTTCTGTTGGTCAATGTGGCGAACTGATGCGATCAACTCTGCAGGAGGAAATCTTGCGCCCTCTCGCAAAACTCCCTAGTGCACAAATTCCAATAGAAATTATTGGATTTCACTCGTGAAATTTTGCAGAGCAGCAGTAAATGTTACCACAACTTTAATTTTAAGCATTAAACATATTTAAAAGAAGTAAAAGTAGCAATAAGTATTAAACTTCAACACGTGAATCCCATAAAATTTGTGTTACAGACATGACTCCTAAATGTGCTAATGTGTTGTGCTAATACGTACAATTTTCACAAGGTAGATGATAAAATGGGCTTATATCTAGGGGACGGAATATCATAGAAGTTTGAGGGGATTCAAACCAGTAAACAATCACCCAGAAAATGCTTAGCAACCAGCGAGTTTTGCACAGGCAAACACCATTTACGTTTTCTTCATAAGTTACCGCATGGAGTCACAATGAATTTCTGTCATCTAAAGACCTCACTTTTGATTTCTTTTTTCTTTTAGGTATGACATCTGCACCTATAAGAACAAACCCTGCGGGACTCTCGGTAAGTACCAGAAATGAATCCTAAGGCCAAATATTCTTTGATTTAAGCATACGCCGCTAAAAGCCAAATGCTACATGCTTTGTTTTACTGGTGTAACAAATAATTCTGCACGCTTATTGAGAAAGACTTCACTGCCCTGTCTTTATTGAGCTGTTTGGTGCTTTGGCTCACGTTGAGCTCAAACATGGCTCAAAGCCTGCCTGCCTCTACAGACATCGCTGTCTCTTGTTTCATTTCCTAACATTCCCACTTCTGTCTGCTACGGGACAGAGGTGTTTACCCCTCCCCTGGGTTAGCCAAAAAAGAAAAGAAGTGAAGAAAATTAGACTATTCAGTATATAACAGAGAACAACTTGATAAAAGAAGAATTAATATGTTTAAAGAAGTTGGAATAACTGAGGAAAAAGCAAACATTTGTGTTTTTTTCCCCCCTAAATGGTCTGCAGGCAGTGTCAAAGACTAGTCTTATCTGAACCAGCCTCCTCCAGGGCTGAACCGTATATCTTGGAAGTAATATTGTGACTCCAGGGGTGGTTTGACAGATTGACCGCATTCGTCACATTCCCCGGGTCCCTTTAATTGCCCTGGCATCTGCTCTGCTTCCTTGCTGTCCCCCTCCTCTTTCTCCACCTCCATCTCCACTTCAACACCCCCCACTCACCCAGAGGCATCGCCATGATCTCGGGTCAACGTGTTGCCCTCTGGGGGTCATCGCAGAGTGGGGATAATACCAACGCGACCCTCGGCTTAGAAAAAACAATCCCCACCAATGAGCTTTCGAGTCAGCCTGGGCCCACTAGCCCTCTTTAGTCCTGTATCGCTTTCCTTTTTTACCCTTCTGCCTCCAGTCGGTGTCTTATTAGCCTTTGATTTGCATGTCCGCTCTTGTTTGGGCCTCTGGATAAGGAAGATAAAGAGGCCAGAAGTGCTTTGTTGGAGTGATGGCTCCGAAACAGTCATTAGCCTCCCTTGGTATTCCATATTTTTATGTATAAATCATAAAATTATAAATAAATCATTCATTATATTTGTAAAACATACTTTTTATGTTAAAACCTTTTTTGAAAATCATGATTAAGATTTGTATACTCACGTATTGCAAGGTGTAAGGAAAATGTTATTACAGTTTACAATTTTTAGAATCATTAAATTGCAGCTTTTCTTGAAAATGGTAGATTTTTTTTCTCAAAACCATATGAAACCAATATGAATACAAAGAGTGCATTTCTAAGAACCTGGGATTTATGTTTTAAATTTTTCCATATACACTAAAAACATATTGTGTCAAGCCATAACACACACACACACACACACAAAAAAAAAGTATCATAAAATCAGAGTCTATACAACTTGTGGTATATATTCCTAGTCATATATGAGGGACAGACCAGAATTTAAGTTATTCACTGATCATTTTCCAACATAGCGCAAAAATTGTATACAAACTTGTGCATTTTCAAACTTCAAGACATGTTGAGACATGTTAAGAACCTAAACAACACTGGCTCTCACGTCTCTCTTAATAAATGTGATAAAACAATGAATGCAAAACGTTTACATTTACTGCTTGTTCTTTTAGTTCTTGTGCAGTACTATTATTAGCCCCCACAAGTAGGTACTTTTAAACCTTTCCAAGAATCTGTTGTTGAAATATTAACTTTAATGGACCGAGGTCTCCTTGTTCATTTCAATTTGCAAAGATAAATTACCCACCACATGTTTGATCCAGTCAGAGGCCAGAACAGGCTACTTGGATCTTAGATGGACCTGCATGCATCTAGCTTCAGGGTTTTGTGTTTTGCTCCCACCGATCACCAACAGATGTAATCTGGTGAGAATTGTTCTACTCTCTCAGGCTGGACAGAAGGGAAAAAAGAACTAAGAGACACCTGGATTTCGCAAAAGCCCATTTCCCCACTTCATAGCTTCAAGGGAACCCCCTCCCCTTAACAGAAGCAGCTGGCTTTGAGACTGTGAAGACTTAATCTTTGCTCCATCTTCTTCTTTGTAAGGAAGAAACATCTGATGTGTTTTGTAAGACATGATATTAAATTAAGACTTTTTAGGACAATTAAAATAGAATTATTAGTTAAATTTTGGTTTGTTCCTTACATATCTTATTGCTTCTAAAATATTGAATATAGTCGTATGGACTACTGTTATGATAATTTTGTGGTCCATTTGCATCTTTTTGATGCTTGAAAGCCTCATTAATTGTAATTGTGTGGAAGAGTGACCAATTTCTCAAAAAGTCTCTGTTTTTGTTCCAGAAATATGAATTTTTCATTTTTGAGTGAACTACTTACTGTATTTTTTATGTATTTGTTGCTTTTTTGACATTATTTTCATCACAATTAAGCCACCAAATTCTTTGTGGTGAAGGCAATCCCAGAACAAGCACAGTGGGAAAAAATTAATCAGAGACACCCGTAAGACTTTCATTCATCTTCAGAACACAAATGAAGATATTTCTAATAAAATCTACAAACTACAACTTTCACGCTTCAAAAAGTTCATAAAGAGATCATAAAACGAATCCATATGAATTGAGTGGTTTAGTCCAAATTTCCCGAAGAGACACAATCACTTCACACTCTGAACAGATTTAATTTTGGCTTTTATTCACATATAAACTTTCATCAACACACACATCAGTTATGGTAAATGGAAGCTCAAACATGCTTGCTTGATGTGCAAGAACCAATGAGGTTCATTCTCCTGTTACGCAGCACGTTTGAGCTTCTGCAAGAACTAATGAGGTTTGTTCTCATGCATCAAGCATGTACGGTTGGGCTTCTGTTTGTGTTTGCTCATCAATGTATATTTGTGAATAAAAACCTAAATTCAATCTGTTCATCATATAAAGTGATCGGGTCTCTTCAGAAAAAATTGAACTAAACCACTCAATTCATATGGATTAGTTTTACGATCTCTTTATGAACTTTTTGAAGCATCAAAATGGTAGTTGCTATCAATGGAGAGTACAGAACTGGCTCAGATTTTATTAAAAATATCTTTTTTTGTGTTCCGAAGATGAACAAAAGTCTTACGGGTGTAGAACAACACGAGGGTGAGTAAATCATGACAGAATTTTAATTTAGGGGTGAACTAACCAATTTAATTCAAATTCATTCTTTAATTTTAAATAACTCAGATCCATTAAAATTCGGATTTAATACAGATTAAAAATGGCTTAATCTAATTAAAATTGACTATTTTACCCAAATTGTTTTGTGTATTTCTATGTTTATTAGAGTAATATGTTGTTTAGGTTATCAACATCTTAACCCAAACCTCCATTTAAATCAATTGTGAGTCGAGTCTCCAGTGTACGTCGCATTATGTTGTTTGTATAACTTACAGTACAAGTTGCTGTCTATGGAGAGTGTTCTAAATCAGTCAATTATGATGTTACATTTCAGTCATCATGTTTCCTATGTAGTCAGTGGACATAAAGATTTGAAAGTTTCGTGAGATTAAGTGCCCTATGCCAGTGCTGCCACACTGAGGTTGTTTGCTACAAAAGTTGCAACATAAAAACAAAAGTAGATTTAATGTTTCCTTCATTCCATACGAATTAAATAACAGGCCTGTTTATTTATGGCAAGGAAAATGACAGTGCAACATAACACTTAAAGTACAAACCTCTCAAAAAGCCAAGTCCCTGTAGGCTGAGGACCAAAACACTGTCAGTAGTAAATTTCAGCTTATGTCGGTTTTGTGCTAATACCCAAAAATTGTCAAATAAATCTATTTGGAACAAAACAAACAAAACAGGATTACGAAAACAATGATTTCTTTGACTCTTGAAACCTTGAATAATGAAAACATCTATATTTTTAGGGGCACAAAGTGAAATGTTTTCTTGAATTCCGAGCTCTGGCTTGCATTACTAGGTGGTCCCTTGTTACCAGATGTAGAATTTATAAATCTAACCCCCTTGTCTAGACATTTTCCAGCTACAACATCAGTTGTTTTTTTTTATTTAATCGTCTAGCCGTCAGTGTTGACCCACCCCCTGGTGATTTAAAAAAACATTCGTATAAACTTTTCACCAGTTTCAAGTTCAGTGGATTCAAGGTTAATGTGAAGAATCTCATTTTATGGAGGTGACTCAGTGTAGCACTTCTACACCTTGACCTGACCTCATCTGTGTGTGTGTGTGTGTGTGTGTGTGTGTGTGTGTGTGTGTGTGTGTGTGTGTGTGTGTGTGTGTTTGTGTGTGTGGCCAGGTTTGGCGTCTGTAGCCGGAATGTGTGAGCCCGAGAGGAGCTGTAGTATTAATGAAGATATAGGCCTTGGCTCTGCCTTCACTATTGCACATGAGATCGGACACAAGTAAGTATATTTTCTCTTTCTATTTGTCTCTGTGTTCTGGCTTGCCATTTGTATCAGTAAGATCCGTCTTATGGACATACATTGCAATTTGTTTAGTGTTGTTAATTAGTGGTGTTTGCTAAGGCAAACATAACTTTCTATTGCTCACTAAGTAATTGAAACCTTAAATCGTTTTGTTTACAGTAAGTTTATACATTTGTGGTCTCTTTTTGTGGTGTACTTATCCATAGATTTAAAAACCTAGGACAGGAAATAATTGGCAGATGAGAATACGAGAATGTTGCTAGCCAGATTCAAACTCATTTTTCCTGTATAAGCACCATAACTCAGTGTTTTAATTCAAATTATGAAATGTTCCAAAATAAAACCTAAAAAGTAGTTTAATGCAATCTTTTGTTTTTATTATTGCAAAAGATTTTAATAAAAGTGCTTATTTGAAAAAATGTTATTTGCCAAATAAATGTCATGTGGTGCAATCAACATGCAGATAAATGGAGACCCTCATGACTGTGTCAAAGTCTCTTAAAATAACAGATCATTTTAACTTTTTATGAGAAGTCACAGGCTGTAAAATGGCATGTGGCGTGACTCAAACACTTTTCTTGATATTTATGAATTAATAAACTAATGATATTTGTAAAAAATACTTTTTATACTTTTTTGTTTTTAGAAAAAATATTGGTAAAGATGCACTCACATGTATTCAGGGTGTAAAGTGTTTCAAAGCCAACATGAATCCAAAGAGTGCATTTTTAACAACTCGTCACATGTTTTTTAAACTAAATTTTTAAAGATCTAATTTAACCTCTATTTCAGAGCAGTATCCGGTTGAACTGGATAGCAGGTAGCAAGTGAATAAGCTGAAATACAGCACGTAAAAGTGGCTGTTTAGTGAATTCACCCCTGAATGTTTATGGTCAGGACTCAATATTCTACATATGATGGTTTGAGATCTCATAGGATATTTGTGTCTAGATTGGTTTTAATGTGGTCATTATTATGTATATTCCTCAAGCCAAAACGCAAAGCGTGAACTGCCTGCACACACATCTTTATGCAAATGACAGTCTGGACAAATGAACCCTAACCTGAAAGCTTAGAAAAATAACCATGATCTATTGGTCTACGTAGCTTTTCGGCTAAGTTCAGCGAGATGGCAATTTCCTCTATTATGTCTTGCGTCTGCTTCTGTTGTGGATCAGTTGTAAAAATAGCTCCTACTTCATGTGGGGAAGGTTTCTCCCACTCTGATTTATATTGAGAGTAGAGTGAAATGTCATAAATGTGTGCCTTAAAAAAACACAGAGGAATTGTGTGATGTGGTGGGGGGTATGTTATATGCATTAGAGGCTGATTTTTGATTTTGGATAGACCCCGGCTGGTAACAAAAGCTTTGAGGTCTTGCTGTAAGGTGATCTAACTATTTCATACAATATCCAGACAGATATGTAAGGGAACAAAATTTGCACTGCTCAAATGATGTATTTGTGGAGTTGCCGGCAAGGAATGTGGCTGAATGCTTCAGCAGTCTTGTCCGCCGATGGCACATGAGCAGATGAAAGCAGCTTGGAGGAAGGGGTTGAAAAGCAGGCCAGGTTCATTAAGAGATGACTGTCCAATTGAGGTCTGCTCAAACGTGTAATTATTGATTGACAGCCCGGGATCAGGGTGGTGATTACAACTTTCGCGCTCCTCCAGAGCTCCAGACAGCTCCTGGCCTTTGACCCATCTGTCCTCTTCTCACAGCTGTTACCAAGTCAGAAAAAGCCTCTCTTTACAGCTTAGCTGAAGGAGACGTCCTCCGCTCCTGATCTTTCAGAGCTGCCCAAGCTTGTTGCTTGTGTGCGGGGTGGGCCATGTGATTGACATGATCCATCAAAGCTCATGATCTGCCGCTTGTCTCGCAGTTTCGGCATGAACCACGATGGGATCGGGAACTCCTGCGGGACCAAAGGTCACGAGACAGCCAAGCTGATGGCAGCCCATATCACAGCCAACACCAACCCCTTCTCCTGGTCAGCCTGCAGCAAGGACTATATCACCAGCTTTTTGGAGTAAGTGAAAAGAGGAAGAATGCTTCTTTTATCTGTAAAGTTCAAGATTTCATTATCTAAATAAATGGAACCTATTGTAGAGGTCTTCAAGGGTCCACGTTGATCTGAAAACCTGAGGACCGACCCGAGAAACCGAGCGGGTTCGAAAACTTTGACAATAGGGGAAAAAATCACTTTTGCAACTTCCGCTCCATGCCGACTTTAAATAAATGTGCTTTTACCGAATGGACCCGAGAAGACCTGAATTCTTTTAAAATATGCCAACTTTTTGTGCATTCAACAATATTTTATTATTTCAAATAAATACGTATTAAATAATTCTATGACAATGTTACTATCCTACTTCTTCGTTCACTGTCAGTTCACGCTTTTGTGTAAATTACTGGTGTATTCAGCAGTGGTGTGCGGTTCATATAAACTGCAATCTGCAATACCTGATGCATTTGAGAGAATGCGTGCTGGGATTTGCTTAATATTAACATTAATATAAATTTCCTTGTCATTTGAGGTGTAACATAAAGCTTGTGAGCGGATTATCCACTTGGAATTGCTCGCTCAATCAGAAAAACAATGTACTGTTGCTATAACTGTACTCTAACAGAATTTTAGTGTGTTTCCTCAAACAAAACAACTAAATCATAAAACATATTCACCTACATTTTTGACATACACAAAGTATAGGCTAAATTATCTGGTCACATGGCTTAACAACGTATCTAATGTACAGGTTACGAAGAAGGATCAACAAATAAGGTTGGAATTTAGAACCCTAATACTTTAAAATCCTATACTTTACTTCTACAAATGCATATGCAATAAGATCAGCTGCAAAAATAACTGTGTCCATGCCTTTTCAGCGCTAATTTTTCACTGAGTGTCTTTAGTAAATCCTGACAGTAGTTTTTCAATGCCAAAAGAGGGTTTGCGCTGGCGCAAGCTGTTAGAAAATCTTGCCCTTAAAGTCTATTTTTTTTTAACTATTAGCTATTTAACTATTTAGCTATACAACTATTAGCATCAAGTCTATAAAAGTCATGAAATAGTAATCCTCGTTCTACAAAATGCGTTGCCTACATTCCATACAGAACCAAACACAAATCTTACAAAAACTTTGCAGAACAATGCTTAACATCTAGACGCAACCTGTAAAATAACACTTTGTAAAATAAACTTTTTACTTATACATTTAGGGTTGGATAATTCTAAAATTTGACTTTCTTGTACTATTTAATGAAGGATTTTGATCTGACAAAATTGTGCCAGTTCAGTTCAGTCACGCTAAAATCTAGATCAAACTACAACTACAAGCTTCGGAGTTGAGCGCATGATACGAAAGTTAGAGGTGATACATGGAAATTATTTGATCACAATTGTGTCAAGTACACCATTGTTTGGTGAATTTTTTGTGGGTGAAT
The DNA here is from genome assembly GCF_024489055.1 of Chanodichthys erythropterus. NCBI lineage: Eukaryota > Metazoa > Chordata > Actinopteri > Cypriniformes > Xenocyprididae > Chanodichthys > Chanodichthys erythropterus. Next base: position 55,145,866 of record NC_090230.1, on the reverse strand, counting down.
CAAGTCATTTTAGGAATTTTAAGAATCGAGGAATGTGATTGTGGATGAAAGATTTTTCCTACCCAGATTTCGCAAACGGGTTCATTGGTCATGCGGATTTGCTGTGCTGACCAATAGAAAACTTCTTCATTTGAAAGTGACTTCTGTGTGAGCTGTGCTTCATACATCACTACACTATTGACAATAGACAATGTAACTTTTTGCCTGTTAAATTTTGCCAAAATTTCAAAATGTGATTGCACACTTAGACAGACAGATGCAAAAACCTGCTGCAGCTTGAATAAAACTGTGCATTAGTATATACAATAAAATTTGGAATATCTGGGACTCAAAGTCATGAACATCAGAACATTGGTAAATATAGCAGTTAGTGCTTGTTGTAGCATCCTGGTACATTGTAAATATGACTTTTTTCCCCAAGTAGACTGATAAAAATCTGTGCATCCAGACTCCAAAATGTTGGGTAGCAGCAGTCCAGTCAGACTGCCCTTGTCCTAAATTTGTGGACCTCTGAGTCCACTCTCGTCTATGAGCACCCTTCTGAAACCTAAAATTGGAACATTTTAATTAACTTGATTAAGTTTAGAGTCTGCAGTTAGAGGATTCTTTTAAATATAAATGTGCTTTATTTGAAAGAGAATCCGTTCATGGCTAGATGAGAGCATGGAAGTTGATCTGTAGGCAGTCATAGGCTAGACTGTGAATTGTTAGCCTAACGTAAAACGAAAGGAAAGAATAGTGGTTGCCATGGCTGTCAAAAAGTTTTCCTGGTGAATGACCTCATGGAAGAAGATTAACATCACAGCCATCACTGGCATCAGAAGCTTTATCATCGTGTGCCAACTTCCCACACAAACACAAAGAAACGCTGCTCTGTTGGTTTGGGATGAACTCCCTGTTGTATAATCACACCGTGTCATCTGTGACCATTTCGGATTGAGGTTGAATACTAACCTTCCTTTTTTGGATTTTCTTAGCGCAGAGCAATTCATCAATAATGGACCTTCTCTGAAATCTCAGGTTGATGTAATCTTTGGCAGTAAAACAGCTTTGCTATGATAATGCAAGTCTATTTCCACAACATCCCCATCTAGCAGATTCTGGATGTGTGGATGGGTCTTTTCTCACCAGAAATCAGTGTTTGGCTGTAGATTCGGACTTATTTCAGTGTACTTGTTTGTACATGTACAGTTAGATCTTTCAATAAAGAAAGAGTCTTTTGAAAAATGCGTACTGTTTGCAGCAGTCATTATTACTGTTAGACTGATCTATTGGACATAATTATGCTCAATTTGAAAGCGACTTTGGTCAATAAACATGCCTCATGTCGGTTCCAAAGAATACAATAAACTCTCATTTCTCAAATATTTGAAATAAATTTTAATCAAAAATATTGAGTAAAAATGCTATCTAATAAGCTTTTAATTGGATTTCTGTACTTTCTCAACCATCAGCCACCCTGTTCTTGACAAGCTTAACTTGCATTAGAGGTCGTGTTTACACCTGGTATTAAGATGCAATTTGGTCATTCGACAAGTTGATGAAGGAGACACATTCCTGTTTACACCTGGTGTTTTTTTCCACTTTCAACCACTTCTGCCCTGATTTATTTGAGGGGAGGGTCTATGAGCAGGTAAATGAACAGTCTTTTTCAGATCTTTCTATCTAATGGATGAAATTAGCTCATGCAATTTACATATGAATGCGAGCAGAGACGACGGAACAACACACGGAGATCAACTTTTGTTTCTGCTCTGAGAGTCACAAGACCATGTCGAACACTGTGAGTGTGTGTTAGAAATCAGGATTGGCGAGAGAACATTGTGCTTGGTACATTTTTTATCTTCAAACCAAACGTGGGTCTTCAGCCGACAAAGTTAAAATTTTATCTAGCTTGCACATTCCCATAATGTTTACGCATTAGGTCAGTAGACGGAGAATAGGCAGTCTTATTGAATGTGCATTCAACCACATGAGTGTCTACACTATGAAAGCAATCCGGTCAAATGTGTTTTCGACTACCTCTGGAAGTGGTAGAAATGTTTTAGACCCTGTTTACGCCTATATTTAGCGTTGTCCACTTGTGATCCGATCGACCAAAACGCATCTTAATACCAGGTGTAAACAGGGCCTTAGACACAACATGGCCAGTTATTTTGTCTATTTTTGCTCTGCCAAAGAAAATTCCTCTAAATTAAGATAAAGCAGGATCGATAGTTGCCTGTGTGTAATCGAACAAAAAAAAAGAAAGAAACTGACACAAGCACAGTCAAAATGAGCTATAGTAAGAGTAAAGTGTTTTTGTGTTTTATACTAAAGATCAGCTCTCTTGGAACATTGCTTGTCTAATTAGATTAGAGGACCAGAACTAACTGTTAACTATTTTATCACTAGCTTAAAAATGTTTTGTTATCAATCTACCACTAAATAAAATGATTGCCTTGGACAAACTGTCATGTTTTTTGTGATTTCCTATTCAACTATTTGTTTTTGTGCTGAAATATTACAAATAGTTAGTCACTAAGTTATCCTTTCATTGCTGGCATATCTGTTCGCTGTAATGAGTTTACCCAAGGCTTTGTTGACATGTCAAATAAACATGTCCATTTTTAAAGTGACCATTTTTGTCGTCCTTTAAAGAAATAAACAGTCTTTGTTTGTGTATTCCAATACAAGAGGACATATTCAGACTTGTCTTTCTCCCCGGCGAGGGGATTATTCTACCAAAATACATGGGAAAAAAATAGAAAACTAAATGGATGAAACCAAATACAACATTGGTTACCCCCAGGCTAGAGCTCATGTGTTTCTTTCCTTTCCAATGTATTTTGTTTAGTTTTTAATTAGATTAGACTTCCAGTATTGTGGTGGGAAGCCAGATATCCCTGTTTCACCTAATGCTTCCTCTATAAATGCACTACAGAAACTAGATCCATAGCATGTTTTTTTTTAGACATCTAGATATATTTGTGAATGACTTTTGTCAGTGTTATGTATGATTTTATCAACCACATTATTTAACTATTTTATTACGTTAAGCTAATAATAAAGTAGGGTACATCAGGGCTGTTTGTCACACTATTTACTCCAGTGAATATTATTCAGAGGAGGTTTACAATACAATGCATGTTGTCACACTATATAGTGTAAGTTGTCACATTGAAACCTACAATTACACAAATAAATAAAAAATAGTTTGTGAAAGTAAAAATGTATAAGGTAACATGTAAAAATGTCAAACTATTTTATGTATAAAAATTACCAATACAGCACACACATAGATTTTAAAGCCCCAGTGACAGCTAGCTCTGCCCCCTATACATGAAAACAAATAGTTATAATTTAAGTTTTAAAGTCACTAATTTTGCCATCCTCAGACCAATAAAAGTACGAGTTAGACACGTATTCCATGTAGAAAGTGTCTAAAAATGTAATGGCATACCGTTGGAGGTTTAGTGTGTCTTGGCTGGTGCAATGTAAACTCACTCTCTTTAGAGGCCATGTTGCTTTTAGCAGCGCACGGTGGGGTGGTTGGTTAACATGCTTTAGGTTGCGCGTTCAGTTGAAGCAATCATGCGAATGCCAGACAGGACCTAGAATAGAGCCGCCTGCTCTCCAGCAGTATGAAATGTTAGCGTTTATGTTGTTAGCGAGCCCACTGTTCCCTCAGAGAGAAGGAGAGCGTATTCCGCGGCATGCTGCTGGCAAAGCGAGCGGGATAATAATTGGCTGTTTTATTCCGGCGGACAGCAGCGGCGTGGGGCGGACACGTCTCTCAGCCGCTTGCACACGCCAGGGAGGGGGGAACGTGAGGGAGGGGGGAAAGCATCCGTAACAGGGACGCCGAGAATAAAACAAGATCCACTTCTGAACCCAGAATAAACACAGTCCAACAAAACATGCACTGTCTGGCCTCTTCTTGGGCTTTATTTTTTGACTTTGTTCACTGCAGACAAAGCAGTGGCCCTTTTTTTCAGGGTTTCTCGGGAGTGTTCATATTTCTAGCAGACTAAACACAACTCTTGACTGGACGCGTGACCTCCGGTGCCTTCTCCGTTTTTTCACTCGTTCAGTCTCTTTCGTCATTTTATTGGCTCTTCAAAGGATTCCATAGGCAGACAGCAGTACCTTATAAGTCCAAATCTCAGCCTTTTATGGCCACTGTTTGTCATTCACGCTTCCTCCCCTCATTTTACTTTCTGTATTTTCCAGGTTTCTCGCTTGCTAATTCCCATAAACAATACACCTTCCCATTTCGTTTCATCTGAGCTTTTGTCTGAGACACTTTTTTTCTCTTGTTGGACACAAATGAAACCTCTGTAGAGGAGCCAATCCAATTGAAGGTTTGTTTTTTTGACAGCTCGGGTCGTGGAACGTGTCTGGACAATGAGCCTCTGAAACGAGACTTCCTGTACCCCACTGTGGCTCCAGGGCAGGTGTACGATGCAGATGAGCAGTGTCGCTTCCAGTACGGTGCCTCCTCCCGTCAGTGCAAATATGGGGTAAGAAGGCTGCAATACACTATCATGCTCTGGGAATGTCATGCTTACATCGTGACTTTTGCTGGCTCAGACACAAAGAATTTTTGGCATTTTTGGATCAGAAAGGAGTGAGTTTTTCTTAAACCAGGATTTTTTTTTTTTTTTTAAATAACAGTATGATTTTTATCATAAAGTATTCATTAAAAGAAAAAAAAGAAAAGAAATTGAAGTGTGTAGTATTTTTGCCACTAGTGTCACCAAATGGAATTACAAAAAAAATACTTGTTTTCAAACAGGTTTCCCAATCTCACGCCATTGGTTGAGACAGTTTTGCCGTGTCAGACTGGTCATTATACAGACAGAGAAACAATTTTTTTTTCTGCTCTAAACATCTGCGCACATATCAAAAACCAAAAATGAACTACCATCGCAGCAAGCACAACTATTCTGTAGTTGCTTAAAAGTCAGGAGAAAGCTGATGACGTTTTTGAATTATGTACATAATGAGGTAGATGTTGGATTTTTAAACATTGCAGAAGTGTTGTTCCGGCATTGTTAGCATTACTTAAGTTTGGTTGTTGTGGTAAATATCCCAAATCGATGCCAACATTGGACATAATATGTTTGTAAGCAGTTTATGGACTGGTTATATTTTGGTATTTTTTATTGTCTCTGAAATGCTCCATTCAAATGTACAGATTGCTTTATTTTAAAAGCTGGTTTTGTTTTCATCGTTAAAACACATTATATAGACATTCTGAGTCTACTTAAAGAAACCTACCACATAGGTGTTTTCAAAACATTTTTTAGGTGTTGTTTCAAGAGCGTTTTAAATTATGTTACTGAGAACTTACCTAACTGCAACCAATGCAATGAAGCAAAAAGCGTAAATATAACTTTTTGTCCTAACCAAGTGTGCTGTGACAGAAAATGCCTGAAACTTCATGTCAGAACACAGAATAATATAACGTAAACACATCAGATGTGATCAGATTCTTGAGGCTTTACCTGTGAGGTCAGAACCTGCTGTATGTACTAAAATTTAAGAGCTGATTTTAATAACACTGGATGATTTGGAAGGCGGTTTGGACATAGAGAGCAAGACCGCTACTTAAAGAGCTTTGAGGAGACATGATGCCGGAGGTCAAGCAGTTATTTTTACCACTGACCCAGAGGAGACTAGCCAAAGGACATGATTTGTTCAGCAGGCAACATTACAAGAAGAGCTCTCTGAAGTACAGAGCAGTGAGGGGGAAAAAATTTGCTGTGAGTGAGTGCTGTGGTGTCTCATTTGGACTTGTAAAGAATATATCGAGTTTAAGTTTTTGTAACACTTGCCCTGATTGAGAAGAACTTTTGGAAGCTTTAAGAAACACAGGTGATAGCAATCAGCTGAGATTATTTTCACTTCCTTTGAGGGCTAGAAGTGAGGCTGCCAAGTTGATACTCTCTTGTTGTATGTCACATGATGCCATTCATGTTGTCGAAATTAAAGATGGTTGTTTTATCAGCACCTGAAACAAGCTTTGCCAAAGACCGTTTGAAGTCGAGCCACATTTCTTTCAGAGAAAGTCCATACTTGAGGTTTGTTTCTTTTCCTGCCGAATCCCCAGACTTTTGGAAATGATAATGATTTTACCCAAAGAATAACAAACTTAAGCAAATAAACTGACACAGGGAGAAAAAAGGGCTTGAATGAAGCCAGGAAAATTAATGATCAATAAGAGATGGCGCTCTGCTTAGTACAAATATGCGGCTTTGCTTTCTACACCAGAAAAGAATTAAATTACCCGAGATTACAGAGTTCTTTTGTTTCATTGAGAGATATATCCGACAGTGGATGAATGCACGCCAAAAAGAGAACCCTATAATTTCTCTCTTAAGCTCATAACTGTGGTATAGATCAGCATGGAAGACGGTCATGTAAAGAAAAAAAAGTCTTGCATTCCCTTGGCTCAAGTTTAATACAGCGTGTAGTGTTAGTGGATTCTGACAATCTTATTTTTTTCTGCCAACCATCTGTTTAATACATGCCTTTGGAGAATTATAACCACACCAGCAGACCAGAGGTTTGAATTTGGTTTGGAAAAACTGTTACGGAGAGATAAACACACACCCAGGGGGTGGACAAAAAATTTGAAGCCTAAAAATATATTAATATCAAAGACCTAATAAGGTGCACGATCACCTTTTGTCTTCAATCCTTCCTGGAATGCTTTCATACACATCTTAAATGGTGTGGAGTGGAATTTTACCCCATGCTTCAAGGGGGGGAAAAAAACTCTAGGGTCTTTCTATTTCTTAATCTATCTCTTAATCTATTTCTTACTCTATTTTGCTTCAGATCAGAGGTGTTTGGATCTAGTGACTAGGGAGGATGTGGGAGGCATTAAACTTTATCCTTCTGTTTATTAAACCATCAATTAATGAGCATTGCATATGTGGAGATTATCACCATGGAATATGGGAACATCATAAAAGAAAATATTTAGTGGCAGTGAGCGCACCTAGTATGGTAAAGGGGATTCAGTGATTTCAACGTGACTGGGTCATATTGAGCCTGGACTTTAATGGTATTTTGGTGTTATCCTGTGTTTGGTTATCTGTACGAGTGAACTTGTGACAATGTTTGTGCTGACGTCATCCAAATTTCCTCACTTATTCACCTTCAACTGATTATTATGACTATTTTACCTTTTTGCATGGGTGATTAATGAACTCAAACATCATAAACATATGTGATTAATCAGATATACGCACAGCATATGCGTGATATTACATTACATCTTGCGCCTGACTCAGCTGTCATATACAGAGATGTTAGTCAATTTTACGTTTTTTGGTACAGTTTTACTAGAATGCCATCTAATTTTAATCTGTAGAAACATTCTGTAGAACATTCTGTTAACATTCTGTAGAAAAACAGACAGATGGATTGGCAGACAGGCAGATATAGATAGACAGACAGACAGGCAGTTAGATAATGTAGATAGATAGATAGATAGATAGATAGATAGATAGATAGATAGATAGATAGATAGATAGATAGATAGATAGATAGATAGATAGATAGATAGATAGATAGATAGATAGATAGATAGATAGATAGATAGATAGATAGATAGATAGATAGATAGATAGATAGATAGAAGTGGCTCTAGAAATTCTAAAGCAGTTTGATAGTAATTACTTTGGTCTTAGTGAAGTAGGCCAATTTTTATGCTACCCTGCACTCCCAGCTTAAGCCCATCAGTGCCCGAGTCTTGCTGGTCAAGCCTACCCCTTCTCAGTATGAGCATCTTGAATGGGCCAGCAGGAAACCTTATTAAAACCAGCTGCAGAAGTGGAGCTTTTGCAACCTGAGAGTGGCAGTTTGCTGCTTTATTTAATCTGGATGGGCTGGGCAGCTGAGTCTTATTTACTGACCTGAGGTCAGTGGCGGTACTCACTATCATAAGTCTTTTTCATGGGGGCACTTCTCTGTCCTGTAAATCCTGTGAAGTTCAAGCTTTAAAGGGATCTAGTGCACTTTATTGGGAAATATAATGCAGAGTTCTACAAAGCTACACTTGTAATATACGGAGAGCATTATATCCTCCTATATTATAACTTCTAGTCCTTTGGTACAGTTGTCAGCTACTTAAAAAGGAGTTTTAGCTTATTTATCCTGACAATTTCAAGTTTTATGCTGATACTTAGAGTAATTATTTTGTCCCATTTCCAGCTGTTATGTGCAAAGCTTGTTATGTAACTTTGAGGGAGTCCTACTGATTCTGAGACTAGATGAGTACCAAAACATCTAATAAAGCTTAGATACTTATGGTGCGGTCACTTTAGCAAAACTTTGGCTCAATTTTGCAGGCAAGAGTAGGTCCATGTCCATGAAGCACCACTTACTGAGGGGGCTTTCACACTGGGCTCGTTTGCCGTGGTCCGAGCCCGGGCGCGATTGTTCCCGGTGCCCCCCGGTCTGGTTTCACACTCAAATTGATTCTATCGAACCCTGGTGCATTTCCATTCATCTTACGTCATCACAGACATGCACGGCGCATGATAGAAAACAGAACGCGGGTCAGTAAATTTTTATTTATTTTTTATTTGGTGCCATTGTGTGCAGCAGAGTAAACGACACTTGAGTTTACTGTATATGCGTCGTATGTAGATGGTTTTCCGCTGCTTGCAAACAGACTATTTTGAGGAGACAGCTGATTACAATTTATTTACCATTCTGTTTGCACTTGCAAAGCGTGAATACACTGCAGTCTCACACCTGCTCGATTCCCAGGTACATCATCAACACTATCATAATGTTTTTTATTTTAGTAAATATATTATAATCGGCTAAAACGCTTGCGCAAGTTACTTTACTTCCTGAACAAGTGCGCACTTGAGTCCATGTTGCTTTCATATTCACGGGAACCGTGGCACAGTTCGAGTGCAACTGAACTAAGGCTTCAGGTTGTCTCGGGTTCAGTACCCCTGTGCACACCCGGGTTCGCATGACAGCTTTCACATTAGTGATTTTTCATGTGAACCGTGCCCTGTTTCGAACTAAACTGCCAGTGTGAAAGCCCCCTGAGAAGCAGTTTTAGATCGGTAAATGTGTCAAATTTTATAATGGGTAGTGCCGTCAACGTTAACGCATTAACGCATGCAATTCAAAATCCTTAATATGTTAAAATAATCTAACGCAAATAATGCATTTAAGTACTGAAGCACATGAAACTGTGGCATGTAATTTACGTCATGCAGTAAGATGATCTTAAAAGTTGAGAGATTATCACACTGAGCATCTACAATGGCGCAAGCACCTGTGACCCTGGTAGATGGAAATTTCAATTCTAACCCTTTAACCTGATTTTGCTTCTCTGCGATTAGATCATTTTAAGCTGCTTAACTCTGGGACATTTTTCAGTCCAATGATCTTGTAAGCAAATTCATTCAAAAAATCAGTCCAAACAGTGCTAACGTAAAGAAAACCTTGTTGATTACATCAGAAATGGCAGAGAGAATAGCGACTCACGTTGCATTTTCATTTAATTATTCATTCCAGTGTGTGTTATGCTTTAAAGCACAAGCTCTGTCATATTCTAAGATTGTTTCTAAAGAGTGCTAGCCCTCATGCATCACCCTATGGAATGTCAAAACATACCACTGCTGTATGGCAGTGTTTCTAGGCTAGATAAAGCAAACCAGCGTCTTGCTAGTAAAGTTTTGATTGATGAGGATTGCAATCAAGGTAAATATAATTGTGGTGACATACAGTCCATTATATGAATGTGCACTCTCGATGCACTGATCACACATTGTATTTATGTAAATGTCACACATTTCAGTACATTCACATTGTTTCCACACACATTCAGGATAATATTTTGATTTGTCATGTGTATGTTGCTGTGTTTAGTAATTCTGAATGGGTCCGTGTATTGTCGTAGGTATCTGCAGTCAGGTCAAGGTTGTTGGATTATGTTCTCTTTTTTTGGCATCACGATGTGGTCCTGTTCTGTATCGCAACAAAAGTGTGCGATTAATCGCAATTCAAATTTTTAATCTATTGACAACCCTTATTATGGATAAAAACAAGTATGTCAATTGGTAATATTCCCTCTGCCATTACCCATGTTTCTGTTCTGTGGGACAAAGAAAGTCCTGGCCTTTACAACCTTCCTCCCTTCCTTGTGGGCCAGGTATTAGCCACATGAGGTACAAGAGCAGAGCTTTAAGGTTTAGCTATTTGAATTTCTTTGACAAAACCCATAGAGAATACTTGCCTGGGAAGAACATTTTAAACTGTGACCTTGACCCACCACTACATCCAGGCGGAGCATATACGTTAACAGCAAAAAAAATAGTTTCTCACTATCCTTGACCTAAAAACTCGACCCCTAGGGAACCACAGGGGAGCTTCGGCTCTACTACCCCAAAGCAATCAGGGAAAAGTGCTCTCACCCTGCCTGGACTTATCCAGGATCCAAAGACTCCCAGTACTCAAAAAGGTGCCCAATAACAAGAAGGGATGCTATAAGGCACATTACCTTAACTTGTTAGGTTCTACATGGATCAGCTAAGATTCCAACGGGGAACGGAGGACCTTTCTTTAAAACCTTAGGCAGTTTGGGAGGGTTCCATTCTTTGCTTAACCGTAAAGAGCAGTTCCCAAAGGGAGCCTGCCTGTGTGTGTGTGTGTGTGTGTGTGTGTGTGTGTGTTACCTAAGCAGCTACAACCTTTGATACTGCTGCCCTTCCATAGGGGGCCTCAGGATACCTAAGAGGCCCACCTCAAGGGAGTCACCAGTGAGCTAACCCTACTTAAAGACCTCAGAGGGAGACACCGAGGGAGGCAGCCTGACCCTCTTGGTTAAGGCACTCATCTAAGACCTGCTACAGCCCACACTTGATTAAATTAGAACAAACAATAGTAAATGACATCAAACATCCTCAACTTCTTAGCATTGTCTACTACATGGGTCAACTAGAGAGTCAATTCTCTAGTTAAAACCCAACAGTAGTTGATGAGGGAAGCAAACTAAGCAGGGGGGATAATGCCCTACAATACTAGTTCACCCTGCATCCACATTGAGTAAGGTACTCAAAGGAGAGCAAAGGCCTTATTTCAGGGGGAGGGTTGGAAGGGGAAGGAGGAGGAACACTTCCCTCAGGTCTTGTCTTTTCATTCCAGTGTCTCGCCTCCTCTGTGCTCCACTCCTCAGAGGAGGTGCACGAGTGGCCACACTCTCCTGCTGGCCATGCATCCAGTCATCATACTGTGATGGGCCTGAATCCCTAGAGGTTTTGGGCAACTGACCAATAGAAGCGGCTGTTTGTTTGGTGACTCCGAGGGCCAGACCCGTGGTGCAGCGCAACTCAGCAATCACTTCATGAGACAGTCTCTGCTCCTGATCCAAATCTCTCAGCGAATCCGCCTGGTATGCCTGCAACACGTCATCATATGCATGGCACCACTGGCCTGACCCGCTGCTGCATACGCACTGCCATCTAAATACAATGTGGCCTGTAGTGGCCTAGACGGCAGGGTTGGAGCCTTCAAAGAGGATGTATCTTTAACAGGAGGCATCCTCAAATATCCTCTTTGTGCAATCCCCCCACATTCGAAACATTTGAATATTGGAAAGGATAGATGCGGGCTGAATTAAATCTAGTAGTGGCACGTGCCATAAAATCCAACAATTCCTTGCATGTGGGGCTGGCAGGCTGAAAGGGCTCAATACAAGCAGTATACTCGCCCACTTAAGAGTCGGCACATATCGATGCAACAGATTGCTCGAACCGATTACTGAAGAATGTGAAAGAGTCATACCTTATTCAAATTCCTCAGCCAGCTCAACCCATGATCCTCTGCCCTCCAACCTCCATTGTGCCTCTGCTACTGAAGGGCCTTCCTTATTGCAAATTTCTCACAACGGCCACATTCAGAAATGATTGCACATGCTCTACCCCTTAACACCAAACATATTGATTGTGTGTGTCCTCAAGTGTCAAAAAACCTGGGCCACCTATGCACACACTTCCTGAAATGCTGATGATGTACATTGCAGGTGCCTTCTTATACTCATGGGTGATCTGGAAATGATGTCCTAGACTGTCGTTGGCCAATGAAATTGTCGTATTTGCACACATGCTTCAGACACTTGTCACACTGATGGCATTCCCCATAGCGTCAATCCAAGACGCAGTATTGAGTTCCACTTTAAAAGTGAACTGTTTTTGCATGCAGTGTCTTGCCGCATAACGTACAATCTTTTTTTTTCTTTTTCAAATTAGATTTTGTCTAATCAAATTCTTTTTAGAATGATTATGTCTCCTCCATGAAAACTGCCTAGCAAGTAGCATGTTTATGTAGAAGTGACGTAACTACAGCCTATTTGCTATTAAAAGGGGGAGTATCCTTTCAGTATGCCCCACCCAAACATCTTGTTTCAATAGGAAATATGTCAATGCAAGAAAGAAACAATTTCATTGTGTCTCTAAAAAGCCTGCTGGGGAAACTAGCTCACTTCACAATGCTGGTCTTGTGTCCATTTTTTGTTACCTCTCTTGGAAATTGATATATTCTGACCAACTTGCTTTTGCCTTCTTTCCTAGGAAGTGTGTAGAGAGCTCTGGTGCCTTAGCAAAAGTAATCGCTGTGTCACCAACAGTATACCCGCTGCAGAAGGAACGCTGTGCCAGACCAGCACCATTGAAAAGGGGGTAAGTCACTGTGCCATGAAGGAAAAAACTTTATGCAATGGGAAAGGTTATGAAATGGCAGGTAGTGGGAAACAGACTCCTCATGGCTCTGGGTGTGGTGTCTAACCCTGCTCTCATTGTACCAGATATGGGAATAAGAATGCCCATTCCCAGTGTTCACTCATGCACACAGCGTTTGGGTCATCAGTTCACATTTCTGCCGGTCCAGGTTAGAGAGAAAGTTTTAACAAAGATTATGGTGGCCATTGTCCTCACGCGTAGGATGGCTCAAGAAGAAGAATGGAAGAGGACCATGAGCTGTCGATCTTTGTTACCATTCGCTCAGTGGATCTATTTACTGCCAAGCTCTTGTGCGTTGTCTTGGACAAGCAGCGAGCCCCAGGTTGAGCCGCTGTTTTTTTTTAGCGGGTGGCGTACTTATGTCTGCCCCTGGCTGGGTCAGCATCAAAGGAATACGAATGTCAGCCATTTCTTACCCAGCATGTAATGGAGTGGAGGCCCTGCCAGCTCCAGAAAGATGAGAAATGGAAAGGCAGAGAAAAAGAGGTGACCACACATGCTACTGAATGTGCTTTCCACCATCAGCACTGATAATGAATTTGTCACATCGTAAAGAATGGCTGTTGAACACTACAGGAAGCACAATGCCAGAAAGCCAGCTATTCTGCCATTTAGGACTCTCTTCCACTTTTTTTCATGTGATGTGACAACATGAAATAAAAATTAACTCTATTTGCTTTCTTAATAAATGCCCTGATTTATCAGTGCATATTATTATTTTATTTATAAAATAAAAAAATCACTATTCTTTAGTAATAAATAATATGTGTAATAGTGATATATAATTTACTTTTGGTGAGATCCTAGCCAATAAACCAACCAATAACCAGCCATTTTGTTTTAATCTGCATCGGCCGACAATCGTGTCCACTGGGCAGATTATTAAAAATTTGCTGACTCTTGAATCAGTTCCATAAATTATAATAAACAATTTGTGTATTCATTTTTTTTATTTAAAATTAAATGAACACAATTTAAAATATGAATCAAAAATACATTATTTTATTTAATACATTTAAAAATCCAATTATGTATGTATATGTTTATATATTTGAGTCACAATGCAGTATGGAACTCCATGAAGGATAAATGTGATGCTGTGTATTAAGTAGCGTAATCATGCTGCATACTTTTAAACAGCCTTCAAAGTATGCATATGAACCTACCTTAAAGGGATAATTCACACAAAAATGAAAATGTTGTCATCATTTACTCATCCTCATGTTGTTCCAAACCTGTGTGAGTTTCTTTCTTCTGAATACAAAAGAAGATATTTTAAAGAATGTTGGTAACCAGACAGTTGACAGCACCCATTGACTTCCATAGTAAGAAAAAAAAAAACATTATGGCAGTCAATGGGTGCCGTCAATTTTCTGGTTAGGTTTCAGAACAGATCTAGGCTTCAGAACAGAGCGTCTGTTAGATAAGACATTCTTTAAGAGGTTATTTTGGACCTGCCTGCTAGTGTCTTAGCACACTACCCTGATTTCAGACACTGGTAGCTGAGGACACAGCCTTTCCCTTGCCAAGTTCTTCCTGTCTGTGGACGAGAGAAAGAAATAGAGTCTGAGAACACGAACATACCATCCAGACAGAGGGAGAGAGTTAGAAAGAGACAGAACTTAACCTACTGACACAGTTGCACAGTGACGACAGTTTCCAGCGTCTCCAATCGTTGTCCTCATGTCCCCTGGGTTGGATGGATTATGAGGTCGAGTGCTGAGAAGATTCCATGTGGTCCTGAAGCATTATAAATCCTTGAGTCTGTTTTTATTCTGGAGAAGATTCAGATTAGGGACAGTAGGTGAAGACGCTGTTTACACAAAACAAGATTTAGCCAGGAGATTTCTCTGACTTAATTACTGTATCTTGACACACGGCAGCAGTTGTACAGTATCACCCTGACATCTTTAATGTATTTTTGAAAAAATTAGTAGATAGGACAAAAAAAATCTTGTCATTGACCTAAATGTCATAACAATCATGATGCACCAGTCTGAATATGCATGAACATAATTTCAGTAGATTTTGTATTGAAATTTGTATTCAGTAGAATTTTTCTATTGAAATGCAGTGTTCATCATAGACGCCAATCCTGTGGGTGTTTGGGGGATCCAGCACCCTTGGAAATGGCCAACCGCCCATGTAAAATTATGAGATATTCCCATATTCTAATTGTAACCAATCAAGAAATCAACTGAGATTTGGGAACGCTTGTGCTTTCTGGGGTTTTTTTTGCACGATGATGAATTGCATTTTCAGTAATTAATTGCAAAATTATCAGGTATCAGTGACTTACAACAACACTCATGAAAAGAATATGTTTTTGTTTGGTTGGTAATGTATTTGCAGTCTGTTTGTTTTTTTGTTTTTTTTCACAAGACAAGAATAACAATAAATTCATCGCACTGAGAAAAAGACGGCACTCTTCAAAAACTAACACCAAGTATAATTAATTATTGAGTAATGAACATCTTAAAATGTTTTAAGGAGCTTTCACAAGTTTACACTTACAAATAATAAGATTAAAAGAGTATATGTATTTGGCGTGCTTTCCGAGAGGAGGCCTCCGAGCTCTGAATTTGGTCCAAACCCAAAGTATTCCCCCCATATCCCTGGCTATGATAGGAAGCAGCCGGGGTGGCGGAGGGATGCAGAAAACTATTAAGTAAGATAGGTGAGTCAGCCATATATATATATATATATATATATATATATATATATAGATATATATATATATATATATATATATATATATATATATATATATAGGCCTCCTCTCGTGCTGATTGGAAAGATCATTTGAACGTGCTCCTCCCGAACTTTGTTAATAAAACATAATTTTCTTGCGTATGTGTTTGTATTACATTCTTAGCTTAGTTATAAATTGCTTATCGTAACAGAGTTGAATAAAGATGCATTTACATTTGGCTTGGTTAATGTATGTGAGTTTCCAATAAAAAAAAAAGAGAGAAAGACGTGATGGCAGTTGTGGGTGGTTAGGGGTCTGAGCACCCACCGACAAAAACATAAATCAGTGCCTATGGTTTCAATAGATTTTAGAACTATGACGGGGAGAAGATTTTAGAAGAACTAATTTCTCCATATCTCTGTGTTAGTGGTGTTATCAGGGTGAATGTGTGGCGTTTGGGACATGGCCGCAGAGCGTGGACGGAAGCTGGGGACCTTGGACAACCTGGGGCGAGTGCAGTCGTACCTGCGGTGGTGGCGTCTCATCGTCCATGAGACATTGTGACAGCCCAGCGTAAGTAGGCAAAGTAAGCCAGAACAAAGCTGAACAGGTCCCTATTTAGTCCATCTCTCTACTGCTCACACTAGTCTGATTACTGTCTCACCTTTATAACCTTTATAACAAAGATGTGCACAAATCAAAACTAGATTGATTACACATCTTAAGTTGAGACATACTGTTAAGGTGTGGTCACATTTACCTTTATTTGGTGATTTTGGTGGTCGTGTTTTTTTTTTTTGTCCAGGCAAAATCCAGTCATTTCATTAGGAATCAATGATCTTGAATTTCACCTTAGGGCGAAAAACTTTTTTCAAAGGGTTTTGCAGAAAAAAAAAAGATTTTGCAAAGGGTTCAAGTTGGTAATGTAAATTAGATGTGTTGGCCAACAGAAAGCTGCTTTCCGATGTAAGAATTAATAGTTATTAATTTAATTAATTTATCTACTGTACATCAGCACTGGAGTAAACAGTGATGTCATCATCCAGCTCAGTTCAGTTCACATACAGTAGTGTCAGTGCAGGCAGATCAAAACACTGTTGAATATCAAATGTCAAGTGTCCCCAACTAAGCAAGCTAAAGGCAACAGCAGCAAGGAACCGAAACTCCAACAGGTGACATCAGGTGGCAAACAGGTGTTAAAATGGAGAAAAAAACCTTGGGAGAAACCAGGCTTAGTCGGGGGACTAGTTCTCCTCTGGCGAACAGCGCATTATTATGATTCAGGCAGCTATCATAAGTCCGATGGGATCGCAACAGTCAAAGTATTTATTCTAGTTCCATCCAGTCAAGGATCATATTTATCACGCCGGTATGGACAGTTTGTTGAGGAACTGTGCCACTGGCTGTCGTGTCGATGAGGCCTTCACAGTGGATGATCTAGTTGACTCAATCTCTGCTGACACTTCAGGGCTGCGTTGTGGTCATGTCAAGGTGCAGGTCCTCAATCTCACCTGGATACGGCCCAGATCCGGCTGACTACGGTAAACCTTGGGATAAACATAGAGACTAATATTAGTGTAGATGCCATTCTTCTTCTGATGTAACGAGTACATCTGGTGTTATAGGAAGTGTTCCCGGTTCCGGCTGATCTAATTTATGCAGCCTAACAATCCTTTAATGGATTTGAAAACATAAATTGAAAATGTGTTATGTGTATGCCAGGTTAAAGAGATGCGTTTTTAGTCTAGTCTGCTAGGAAGATTGTTCCAGAGTTTAGGCGCCAAATAGGAGAAGGATCTACTGCCTGCGGTTGATTTTGATATTCTAGGTATTATCAACTGGCCTGAATTCTGAGATCACAATAGACGTGAAGGACTATAATGCATTAAGAGCTCACTCAGGTACTGGGGAGCTAAACCATTTAGTGCTTTGTAAGTAATTAGCAAGATTTTAAAATCTATATGATGTTTAATAGGAAGCCAATGCAGTGTTGACAGAACTGGGCTAATATGGTTATACTTCCTAGTTCTAGTAAGAACTCTAGCTGCTGCATTTTGTACAACCACCCAGTAGAGCGTTACAGTAATCTAACCTTGAGGTCATGAATGCATGAACTAACTGTTTTGCATTTGTCATTGAGAGCATATGTCGTAGTTTAGATATTTTAAGATGGAAAAATGCGGTTTTACAGATGCTAGAAACATGGCCTTCAAATGAAAGATTGGTATCAAAGAGCACACCCAGGTTCCTAACTGACAACAAAGACTTAACAGAGCAGCCATCAAGTGTTAGACAGTATTCTAGTTTATTACGTGAAGAAGTTTTTGGTCCAAAAATTAGAATCTCTGTTTTTTTCTGAATTTAGTTGTAGAAAATTACTGGTCATCCAATTTTTATATCAGCTATGCATTCCGTTAATTTTGTGAATTGGTAAGATTTGTCGGGGCTCGAAGAAATATAGAGCTGAGTATCATCAGCGTTACAGTGAAAACTAACACCATGGTTCCTAATGATATGTCCCAGGTGTAGCATGTACAGAGTGAAAAGCAACAGTCCTAGTACTGAGCCTTGCGGTACTCCATATTGAACTTGTGATCGATATGACATCTTTTCGTTTACTACTACAAACTGATAACGGTCGGTTAAGTATGATTTGAACCATGACAATGCAATTCCACTAATGCCAAAATAATTTTCGAGTCTATTTAAAAGAATGTTGTGATCGATAGTGTCAAATGCAGCACTAAGATCCAGTAACACTAATGGAGAGATACAACCTCACAGATACCATTTATTTCTAAAAAGGAACATAGTTGTGATGATACTGCGTTTTCTAGTATTTTTGACAGAAAAGGAAGATTTGAGATCGGCCTGTAATTAACTAATTCTCTAGGATCAAGTTGTGATTTTTTAATAAGAGGTTTAATAATAGCCACCTCAAAAGTTTTTGGTATGTATCCTAGTAATAAAGATGAATATTAAGAAGAGGATCTATGACCTCTGGAAGCATCTCTTTTAATAGCTTAGTCGGTATAGGGTCTAACATACATGTTGTTGATTTTGATGATTTAACAAGTTTAGACAATTCATCCTCTCCTAAAGCAGCGAATGAATTAAATTTTTCCTCAGGGACACTACAGTGCACTGTCTGACGCGATACTGTAGTAGACGGTTGCATGGTTATAATTTTCTCTCTAACATTGTCAGTCTTGCAAGTAAAGAAGTTCATAAAGTCACTACTGCTGTGCTGTTTGGTAACATCAGAGGATCAAGCTTTATTTCTTATTAATTTAGCCACTTTATCAAATAAATACCTAGGGTTGTGTTTATTTTCTTCTAAAAGATTTGAAAAATAGGCAGATCTAGCAGTTTTTAATGCCTTTCTGTATTCAATCATTCTCTCTCTCCACGAAATGTGAAAAACTTCTAGTTTTGTTTTCTTCCAGCTGTGCTCCATTTTTCTGGCTGCTCCCTTAAGGGCCAGAGTGTGCTTGTTGTACCACGGCGTTGGATTCATTTTCTTAATCTTTTTTAAGCACAAAGGAGCAACTGAGTCTAATGTGCTGGAAACGACAGAGTCAATAGTTTCTGTTGCAACATCGAGGTCTTCTAAGCTGTCTGGTATACTAAGGTGATGAAACTGATCAGGAAGTTTATTTATAAAGCAATCTTTAGTGGTAGAAGTGATGGTTCTACCATATTTGTGGCAGGGAGGCAGTTTAGCAGCCTTGACAATATTAGATCTAAAGTATGATTACGACAATGAGTGGGTCCTGACACATGTTGTCTAACTCCAATAGAGTTTAGAATGTCTATAAATGCCAATCCCAATGCGTCTTTTTCATTATCTACATGGATATTAAAATCACCAACAACAAGGACTTTATCCGCAGCTAGTACTAACTCTGTTAGAAAATCAGCAAATTCTTTGATAAAGTCTGTATGGCGTCCTGGTGGCCTGTATACAGTAGACAGCACAAATGTCAACTTACATAATGTTACATAAATCACCATCATTTCAAAGGAATTATATTTGAAAGACTTTTGAGTAATACTGTAAATATTACTATAAATTACAGCAACACCTTCCCTTTGCCTTTTCTGACGAGGATTGTGTCGATAATCGTAACCTTGAGGGCTAGACTCATTTAAAGTAATGCAATTGTCTGGTTTTAACCAGGTTTCTGTCAAACACAGCACATCTAGATTATTGTCTGTGATAATATAATTTACAATAAGTGCTTTTGAAGAAAGGGACCTAGTATTCAATATCCCAAGCTTTATCATTTGTTTATCAGTATTATCTGTTTTTTTTATTTGTTGAACATCAATTACATTTTTACCCTTAAATGGGTTTGGAAGTTTTTTGTTTTTACTAATTCGGGGTACAAACACAGTCTCTATGTGATAATATCTAGGTGAAAGAGTTTCTATGTGTTGGGATTTATCTGACTTCTGTGATGTGAGACAGCTAGCAGATGGTCAGTTTAGCCAGTCTGTCTGCTTCCTGACCTGGGCCCCAGTTTGTCATGTTTCAGCTCTAAGACTATGGTGCCATATTACTAGAGAGAAGAGCAGCACAATCCCAAGAGGGATGAATATCTTTTAAACAGGTCAGGTCTGCCCCAAAAACTTTTCCAATTGTCTATGAAACCTATATTATTCTGCGGACACCACTTAGACAGCCAGCAATTGAGTGATGATAATCTGCCAACTGATGATAATCTGCTAACTGCTACCAGTCAAGTCTGGAATAATTAATTACTTAATGTTATTTAATGCTTAATGTTTGTTTTTGAGATAAGTCTCACCAGAGACAGTCAAATTACAATAAAATTAGTAAGGGATGGCCATGGAGCTCCTTGAATCCCACCCACGGATACTTGCCGCCTTGAGGGCTCGGCGGCGGCTGGAGCTGAGGGCTCGGCGGCGGCTGGAGCAGAGGGCTCGGCGGCGGCTGGAGCAGAGGGCTCGGCGGCGGCTGGAGCAGAGGGCTCGGCGGCGGCTGGAGCAGAGGGCTCGGCGGCGGCTGGAGCAGAGGGCTCGGCGGCGGCTGGAGCAGAGGGCTCGACGGCGGCTGGAGCAGAGGGCTCGACGGCGGCTGGAGCAGAGGGCTCGACGGCGGCTGGAGCAGAGGGCTCGACGGCGGCGACTGGCGGCCAGGAGTAGGCAGGACCGTTGAAGCGGTATGTGCAGGGTTCTGGGTGAGGTGAGCTGGCGATGCCTGATACGTTGCTGATGGGGCTGGACTGGGACTCTGGTTCTTTTGAATTTTACTGACTTCAAAGTTAGAACCATTTAAGGAGAGAATTAAATTTAGAGAATCGACTAAGGAGAAATTACAGGCTGGTTCGTTATAACGAATTACGTCCCGGTCCAGTCCCATCAGAAACACAACGTTAATACAGGCATCAGTCCAGCTCACCAAATTGGAAACCTCCAAAAACT
This sequence comes from Chanodichthys erythropterus, assembly GCF_024489055.1. Lineage (NCBI taxonomy): Eukaryota > Metazoa > Chordata > Actinopteri > Cypriniformes > Xenocyprididae > Chanodichthys > Chanodichthys erythropterus. Next base: position 55,124,971 of record NC_090230.1, on the reverse strand, counting down.
CCTCCACATACCTCTCCAACGGCCTGCCACCCTGCCGCAAACAGCAAAGTCTTTCATCCGCCTTTAGAGATTCAGGATGCACGGGAGTCAGTAGAACACCCATCCTTGAATAGTGGAAGTCCTGTCAGTATGGGTCGGTTCTTCTGTTACCGGTGTGTAGTGCAGGAGAGACAAGACTTAAACGGACATCCACTATACAGGGTTTTAATGGAGAACGCAGGAGAGTATACACGATACACACATAAACCACAACAAAGAACCGACAGGGAGTGAAGGGAGTGAGTCCATTATATGGGGCGTGCTGATGAGGAGGTCCAGGTGAAGATGATCTGTGATGAAGGGGAGATGACAAGGGAAGTGAGTGCAGGTGTAGAGAACAGAATGATCATGGGAATTGGAGTTCTGGAGACAAGGGATCTGTGACACACAGGAATAAATTACATTTTAAAATATTTTTTAAATAGAAAACAGTTATTTATATTGTAATAATATTTTACAATATTAATCTTTTGCTGTATTTTTGATCAAATAAATTCAGCCTTGGTTAGCATATATGACTTATTTCAAAAACATAAAAAAACATAAAAAAAAAAAAACGTAATTACGACCGGTTGTGCATTTCAGCTGCAGAAAAGGTGTAACAATCCCAGGCACTGTATTAAAAATGTTTTTAATATTTTTCTAAAATATTAAATGTTGCAATGTTGAGAGAACCCTTACTTAATTTTGTTAAGCAAATATAATTGATATTTGTTGCTCCAAAATTATTTTACTTTCGACTTTTGCCATTTTTGTTCTTGCCAATTTCTCCAAACTTTTCATAGGTAGCCACAGGAGCTCAAAATAGGTTTGGATGTAGATGGAGTTTAGGTTTCATTCCCAGCGGTTGCGGAAATGTCTATCCTCACACTCTTGCTGCAGACAGTGGCGGGAGTGTGGCCGGTGTAATATGTAACACCTGTGTAAGATGATCGGCCCTTAAAACCTGGCTACCCGAGAGAAAGGAAACCCAAGCACTTCAAGCCAAGCTGCCCTGGAAAGCATTCATTAAGAGCGGGCCCTGAGAAAACAACGCAACCAGCCACTCTTGGTGCCAGACGGCACGGAGGGAGGCAGAGGAAGATGGCCAGGATCACCTAAGTCTTGGCAAACCTCATGACGCTGCCCTCATGGGTTAAAATAACCTGCTGAGAAATGGCCAAACAGCTTAGCCGTTCACTGAGAGAGACCTGGATACATACATTAAGTATTTATAAGGCAATGAGAAAAAGTGCATATTGCCCTGCTGGTCATAACAACCTGAACAGACACTGGAGATAGTACAAATGTCTTGAGCTCTCTGTCAAACAAACACAAATGGAAAGTGCTTTTCATATTTTCTTGTGGGTTGAGGAGTTTTCTGAATTTCCATTTATGGAACTGAAGTCAACCTTGATAGAATACGTGGATACTCGAGGGGCTTATTAGGGGCCCGGTTATTAATTATGGGGATTATTGTTTATAGAATTGGAAATCACTGGCCTGAGGGGCATCTTGCTCTTGAACAATGGAACTCCATGTAAGGCTGAAATGAATTACACATTGTGTTTAGCATGATATATCAGTGATTTTGGCTGAAAGATCCTTTTTCTGATTCAACTTTGTAACATGTAAGATCCAGTTAAATGACAGAGTCGAGGTTGGATATATTTAAAAGGTTAGTTCACCCCAAAATGAAATTTCTGTCATTAAGAAACACTGTAGTTACATTGACTATTTTAACAATGTCTTTACTACCTTACTGGGCCTTGAAAGGTGCAATGACAATGCTGCGTATGCGTTGTTCAGAAACCTCTTGGATTTCATAAAAAATATCGTAATTGGTGTTCCAAAGATGAACTAAAGTCTGGAACGACATGAGAGTGAGTACTTAATGACAGAAATTTCATTTTTGGGTGAACTAACCCTTTAAATATGAAGATCATAATTATTGCACTCCTATTGGCACAGAGCAGAATAGCAAATATATAATATAGCTGCAATCATCGATGACGGGCTCTAGAGAAACAACGGACAAAATTGGTAAATATAAGAGGATTATTTCAAAGTCTGTTTTAAGTGCCACACTTCCTGCTGCCAGCTGGTGGTGCTGTAAACGTGACCCACAAACGTCACATCTATGTGACAATGTACTTAGATATGAGACTCTTCCCATTTCACTTTTTTGCCATTCATTTTTTTATATATCATGGTAAAACTGTTGAGGATATAAAAAATCTGTTCGCAATGCAGCATCTTCAATGTCTTAGCATGCAGTTGACTAAGTTTGTGAATCACATGAAATCATAAAACTTCTTGGAGGAGTATTTAAAAATCCAGAGCCTGCGACTTTCAAAAAAATCCACATTAAATCCAAAATGGCTAACATCCTGTTGAGGGAGCTAATGATTGTGATTTTGAAAGTTCTCCGGCTTGATAATAACATGTACATGTATATAAGTGTGGTAACTGTTGGTCAAATTTACCACACAACAGCAGTCAAAAGGGGGCATTACAGACATTGTACTACAATATACAGGTCATTTAGTGATTATGGGTGACATTACAAAAATGCATTTTATGGTAGGGGTCAAATAATTTTATGGGTCCATTGATAATTCACACCAAAATTAATCAGACAGCCTTAGGGTAGTTTAGAAAGGCATTTGTTGTGTCAATCATAGTGCTGATTACCTACACAATGCTGAAACAAATGCTAACCCCTAACCTTTACCTTAACCTTAGTATGGTGTTGGTAGCAGCACATTCTGATAGATTACTGTTTATCGCAGTCTGATCCATTTGTGATTTTTCTAAAGTCTGAACTTTTCTTGACAGGTGACTGCATGATTGATTTGCCCAATGAAATGAGCTTGTGAATGAGTTTGTGCTTAACTTAACTTTTTTTTTTAAATTCACACCCAGCTAAACAGCTTATTAGTGATAGCTCCGCCCCAAACTCAGGTCATTGGTCATTGGCTAATTCGGGTTGCTCCTTCAAACAGAGCAATGTTTTGAAAACACCAGTGTTTTCTCTCTATGGGAAGTCAACCTATGAATGGCTTACTTAAATTTGTCTTTGTACGTTGAAGTGGGATAGTAAGAAGTATTTTAATGTTGAAAAAAAAAAAAATGACACACATTACCTTTAAACTGATCTGAGATCAGCACAGAAGAGCAAAGTCAAGCCAGATCTGAAAGATGGCTTATGTTTGTAATCTGATGACCCAATCTGATGTTTAGGACATTAAACTTCAATCTGGAAAAATGTGCTTGCGTGTGAGTGCTGCGAGTGAGGTGCATGTTGAAATTGAGGTTACTGGACCATTTGCCTTTCTTCTTGCAAATGCAGTACAGATGCTGTCCGTTGTTGATTGGAATGGTGTGTGGATGCATTTTTACATAGATTCCTTGTCTCTCATGATGGTACCTCATGAGTCTTTTTTATTCAAACCTTTCAGGCCAACAGGCGGAGGGAAGTACTGTCTCGGAGAGAGGAAGCGCTACAGATCGTGCAACACTGATGTGAGTTTTTTTTTTCTTTGTCTCTAATCTGAATAATTTTGGTTTATGCTTAGGATTTTTTTTTTTTTGGAACATTTTAGCTTTTAGAACATTTAGAATTACCCAGTATTAGCTGCATAATCCATAAATTTACATTTAAAATGAAAAAATATTGTTCTTTAAAAATGGATTACGGTAAGCAAAAGTTAAAATTCACATTTCCCCTCTTCGTCTACTTCAGGATGCCTTTTTTTTTTCTTAGAAATTGTTTTAATCATTAAAAAAAAGTTTTATGGCTTTAGTGCTCATGTGTCTTAGTTTTGAGTTTTTTTTCAGAATATAGTTTAAATCTAAAAATGACAAAATTCACTTCACAGATATGTGCCTTTTCTCTTCTGGTGAATAGTGTTATACTTCATTTTAAAAATGTTTTCGTATGCTCTCTAGAATGAATCCCTCCCCCTGCAACTGACCAGCAAGCAGCTAATCATGGTTTATGATGGTAACTATTTAAAAAAATGGAAAAAGGGGGCAAGCCTTTCAATAATGCCCATCCAGACTTCCTGATTCAAGGGAATATACGTCACCACAGAACTTTATGTGGTCTTTAAGGTGAAAATTTAGCTTGTTAGGCGTCCTTTCTACCACAAATCTTAAAAATAACAGTTAAGCACAAGTAACAAATGTGTACTTTGGAAAACAAACAGCACCCCCCAAGCACTGAAAATGAAACCGTGTTGTCCAACACAACGTGTTGTGGATTATTGGTGACATTTGATCAGATTTTGGGAGCTTTAGACATCATCCCGGCGCTGGTTTGGCGCTTATAAAACAACAACCCCATAACAGATGTAATGTAATTAGTTCTTTGACCTTTTGGAATTCAAATGAAGCTTTTTGAAGGAGACAACCAAGGGTTGAAGACCACTCTCTGGCATGTTTATGTGGGGCATTCCAACGTCTGGATTTATTATGGCTGTGGCTTTGAAATTATTAAGTCATTTAGGATATGGCCCCCCTGTGGCTCTGGTTCCAGCCACGGCCATTGTTCAGTACCAAGCAAAGGTCTGCTATCATTTGTTCTACTTTTCAAAACAATGAGCTAATCCGCACCCCTTCACTCACTGCTGACTCCATGATCCCCAGTTTACATGGAGACTAGGGTTAATAACAATGCTGCAATGGAAAGAGGCCAAGTTGAGTCGCGTATTAAAGTTTAATTGGATTTAGGGCAATAATGTTTAAATAACAATGTGAGTTCTACACAAAATGCACATACATTTTTTTAGAGAGGGGATTTTTTTGTAATTACAAGAGGCAAAAAGACAAATTTGCCAATAAAGTGATCATTTTTTATCCACAAATGAGTCAATTCAGTAAGAAATGTTTTTTTATGAAGAATAATATTCTAAAAGCATATATATAACTTAAAAACTTAATAGGGCAGTTGTGTGTGGGAGTAGTGAATGAAGAACACTCTCTTCCACTCTCATTACCCACAACTTTGAGCAAGACACGAAACCCCAAACCCCAAAAATGGCTGCCCACTGTTCCGGGCGTGTATTCACAGTGTGTGCACTTGGATGAGTGAAATGCAGAGGTGAAAGGGGTGCAGTATGGAACATCACTTCACTTTCACTATATATATATATATATATATATATATATATATATATACACACACACACACTACACATTACCATTCAAAAGTTTAAATACAGTAAAATAGTAATATGGTAGTATTTTATAATTAATTAAAATGTAATTTATTCCTGTGCTCTAATTTATTCAGCATCATTACTCCAGTCTTCAGTGTCATATGATCCTTCAGAAATCATTCTAATACGCTGAACTGATGCTCAAGAAACATTTCTTATTATTGTCTATGTTAAAAACAGTTGTGCTGCTTCATATTTTTGTGGAAACCATGATACTTTTTTTTTCTCAGGATTCTTTGATGAATAGAAAGTTCAAAAGAACAGCATTTATTTGAAATAGAAATCTTTTGTACCCATGTAAAATTCTTTACTGTCACTTTTGATATATTTAATGCATCCTTGCTGAATAAAATTATTAATTTATTTTTTTTTTTTTTTTTGAATGGTAATATGTGTGCTATATCCCTGTGACTACCGTCTCAGTTATTATTGTAATGTTATTTCCCTGATGGAGGGAACAAGACGTGGTCTCAAATGCTGACGTTAGGGGTCACACTTGGGAGCCCCAAACACCTCTGATACTTCAGAAAAGGCCAGTGAGAATTGGAGAGTGGAATTTGCATTTGCCACTCCCCCAGACATACAGGTATAAAAGGAGCTGGCGTGCATCAACTTACTCAGATTTTTGCTGAGGCACTGAGAGTGTGTTCTGGCCATTCAGCGGGTCGTTCAGCCTTGTGGCAGGAGGGACACACTGTCCCATTCCCTCCATCAGGAAACGGAGGTTTCAATAGTAACTTCGATTTGGTGTTGAATGCCGACACTTGGGCAGAGGTCTGCATTGCCGCGGGACCCAGTAAGATTTCTTGCAATTGGTAGCGGTTGGTAATTATGGTGAACTTTGGGTGGGAGTGGGCGGTCTGACAATAACCCGGCTGCTCCCAAGATCCTTTGACAACAGTGCATCCGCGCTTGAACTTGAAGTGAACAAAACTTTCTGCAGTGGTGGCATTCACACAGTTCCCAGTTCCCTGCCCTGAGCAACCTGGAAAGATATGCTCTTTGCTTCCCAGCCACGAGTGCACCTTCAGAGAGAACATTCAGCCTTTGTGGTCGGATTTTGGAGGATAAATGTTCGGTAGCCTACTGAAACCATCATCAGTCAGCGACATTCTTTACTTGTGTGGATGTTTAAAAAAAAATTCATTTTGCAGTATAGCTAGTAAGCCATCAGTTTTTTCTCTTTCCTTAGGGAAACTTTAAATGTTAGATTCTGGAAATTATCTAAATTTAACTTATCGGGTCAGAAAGAAAATCATTATAAGCAGATAGCAGGTGAACACAGAGTGAGAGGCGGATGTGGATAGGTGCGGAACAGAACCTTGTGGGAGCGAGACGAAAACAACAGTCCTGCACAGACCTCTACACTAGGGTTCCCTATAGAAAACACCACAACTGCTGAACTGAGGACTTATGAGGTGCTGGCGATGCATATACCAGCAAAACCGCTGTGTGTCCCGAATAACAAGTGCACTTGCAACATCATAACCTACCAAGCCACTCAGGGACCGAAGGATAGTACTTACAATGAGAATAGGTCGCTTCAGCTGGTCTTCTTTGACCTTTTCTGTTCTTCTCTTCTCTTCTCTTTTTTTTTTTTTTTTTTTGGAAAAATCTACAGCTGATGGGAATGTAGCGAATAGACTCCACTTCAAAGCACAGGCTTGCGTCATAGAGGGGGCTCTAGACTGAGTCATTGTGTCTATCACTGTTAGTGATAGCCCACTCAAGTCTTCCGCATCCCATCCAGAGGCCAGACGTGGAGGTTCCAGAGGTCTGCCAAATTGTGCCCCATCCCCTTCCATGGGGGGATTTGCCAGGGAGGGGCTGTCGACAGGAGCATGAGCTCCAAGAACCAAGTCCTAGTGGGCCTGTTCTTTGTCCCCTCTGACCTTGCACAACATCTGTACAAGCATGCTGGGGGACAAGCATATTTGCGCAGACTATGGGGCCAGCTGTATGCCAGTGCATCTGTGCCGAGGGGGGCCTAGGTCAAGAATACAACAGAGGGCAAAGGGAGGATTCCCAGCGAAAAGATCTACCTGTGCTTCACTGAATGAACTCCAGATCAGTTGGACTGCCTCGGGGTGGAGTCTCTACACTTTCCTTGCAGCATCAATTGCTGTGACAGCCCATCTTGGATACATCTTTTGTGACCACAACGTGCCTGGACAGATTTTCTAGGGCAACCTCTGCCCATAAGAGCTGAAAGTACAGCAGCAGACCGGTGTGATAGCCGGTGTGATGCATGCCGCGGCACCATGCCCATCTCGGGACTTGAGTCTGAAGCCAGTGCTGAAGCAGTCACTTATGAATCAACCCCAGCTGCGTCACGACCGCCGAGGATGCCATATGCCCCCGGAGCCTCTGAAATTCTTTTAGTGGAACCGCTGGCTTCCCCCTGAATAACTTCAGGCAATTCAGCACTGACTGGGCACTCTCGTTCATGAGACACTCTGTCATAGAGACTTGAGTCCAACTCCATCTTGAAAAAAGAGAAGCTCTGGACTGGCAGGAACTTGCTCTTTTCCAGTTGACCTAAAGTCCCAATGGGCTGTGGTGTTTGAGCACCAGGTCCCTGTGTCTCGACTGCAATGTTGCCATGGTCATGTTCTCACAGTGAGAATATGAGCCATCCAAGATTGTCCAAGACTGACAGGTATCGACCACAATTAGAATTGCACAGGCGGAAAGGCATCTTTAAAAAGATGCTCTTTGTCTGTGTTTTGCTCTTTCAGTGTGAAGTTGATCTTTTTTGCTGAAGTGCACAGGGAACTCTTTGAACTTAGTTATGTCAGCATGGGAGAGACCACTGTGATGTGCCATATATCCAGCCAAATAACCGAATAAGCTTCCTTGCAGAGGTGAAATGGCAGAGCAAACGCATACACACTGCTCAGCTCCGAAGAACAAGTCTGATTGAGTGGATGCACACCAGCTTCTTTTATACCCGTATGTCTGGGGGAGTGATGCATGAAAATTCCAATTGCCAATTCTCATTGGCCTTTTATGAAGTATCTGAGGTGTTTTATTGTCCCAAATTGCGACCGCTAGTGTCAGCATTCAACACCACGTCGAAGTGACTGACAGATAGGGGACAACATTTACCAACAGATTCAGGTCAAATCTGTATAAACTTGTAAAAAAAATGCATGAATTAGAACAAGGATTCAATTGATAAGTGTTTGGATGCCTCAGTGAGCACAGTTGGTTGTGTTATAAGTGCAAACATTAAAACTCAGAATTAAGAGACCTGTGAGAGAAGTCACTCAGAAAACAATGAGAAGTTTAAAGGAGTTGAGTTTAGAATGGAGTAAAGGTGCACCGGTCACCAATATCAAGAGCTCTGCACATGGGCCTGTGTGGGACATAAATAGCCATCACTCAAAATGAACTCTGTGCAGCCATGAGACCAATGAGACCAGCAGAGCTTTTTAGCCAAAATTAAAGCTAATATGTCTGGCTCTAGTGCCCAGATAACTCTCAAAAAATCATCATACATATGGTGAGGTACTTTATAGTGGTGGTAGCACCATGCTATGGGACTTTTCATCAGCAGTGACTGCTGGTAATCTCTGACACTATTTAATATTGTTGTATGATTTACAATTGAATACAATTAAAGTATTATAAATATTTTATAAGATAATATAATATACATGAGATTAAATGAGAGTACCATCTGAATGCTTTTACAAGGCCTCAACGGTTCATTCATTTGCAGGCTTGTCCAGCAGGATCACGTGACTTTAGGGAGAAGCAGTGTGCCGATTTTGACAACATGCCTTTCCGTGGGAAGTACTACAACTGGAAGCCGTACACTGGAGGTAGGTTCCCAGCCCGCAACACACAGAACGACGGGCTACAGAGGGAGCCGCTCTCTCCCACAGCCTTCCCAACGTCTGGGCTCCAGTGACAGTATACATACTGGCTTGCTTTGTGTACCCTGCTAACACCAACACTGTGAAAGTCTCTTTGATGGTCTGAAAATTCTTTAGATTCCAGATAGAACACCATGTATCACTGTGTGTGTGCGTGTGTGTGTGTGTGTGTCTCAGAGAGGTCAAATCTGCAAATTAAAGAGTGACAATTAGGCCTGTCAATTTAATGGCATAGTTCACCCAAAAATGATAATTCTGTCATCATGTCATTCCCAACCCCTATGACTTTCTTCTGTGAAACAATAAAGAAGATAGTAAATGTCTCAGTGTTTTGTTTTTTTATCCATACAATTAAAGTCAATTGTTGTTTTGGATCCCATTGACTTTCATTGTATGGGCAGATATTTTGTGTTCCACAGAAAAAAGTCATACAGATTTGAAAAGACATGATGGTGAGTAAATAATGACAAATTTTTGGGGGGAACTTTCGTTGAAGGGTGTGTCTGTCGCGGCCTGACAAAATTCAATGTTTCGCCATGAAACAGGAAGTTGTTGTAACTCGTACATACAATGTCCGATCTGCCCCAAACTTGCCCCAAACTCCTGGCCTGAAGACATCTACATGGCAATATTCAGTTGCAGTCATAGCGCCACCTGTGGGCAACACGAAATTACATGTTTTACACTGTGATGAACTCCTCATAGATATTAAACTAGATAAACACCATTATGTTGTCAGTCTAATCTTAAGTCCTTAGCCATGTTAAATTGCGAAGATCTTGAGTTTTCGTTGAAAGTCGTGTCTGTGGCGGACTGACAAAGTCTGATGTTTCGCCATGAAGCAGGAAGTTGTTGTAACTCAGGTATACAGTTCCCAATCTGCCCCAAACTTCACAAGTGTGATAAAAGTCCTGGCCTAAAAACATTTACATGCCAATATTCAGTTAGTCATAGTGCCACCTGCTGGCAACAGGAAATGGCATGCTTTACACTGTAATTCACTCCCAGAAACACATTTAAACATGCCACGAAGTACCAATCATGCTAGAAACATGTTAAATCATGCACCCTTGGCTAAGTGCTAAAGTATGCGATTAACGCCACGAAAAAGGAAGTTGTAACTCAGGCATACAATGTTTAATCTGCTCCAAACTTCACGTTTGATAATAGTCCTGGCCTAAAGACATCTACATGGCAGTATTCAGTAATAGTCAAAAGACCACCTGTTGGCAGCAGGAAGTGTGGCACGTCGAAATGACATTGCCATATTTCCTGTATTTACTTGATTACATGCATGTCACCCACTATTCACTGTTTTCCTAAGGCCACTGGGTGGCGCTGGTCCTGGGTGTAAGGGCCCTTTCATTCCTGCTTGCAGCTTTAATTGTTTCATTGGGTCTTTCTCTGACACATTTTCTGACTGCTTTGAATAAGTGCAGCCGACAACCCCAAGGGAAGGGTGTATTTCTTGTTTACAACAAAATGGCTTGAACCCAATAAACAAAGAAAAACTGTGAGAGATCAAGAGGCATTTCCAAAATATTCTGACAGGAAGTTCATAGTCGACTCAATCATCTCCTTATCTCACTGCCCTGTAATAAGCATTATCATTACCAATTGTTTGGCTCTTAAAACTCATTTTGGAGGTGAACTTCACTTGTAAAGTCTGTGATAACCTTTGTCGATGTCTCCATGATTTTTGTTGGCAGCTGTGTTAATCTCTCCCCGTGTCGGTGCAGTAATGATGTCAGGCAGAACGTTCAGATTCCACTATGAGTAATGCCTCTCTTGTGCTCGAGTGCTTTGACTGGATTGTTAATATCAACAAAGGCATAAAAGAAAACCATGGGCCCCGTCTGAGAGCTCTGGCTCGAGACAGTTGCAAGAAAAGCAGTCTGCGAATTACTTATCAATGCACTGGTAAGGCGAGAGACTCTGTTATTCCGTATAGATTTTCAGCTTATCATATGACATAAATCGTGGCCACCTCTTAGACACTTCTGGGGTGTAAAGGAGTTCTCAAGGACCTTGGGAACCATCAATAACCTGATAAAAAGTCCCATTGGTGTTCGAGAGAGTGACATCAGCTGTTTGACGATAAACTTGGTGTGTTCTCAGGTGGAGTGAAACCATGTGCTTTGAACTGTCTGGCTGAGGGCTACAACTTCTACACTGAACGTTCCCCCGCTGTCATCGACGGCACGCGCTGCCAGGCCGACTCGCTGGACATATGCATCAATGGAGAGTGCAAGGTGAGTCTACAGCCCAAATCTCACTCACAGTTGCTGAAGAAAATGTTTTTTATAAGTGTATGGGAAGTACCATATCATTTTATAGTGAATACTTCTACTCACCTAAAGCATGAGTGAGATAGTAGCAGTTTTGAGATGTAAATTGCATCTTAATACCTTACACACCCGTGTCATGATGGCAGAACGTCTGGACTCTATAGCAGCTTTCACTGGCCAAAGACTGACAAGAAGCTGTCTGACTAACATGTAAAGTAACCAATCACATTTCATTTTGCTCAGCGCCATATTTAGGGGTGTAAAAATGTAAAGTCGATGTACCTACAATAACAGACCAGTGTGCGACAAATAAATAATTCATTCAAAGAACGTTTTGCAAATTTACTGCAACAATGGTGCATAAGTCTTCAAAAATACCTTTTTGCAAAGCACTTAAAAAGTTAGTTGGAAACATGTGACACATACTGTAGACTTTGTTCGGAGAATTTCAGGCTTGGAAAATAATACTCTTCTCATATCCCATCAGAAAACAAGTTAAAATATCTCTTTTCGTTTCCACTAAGTGCCTCAAGCCAAAGTCTTAGATGTCTTTTTAAAAAGTCTGTGCGAGGAACTTAATTACACAGGAGGAGTCATAATTACAGCATAAATGCTGAAAATATCTTTTAAAAATCCAGCGTTATGTTGATCACAATAGGCACTCATTGTCAAATTTTTGAATTTGTTCATGACGACTTCAAAATTGTAAACATGATGAAAACCTGTAGGATTCAACCAATTAGACAACTTCAGTGTGCCTTATGCATCAGTTGCTCAGCCAGTGGTCCGTGGGAGGCCTATGAAATTAATGGTAGGTTTAGCCTTTTATTCCTTTTTTTTTTTTTTTTTTTTTTTTAGCAACTGAAAAAAAAAATGGTTACAAACATCTCTTTTTCTATATCCTCTTCCTTTCTGTAGTGCAAGGGATTGTAGGTAAAGTATGTAAGAATGAATACTTTTGGTGCTGGGTGCTTCTCAAACAGAAGGCTGCGTCTTACAGAGGCTGTGTCATTCCTAGTTCAGTCCTTCAGAGGCTTGTAGGCTCAAGTCCTCCTCAGCATTAAACACTAGAATGAGATGGTCTAGTAAGTGCGCATGGATACGTCACAAATGTTCCCGCCCCCCACCGTCATGGCACGAAAATACTAATAAAACTTAACTTTGGAAAAATACTTTATTACAAATCTTTATATTATCTGGCTTTCTGTTACAATGAATCAGAGCCATCTGCAGTCTCCCGGTGGCTTACTTTATTGGCAGTTTAGTGTTAAGTGAGTAATTTACACCAAAACAAAAAGATAACATCTATGCCTTCATGTCCGAAAACATGTTTTTCTTACATTTCATAAAAAATTCAGACAAGCTCAATACGGACTCGTTTTCCATCAGTTTATTTTCATGAATTGGAATATGTACAAAAGATTGTGGGTGATTGAAGATTGCGAAGGATGCATCCCATTCAGCTGAACGAAGGACGTGAAATGAAGGCTGCCTTTCAAAGATCCTTCAGATTGAGATGTCCTTCAGCGATATTTGATGACGTGGCAGCCAAGATATGCAGCCTTCATTCATTTGAGAAGCACCCTATATCGTCCAGGCCTTTGGCATACTATTTTCAACACCCTATGGTTATGTTCAGAATGGAGTACTAACATACTGCATATAAGCAGTACACACTAAATATTTATATTTAAGGCAAGACACTACAGTCAAAACCATTGTTCTTTCAGTTTTGAGATTTTAAAAATGCTTTTCTTTTAGAATAGTGGACAAAAAACATCCAATATATATATATGTAACTGTTAATTTTTATTTACACTTTGTTTTTGCATCTGAAGACGTCTTTTCAAAATGATTTTTTTCTCATGCAGAAATCTCCATTTCAGTAGCACTTACATACACCAAACATTATTGTTTTTTTTTCCTATCTATATTTTGAAGGTTTTTACAGAGATATGTGTTCATATATCATTTGCTTAATTTATATAACATTTTATTTCTAAAAATATGGTTAGGCTGTTGACAGTATTTTCTGATTTATGGAGTGATAAAAAGAGAAATTCAAAATCCCCTTTGTAAAAAACTTTAACTATAATATGTCAACAAAATGAAACAATAATTTTCAACCTGACTTTATCCAATGTTCTGCTTTCTGTTCTGAAATTGTATGTAAATTCATTCATATTTAATTAGACTATGCTATTTCATTTGCATATTTAAACATATAATTTCAGAAAACCTGTAATACAAAACAACTGTCTTGACTCTTTCCCACTGGCAAAAAGTTGCTAGTCAGCGCCAGCATTTTTAATAATTTTCACAAAACGTTCATGGCCCCCAGAATATTTTATTGTACGAATATCTGAGCATACAACATATCAAAAGAAAGAACAGAGCATCTGCTTTAAAAAAAAAAAAAGAAAGAAATTCTAGATTCAAGCAAGTTTTATTAACACTTGAATTTCTTAAAAATCAAAATTTTGGACAAAAAGTTGAGGAAATCCAGTTTTTTCAGATACTAAGTCCAGATCAGATTCAGAACACTGATCAGAACATAGATCAGGGGTTTCCAATCCTGCTCCTGGAAAGCCACTGTCTAGCAAAGTTCAGCTCCAACCCCAAGTAAACACACCTGAACCAGCTAATCAAGGTCTTACTAGGCATACTAGAAACTTCCAGGCAGGTGTGTTGAGGCATGTTGGAGCTAAACTCTGCTAGACAGTGGCACTCCAGGACTGAGTTTGGACACCCCCAAAGCTTGCACAAACCGATACCTCTTCATGAGTTCGACATTTCATTTCAGCAGCTTTAATTTATATGCTGTTTAATGTTTGATGATTGCGTTATTTTACATGTACCTAAAGCTGCAGTCCTTTTTTTGTTAAAAATTATCCAAAATCAATATTTGAGCGTGTACATAACCAGCCAGTGTTCAAAACTATCTACCTTAGCTCGATTCACAACGGTAAGCTTGCAATAATGTTTTATAATAAGAGCGGTACTGGTGGGTTTCCATGTGAAATCTGAGCGTGCAGCCGCTCGTCTTTGCGTCATTACGTCACGTCTGTAACGCAATGTTGATGTTTTTAACATTAACGATTTGAAAACAAAGTATAACAGTAATAAGAATTTGCACAATTTGGCATGATCCGAGCTAATCATCATTGGCAGTGCGATTTATTGTAGGCCTAATACTTTTTTCCTCAGTTGGTAAGATCAAACATGGCAGACATGTTACTTAATTGTTCAGAAGACGTTTTTGTTCAAATTCTTATTTTGGTCATACTTCCAAGATGTAGAATCTGTGTTTCCAAAGTACAGTATCCACACCGATGTGGTGACTGACAGCTAACATTAGATTCACTGAGGAGCCGTGCCGATGCACAATGCACGTAATGATAATAATTCTGCATATAACTGCAATTGCAGGTTTCAAGCAGAGATGGCGACAAAGAGACAAAACTTACAGACAGCTGCTTTAAGCAATGTTCTATTGCTTGTTTTTGGTAGCACGCAGAGGGCCATGCATATTAGGCAGATTAGGCTCATCGACGTATATATTATATACTGCAAAAATGTATTAGTATTCAAATCTATGATTTGGACTTATCCTAATCTTGCATAATAAATAGTATGGGTAGTATATGAATTCGGATATGGCCTCAATCTTGAAAAATGTGCAGAGTGGCTTGTTTTTAGTATATTTCATTGATTTTCTTGTGACCTAAAATGTTGCATTATCTTTGTTTATCAAACACTAACGGTCTCAGACTGACAGTCTACAGAATGTAGCCAATCACTAACACAGAACAATGAAACCTAAATAAAGGCTGCTTTTGAAAGGGCTGACCTTCTTATCAGGACAGTACAGTTTTGAATCTAATTGTTTTTTCCCAAGTTGGTTATAAAAGCGGGTAAACCGCTCGAGAATTATATTTAATTTGCTTACAATATCATTTGTTTAACAAACCAAATCGACGTAATAGTGTGGCGCTTTGTTTATTTTAGGGTTAAAATGGATTTTGTTCTCTGTGTAGAAAAGATTTTGTCTGCAGTTTGGTATTTGTTAGTCTCACACATTGTTGTCTGCATCCTTGATTTATGTGGTTTAAGATACTATTTTAATTGATCCCCAAGGTTTCCTCTTTGATCTGATCTGGAGCGCTGAAATGCACACAATGTTCTTTTAAACTCTAAGGAATCAATCTGTGCTGCGCCCAACAACCTCTCATTTGACTTTTGGACGATAATAATAATGCAAGTAAAGGAAAACACAAGGGTTTTACTGGGAATATCCAAAACAAAATAAAACAGCAATCAATCTTATGTCTAGTCCAGTGATTTGCAACTGGTGGGTTGCAACCTAAAAATTGGTCACATGTTCATTCTGAGCAGGGAAAAACTTGTTAAATTCAAATAGTAAAATGCAACTAACCATATAATTGTGCATTCACTGAAAGAAATGTATATGATAATATATGGTTTAGGATTTACTTTGAAACAATTTTCACTCAGAAATTGCTAGTATTTCACAAATAATAAAGACATGGCAAGTAACACATTGAATTAAACATGAAATTTTAAAGTAGGAAGACTGAAATAGTATTTATTTGTAAAACATACTCAAAATGAATGAATTTTAAATGTTACAAGTGTATTTAGGCATCACAGCATTATAATGTGCAATTTGAAAAATTATTATTAATTTTGAGATTTGATAAAGATTTAAACATTAATTATTAAAATAGTGTTTTCAAATATTCACTTTAAGTGAGCATTAGATGAAGGTAAATGATGACCGATATGGTACCAATGTACTGTATTTCATATCTCTAAGTTTGTGTGTCCAGTCAGACTCTATGGTATTTTGGCACAAGTTCACCTGTAATTTTGTAGAAGCCAGTCAAGTTAGACAAATGCCAACATGGACAGGTTGCGTGACATGCCCTCATGAACAAAATGCAAGATGAAAGAAAATTTGAAACAAATGGATAAACATGGTTTGTGCTGATCACAGTGTGCTTTGTGTGGTGAATTATTGGCTGCTGAGAGCAGAAAACCAACAAAATTCAATTGACATTTAGATATTTAGAAACAAAACACTAGAACTATAAATACTGTAACTCATGCTTCTGCTATTGTTTATGCACTTACAAAATTGTCAATCTTCATAATCAACCTGTCATATCAACAAATTTCAATGTTTGATTTAAAAGACATTTTTATTTAATTTTGTACAATGCTGTAAATAATTTCGGTTCTGTATTGATGTCCAGTGTAAAATCATGGTCCCGAAGTTAAACCAGAACCATTCATCTTTTCATGTCATATTCTGACTCAATACAGCTGTGCGAATGACATGTTATTATTCGAATCAGACAGTCACGGTCTGAGAGTGCTTCGACCGTGTTCTCTTGCACTGAAACACCCTGCCTGTGTGTCTTTCTAGCATGTTGGCTGTGATAACATCCTGGGCTCAGATGCCAAGGAGGACAGATGCCGTGTGTGCGGCGGGGACGGAAGTACGTGTGAGGTCACCGAAGGACTGTTCAACGATTCGCTGCCCAGAGGAGGTCAGGAGGTCACTGATTATACACGCACAAATAACACATTCAGCATCTTACAATAAATTGGCATGCATTGTCATGAGAATATGTTGGAAATGACCTACTAGGTCTTTCAAATTGGTAAGTATTTGGTTGGTGTAACACAAATCAACCACAGCGTTAGTTCAGTCAGGCCACTTAGGCATAGCGCAGCGACCAGCGTATAGCCAAAGATAACTTGTGATCAATAAACTCAAAGTAACTTGCCAAAGTGGTCCTGTCTGAAATATTCCTACAACATAATATTCAGGGGGTCATGAAAGTTTTGTTAAATTGATCAAAAAAATTCTGGCACTGACTGACAAATTTAAATGAAAAAAAAATAGTTTTTTGGCATGGCAATAGGTATTAAGGGTCACATGAGGGGCAAGTAAATAGAGAAGATATTTAAAGGTGCCATCGAATTGAAAATTGAATTTAACTCGGCATAGTTGAATAACAAGTGTTTAGTACATGTAAATGACATACAGTGAGTCTCAAACTCCATTGTTTCCTCCTTCTTATATAAATCTCATTTGTTTAAAAGACCTCCGAAGAACAGGCGAATCTCAACATAACACTGACTGTTACGTAACAGTCGGGATCATTAATATGTACGCCCCCAATATTTGCATATGCCAGCTCATGTTAAAGGCATTACACAAGGGCAGCCAGTATTAACGTCTGGATCTGTGCACAGCTGAATCATCAGATTAGGTAAGCAAGCAAAGACAACAGCGTAAAATGGTAGATGGAGCAATAATAACTGACATGATCATTGATATCATGATATTTTTAGTGATATTTGTAAATTGTTTTTCTAAATGTTTCGTTAGCATGTTGCTAATGTACTGTTAAATGTGGTTAAAGTTACCATTGTTTATTACTGTATTCACAGAGACAAGAGCCGTCGCTATTTTCATTTTTAAACACTTGCAGTCTGTATAATTCATAAACACAACTTCATTCTTCATAAATCTCTCCAACATTAGCCGTTAGCCATGGAGCACTATCAAACTCATTCAGAATCAAATGTAAACATCCAAATAAACACTGTACTTACGCGATTAGACATGCTGCATGACGAACACTTTGTAAAGTTCCATTTTGAGGGTTATATTAGCTGTGTGAACTTTGTTTATGCAATGATAGAGTCGAGAGCTCGAGAGGGGGCGGAGAGTGCGAGCAATCAAAGGGGCAGCAGCCTGAATCTGCCCATATTTAATGATGCCTCAAAATGAGCAGTTAAAAAAATTAATTAAAAAAATCGATGGGGCATTGTGAGCTGCAACTTCACAGACACATTCAGGGGACACCTTAGACTTATATTACATCTTGTAAAAAAACGTTCGATGGCACCTTTAAGCTTTTGGTAACACTTTACAATAAGGTTCATTAGTTAAACATTAGACAATGTATTAACTAACATGAACTAACCATGAACAATACATTTGGTACTGTATTTACTAATGCTCGTTAACGTTAGTTAATGGAAATACAGTTGTTCATTGCTTGTTCATGTTAGTTCACAGTGCATTAACTAATATTAACAAAATTGTAATAATATATTAGTAAATTTTGAAATTAACACTAACAAAGATTAATAAGTGCAGTTCATTATTAGTTCATGTTAACTAATGTAGTTAACTAATAACCCTTACTGTAAAGTGTTACCGATCTTTTATTAGATCGCATTTATTTTGACTTTGTAGCTGGGCTTTAAAGTGGACTTAAACCTCTGTTTTAGGGGAATTGACCCTGCCGTCAAGATCCATGTTGCTTTGGATATTTGAAGTTTCTAAATCCTTTAAAAAACATAAAATACAGTGTGGCGAAATCCACAGGCCACTGCTGAGATGTATGGAACAAGAGGAGCACGACGCAGACCAATCTTTTCCCTCAGAATCCCATTCCAGAGAGCGCGCCGCACGCCTGCCAAACGCGACAAGTTTTTAATCGCTTTCCACTAGAGAAATCCCACTTGAAGAAAGCACAGCACAAGCGAGTGGAGGAACGCATTGTCTTTTTGGCAGTGGCTCCTGTCAAGGGGCCAGCGGGGTGCTTTGGCCAAGCTCGACATTTTTCATGGAAATGCAGTGGGGTTTTTTTTCATCAGACATCCATGATAAAGCTTTTGTTTTTGGGTCAAGAAACAAGTTGTCAAAATAGAAGCGGTAACACAATATATGAGTATTAATTGCATCATCCAGTGAGAGAATCAATAAAACTTCTAATATTGCACGCATTGTCGGGCCGCATCCAAATGTATTCTCTGTAGTAAGGGGCTGTTTTCTCCTTTTAAGGTATAGCTGGTAAATCATCTAAAACTTTTAAGGGGGAGTGAAGTGTACGGTGTAGATTCTTCTCTTGTAATGAATTCGCTGTTGCTAAGTTAGTTAGGTTTTCTTTCAGCATGCTGGGATTCTATTCAAATACAACTGCATGCTCCAGGTCTGTGTGGTTTACATGAAATACTAGATAAACAAAAAAATAGCCATACAGGTTTAAGGACAAGGACAAAATGAAGAAGTTCTTGAAAGTAAAAACACTGGGGGAAAAAGTGTGACTTTTCAACAACATTTTTTTTTTAAACATTTGTTTTGTTAGCAAATCTGCAAAATTACACAATTTTCGAAACATTTCTTGATATGTGATACTATGGCCAAAGACGCTGTAGTACATTCAAAGACAAAAATCCAGAGAGAGTTTTACAGTATACTAATGCTAATTGAAGCACAACCTGCTAATTTAATAACCATTGCTAAAAATAAATATACAGACAGATGTTGGGCAGACACCAACATGACCTAAATATAATGTCATTGTGGTTTGCTGCAACTGATGCCAAAAAATGCTGCTAAAACAAGATCTACATGTATGCAAAATAGTGCCATTCTAAGTAAAATTCAGGTTTTGCTTTATTTTATTTTATTTTTTTAATGAAGATTTATATTTTGCAGGTTACATGGAGGTCGTCCAGATACCAAAAGGATCGGTTCATATTGAAATCAGGGAAGTGGCCGTGTCAAAGAACTACATTGGTGAGTGTTTGTATTTATCTTTTTGAAACTTTGTTTATGAAAGCATCCGGGGTACCATCCTTGATCTCAATTCAAATGCCCACACTATCTTCTTCCTAAATGAAAACAATTCGGCCATGACAAAGTGACACACACATTCAAATCTGTGTTGGTGCTGCCACTCACTGACCCAGAGAAAGCAGTTAAGTTTAGGTAATAAAACAGATTCACAAACAGTCTTTTCAACCACACAGTATCGTTATTTCTGTACTACATTAATTCTTATTATGACAGAACTACTGTAATAAAAGTTTACAGTTCAGATATAAACAATGATTTCTACACTAGCGTTTAAAATAGAGCAAATCACCTTTTGAAAGTAATTTGACTTAAAAAAAAAAAGATTGTATTAATTACGCCATTATGCCTGTAGGTGGCAAAAAGTGACTGTTAAAAAATGTACTATCATTGAATCATTCATTCAAGAACAGTGATCCATCCTGTAATGAAACAAGTAAAGTATTTAGTCAGTGAATCATTCATTCAAACCGATTTTGTCAAAATAATTCATTCAAATTAAACATTTTTAAATAGACTGCAGCAATTAACATTTTGTCTGAACCTCTAGTAAATTACGTGTTATTTTGTTTAGTTGTCTGTTCAGAATCGTGGGAGAATCACAATCTCTATTTGAAAGAAAAAAATAATAATTCTCAATTTATCCTGAATCGTGCAGCTCTACTGGGTACAAAAGTGGTGAAGTTGTTTGTGTTAGGCCTTTATTGTGCGTGTAAATCTGGATCAGTCTGACAGCCATCCTCGCTCTCATGTTCATTGTCTTAAGATGGGCCTTTTGTCTTTTCCCAACCGCAAGCTGAGTAAAACCATCATGGTTCCCAGCCATGTAACTAATTAAAACAATCAAAAAAGCGGGTCCAATTAAGTTGTTTTGAGTGCGAACATAAATATAGCTTGTGTGTATGACAGCTTGTTGGGTTTTGTTGTCTATCATGTTGACATAGAGGTTTTCTCGCCATTTGAAAGGAAGATAGTTTTCTGATGTTCTGGCACAGAGTGGCTGACATTAGCAACACATTAAGGAAATAACAAAACCCTTTTTTTTTTGTATGCCATATTTGTGGAATATAAACACATGGCCCAGTTTAAAATGAATATCTTTTAAAAATGCCTTGAGACCCTCTCCAAATATTTGTCTAATAATGAAAGCATGCTACAGAATTGGTTAATTGATGTTTAACATCAGTCATTTAATTTCAATTGTACTTGAAACAACTTGTCTTCTTATCTCTCTGGTTGGTTTTGTCCAATGTATCATATAACTGACGGCTTAAGGGCATAAAATTCGGTCATCATTTACTCGCCCTTGTGTCATTCTAAACCCATATGTGATGTTTTTTCTTTCATGTAACACAAAAGGAGATGTTTTGAAGAATTTGTACGCAGCTCTTTCCTATATAATGAATGCAAATGCATTCATATTAAAACTTGCCATTTCACTTTCAGTTATGAGACCTACAAGAACCAATCAGTATTTTGCATCATTGATTGACATACAGTACGTAACCTGTCACAACACATCTTGAAACACCAGTTTAAAGTTTAAAAATGTGAATTCTTTAATTTTTAGTTAATAATTACTTAGATTTTGTGTGTTTTCACAAAAATCTATCATGGCTTTTGTACAAATCATATGTACTTTTTTAGAATGCTTTTTGGAGCAAGTCACTAAAATTTTTCCTTTATTCTTCCATGGGGAATAATTTTCAGTTTTGTTTCAAGTAATTCACAATTTATAATGGGCTGTTTTTGGCTATTTTAACCAAATATTTTTCCCAAGAAAATATTTGGCAAAAATGTTGTACACCATGATGGAGTGACTTGCCCCATGTCTTCATCTTCAATGTGAGTGTTATTCATTTAAAGAAGTATTAAAAAGTACTGTTCATTTCTTTGTTTAAATCTTCAAAAAAAAAAAAAAAAAAAAAATACTTGGTATACCTTTAGGGAAAATAAATGGTGCCAAAGTCCTTTTGAAATGGAGCGAGTAAAAAAAACACCAGAATTGTTTTTCTACAATTTGGCTCCATCTCAATCAAGACGTTTTTCTACAATTATGCTTTAAGAAGAGATCTTTGTTTTGACAACTGAGCAGTTATGACATTTGTGAGGAAAGCAGACTTTTACCTGAACTTGGTAAGTTAGATCTACAAGCTGCACTGCGTCTGAAAGCGCGAGTGAAAATTGCCCATGACATCAGGAAGCCTGAGCTACTTTGTAAGATGATGCTCGTCATGTTGACGAATGACAGCGATGACATCACCCTCTCAGCTTGGCAGCATCTCACTCGTGTCGGGTTATTAACTGGTGCTCTCACTTGTCACAGCTTTGAAATCGGAGGGAGATGACTATTACATCAACGGAGCCTGGACCATTGACTGGCCCCGCAAATTTGACATTGCAGGAACAGCCTTCCATTACAAGAGGCCGACTGATGAACCCGAATCGCTAGAAGCTCTAGGGGCCACCACTGAAAATTTGGTGGTTATGGTGAGTAGATTTAGATCCTTATATATTTACAATGAAGAACACAGTAGTGTCAGTAGTTCTAGTGTTTTAGAAGTATATGCCAGAGATTTGGCCTGGCAGGTCGTTCAGATGCTCAAGAGACACGCTAAAGCACTTGTGTTTTTTGAATCTAGCTTGTGTCATGTCCCTTTCCCCTCTGTTTGACCTGTAGTTTCCTGATATCTCTCCACTTTCCTTAGTAAAAGTGACATAAAAAGTTATTTAAAAATAAAGTTTAATGTAAAAATGCATTTTATGTCATGATTATTGTTTTAAAAATACATGACATAGTTTTGACAAATTTTATGTTCTGTAAAACATTGTATGGCTAGTGTTTTAAAACACGTAAAGTTGTGCATGACAATTATTAGTGTGCCAAAGTTTGTTTAATCAGCTATTATTTATTATAACACAAAGTAGTCTGAAAGTAAAAAATGTATTTATTTGTGAGCCAATGTTTGTTTAATCAGTTAATAGCTACAAAGTTGTTTGGAAGTATATACCGCAATTACTTTTGTGATAATGTTTAATTTGTTAATCTAATTTTTAGTAAAGATTTAATAAAATGTAGTTTTACGGTTATTGTTTTACAAATATGTAACAATTTAAAAGTACGTAATGCAGTCTTATTTGTGACAATGTTTAATGAGCTATTTTACTAAAATTTTAAATAAAACAAAAACATTCAATAATATTTGGTGTGACAACATTTGTTTGTTTAATTAGTTTAAAATGTCTCAGTAAACATAGCACACACACACACACACACACTATATATATATATATATATATATATATATATATATATATATATATATATATATATATATATATATATATTTTTTTTTTTTTTTTTTTTTAATTTATATCATCATTTAAAAGTACAATTTTATTAGATTGGTTTTACATAATTGGACACAATTTACATTTCAGCTACAATGTAAAATTACTATTTTTATTTTTTGTTGTTGTTTATGTAAAACATTAATGCAATTTTAATTAACTAGCTAAACCATTTAAAACGGTGTCACAGCTGTGTCATTTTTGTTTAACATAAGAATGATAAAGTTAAATAAACTAGAATAGGCTATTTTACAACAATTTAGACCTTTCCTTTGAGTTATTTTCAGACTATAAAAGCTCATGTAGTAAAGTCACAGTAGTGATACTGTAGAGCAGGCTTGTGTTTTGAATGCACAGTTTGAAATTGTTTGGCTCCTTCTAAATAAAGTCCACATCTGTGTACAAACCTCACATGAACTCTAGCTAGCGGTTTCAGACTTAACCGTTATATATGTTTGCACTAAAAACCCCTGTCTGGCCAAATGCGAGTGCTCATGTGCACATGTTTTAGCACGCGTGTGTGTGTTCATTCTGAAAAGCCCCTTCTCGGCAACCACAATCGCTTTCGACTGGACAAAAGTGCTGGAAATACCAGGCCTGGTTGCAGCACCGCTGGAAAACATACAAGTGGCCAATGCACCACAAGCCATTCCATTGTGGCCCACACTGGTTAATTTCACTTTCCAATTTATAACACACACACACACACACACAATTATAGCTCTCTGACTAAGTAATTCAGGAATAAAGCTGATGTGATATGCTAAATATGTGCTCGTTCAAGCTGAACTGAGGTTGGGCTCATCCAAAATATCTCCTCTTCCTAATGATTTGATTGCTCTATTCCATACATTTTAAAGACCGCAACATTTGTCTTTTTGTCACTAATCCAAGACCAACTTACTCTGCCAAAATCCGTGATTAAGACCATGGAGGTCTATAATACCTGGAGAAATTCCCATTCATCTCAATGACAGTTGATCGGTTGGCATATCCAGCCTTGGAAGAATGCAACCTGCATCCAGGTGAATTTTTCCAGTGAATTTTTCTTGTTTGAGTCAGGCAGGCAGGGAAATTATATTGCGACAACGTTGATTGGCTGATGCCACCACAAGAATGTGCACAGTCCTGCCATAAAATACTCTAACATCCCAGTCTCTAACATCCCATCTACTATAATCTAAATAACTGAGTCAGTCAATGTGCTATTTGCAGAAATGTTGGGGAAAAAACTAACCAGGTTGACCCTGGCCTCTTTGTTAAGCCTGTGTATTAGCAACAGAAAAGTAACCCCTTGTCCATTTTACATGTTACAGGTGCTACTACAGGAACAAAACCTGGGCATCCACTACAAGTTCAATGTGCCCATCCAGCGTACAGGAAGTGGGGACAATGAAGTGGGCTTTTCCTGGCACCATCTGCCCTGGTCTGAGTGCTCAGCAACATGTGCAGGAGGTAAACCAATCAATTCCTCACATCCTTATTTAGGAAGCCTATTGTTACCTACTGATCAATAATGAGAAAATGTGAAAAATAATTGGATGGACTGCCAAAAATATGTTCTTGATATTGTCCCCACCAGGCTTCAGAAGTAGTTTAAAGGAATAGTTCCCCCAAAAATGAAATTCTGTCATCATTTTACCAGGTTACACAAAGGAATATATTTTGAATAATGTATATGTCATATATTTCTAATCAGTTACAGTGAACAAGAACTGAAATTTCAAGCTTCAGAAATGAGTTTGAAGTATGCATGAGAGAAGTAGCAAAGTACTTAAGTACTGTAATTATTTTGGTACTTAAAATTTGGTATTTATGGCCCTGTTTATACCTTGTATAAATATGCATTTTGGTTGATCAGATCACAAGTAGATGAGGGAGACACATTTTAAGGTTTATACCTGGTGGGCAGGTAAATGTATTGGATCTAATGGACGAAATAAGCTGACGCAATTTACATGTGAAAGCGAAATTTGGGTCTTTCGCTTTAAAGTTTAAATCACATCGGGCTAGCACACTTCCCATAATGTTTACATGTTAGGTCAGTAGGTGGAGAGTATAGCGGTCTTTTGTGGCTGTTCGAACACATTCGACACATGAACGTTTACACCACAAAACCAATCAAATGCGTTCTCGACTGCCTCTGAAATCGGTCGAAAGTTGACAATCTCAAAACGTTTTAGACGCGTTTACACCTGTATTTAGTCGTCCAAATTGTGACAAATGCTTCTTAATACCAGGTGTAAACAGGGCCTTTACATTTATAGTACTTTTGTGTCATTTTTGAAGCATAAAAGCTCTATTTTTCTTTGCTACATTTTTATTTTGAACAGCATTGGTTTGGAAATGCATGCTGGTGTTTTCAGAGTCATCTTTTCTATATTACAAAAACATCCTACAGAATGATTGTATTTTTGTATACAAAATATTTATTTTTATCTGACATATGACTATGGTTCACCAATTTGTGCCGCCAACGTACAAGTTGTGCAGTGAGCAGGAAGGCTGCCTCTTATTTCAACATCTGAATGTCATAACCACATGTAAATGTGAGCCCTCACCTCAAATATGACCAGACTGTTCAGGCTCTTCTGAAATAAATGGCTTTCTTACAACAATAAATAGTTTTCCTCTCTCCTTTTTTCAGTTATGGCCATTGAAAACATTCAAAGCACTTGTTATATTTCACAAAAAAATGCAAGCATTGCAGGCTAGTCCACGGAGGGTTTTCACAGAGCTTTGCAAACTCCACCTCATTTGTTGCTCAATTCATTTGAACACATTTCAGTTTATATGGAAATACCCCAGGGCAACACTTATGTCATTTGTGAAATTTTGTGTTATTAATACAACTCCCGGCTGTTCTGTTGGCAAGCCACACAGGGAGCCTTTGAACACCAAGTGAACTGCCATAAAATTCAGCAATATTCTTTTAGAAATGATTTGTGATTCAGATGCTTGGACTTGATTGCTGCTTTTTTACAAACTCCCATTAAATTTCAATATTGCTGTCTTATTGTTTTGATCGTTATGTGCAACAACACTGATAACCGTCTTAAATCATGAACTGATGCCATGAGATTTTACATTTACCCCCTAGTTTGGTTTCAGAGAGTCAAATCGGTATTAGTAAAATCTCTTTTCTCGAAAGGGGTCATTGAGCTCCCACCAAAGTATTTAGTTATTTCGGTTACCCAGTCAAGAATGCCGTACTGGCAGCTATTAGATCCACCTCACAAGGTGGCCTTGCACGCTAGCCAAGCTTGGCATAAACCAGCTTAACTGGAGGCTAATGTCTTTCCTTATGGGCCCCAAAGAGCCCAATGGCCTCTAGCACTAAACATACAGCATAGTGCACTACTCTGCTATTACTGTGGTAATGCTCACTTTTCACAACCAAGAGCCAAAGAAAAGATTGGCTTCTCTGTAAAAGTCATTCACTAAGACACTCACTTCAACCGAGGCATTTACACACCTAGATATAATATGGAGGGAAAATTAATATCACCTCTGTGCCTCTATCTACACAGAGTGCTCTGTCAGCAAGTGGACCCCTAGAGAAGAGACACAGAGCTAGTTTAACCTCAGGGACCGATGCCGACCACACAGCGCTTTGCGCACGAGCTGCTGAAGTGTCAAAAACGATCTTGCAGCTGAAAGCGTGAGGCATATGAATGAAGTGATGTTTTATTGTCTTTTTGCAGGCTCGCAGAAGCAGGAGGTGGTGTGTAAAAGACTGGATGACAATTCCGTGGTCCAAAACAGCTACTGTGACCTGGACAGCAAACCGCCAGGGAACCAGCGACCTTGTAACACCGAGCCTTGTCCTCCAGAGTGAGTATAGAAACTTTGAGATGTACTGATTGGGGGAAAAAACAACAACAAAAAAGTTAAAAAAAGAAGTTAATATTGTGATATATTTTACATATAATATTGTCTGTTTTTGCTCAGTTTTGCCAACAAATATCACCTATAACAGCCAGAGCAGAACTGTTGTGCATCTCCGAGCAACACACAGCAGTGTTAAATTTCTGAACGAATCCACGTTTTGAGTGAATCAGTTGGGTGAATTCAGTGGCCCATTCATAAACAGAGCCATTTACTTAATTCCTCAGTGAATCAGCTGTTTGAACAAATCATTCGGGTAAACCAATAATTCAATGGCTCATTCATAAAGAGAGCCATTTACTTAAAGTGGTGAAAATCAAGTTTTCAATGTGAATATGCATAAGAAAAACCTTGTGTAAATTCATAAATCACATCGTGTAATTAATTAGATTAAAAATTTTAATTGCTTGACAGCCCTAATAATTATACATTGCATAATTTAAGTATAGTCTATTTATAATCATTAAATCATATCCAGCTGGAAAACAAAACAAATATACTGATTAAAAGTTTTTTTATAATTTTTTTTTATTTTATTTTTTTATGACAATTTGCACAATTTTCTTCTAAATTACTCTAAATTACTAAGGCCCCCAAAAATGTAATTCTCAATACTGCGATGAAGTATTAAAAATCATTCTGCCAATTTTTTTTTATTATAACAGTATCAACAAAATTCAGTACAGTGAATATCACTGTATCATTATATATACTTACAAATGTATTTTACAATTGTACTTTACAATGCAGATAATATATCATTACTTATTGCATCATGGCAATGACAATGAGATGTTTGCGCATTACATCATGTCTTGAACCCTAACACCTAACCCTAACCTAACAGTCTACATGTTGTTGCAAAGTTACTTATAGTTAGTAGAATGTCTAAATTGGACCATCAAAATAAAGTGTAAGCAAAATCTAGTTTTTTAAAACCATTTTCCTTGTATATAAATATATAATTTCCCTAACATGCAGCTTGTACTCTAGGTTTTGCTCTCTTTGTGAGCTTATAGAAAAATACAGAAATTTTATTCTGTTTTGAAGAGCCTTATCAAAATAGTACATAGCTGCCCAGCAATAGGCGCAAAGGGCCACAACCCGTAATGTTTAATTTGTCTTCATAGCACCCCAGCCATAAAGAACTTCTTTGAAGACAGCTTAAAAACTAAGCAACATGATTTATTTCTTCATATGTTGCCTATTTTCATTTGGACTTTGGTGCCAAAATCCTAAAGGCATCCAAAAAAAGTATGAGTGATCACCTGCGTTTAATTGTATTGGCTTGCAGAGTTTATGAACCCTCAAGGGACAGTATCCATAAACGTGTGTGGAGTATGCGTGTGTGTGGCGGCCAGACGTACTTAGTGCTCATTTTCAATGGGGCGAGCAGCTGAGCAAAGATCACTTGTGTGTGCAAATTTTAAATTGGAAGGAGGAATTAAATGGTTTTGGCCTCCGCGGTCCTGCATCTTGCCAGTGGAGGGTTTAGTGAACCTGAACCCAAAGATGGGCATCGCTAATAACATCATCTAATATCTATTTCCATCTCCACCTGATGTCAGAGGAATGCAGTCTCCGGCCCAGAAAGGGTCGTAATGGTCATTTGAGAACACCCTGTTGTTTTTGGGGAGGTCATTTCTCTCTAATGATCTTGCAGATAATGACAGATTTTATTTAATTAATAATTTATTTTCAGCTTTAATTTTATTTTACTTGTAATGTTTCATAAGACACATCGTCCGTGGCTTTATCAGAGCATCGCCAAGAGAATGCAAACAAACCGCAAAAAACTTAATTCAACCGTAACAAATGATAAAAAGAGACGGTTATATAAAATGTCTGTATTCCACAGCCCAGCTAAAGTGTAGGACTAATTTTGCCAAAAACTAAGACAAATTGAATGCAAATTTGGAATTGTTGTTGCCATTGTGTGGAGTTCACAGGCGTTGAACTGTAATAAAGTGTATTTGCAGGGTCCAAAAACCAATTGAGAGTACAAATATGGTTTTGGCGAGTAAATAAAATGGCGTTTCAGGCCATTTATGCCAGATGTTTCTCTTCCTGGTAATTTTAGGCCGCTATGTGGCAAGACATTATTTGCATTAAGCCCCTGAATCTAATATATAAAAATCAAAATCAAGATCTTGATGGATTTTTTCAAGGTTGCATTTCACTGAGAGATTGTAAATGGAGCTGTGAGTGACAAAACAGTCATTGCAAAGGAATATCTGTTTATTTTATTGTGAAAAAAAAAAAAAATAAGTTTGGGGTTGGTAAGAATACAGTAAAAACAGTAATGTTATGAAATATTTTTACAGTATAAAATAAATGTTTTCTATTTGCATATGAATGAAGCTGAATTTTCAGCATCATTACTCCAGTCTTCAGTGTCACATGATCCTTCAGATATCCATCTGACATGCTGATTTGCCCTTAAGAAACATTTCTTATTTTTATTTTTGCGAAAAGTGATTTTTCAAGATTTTTGATGAACAAAGTTAAAAAGAACAGCATTTATTTGAAATAGAAATCTTTTGTAACATTGTAAATTTCTTTACTTTCACTTCTGATCAATTTTTTTGCATTCTTGCTGAATAAAAGTATTAAAAGGTTAGTTCAGCCAAAAGTGAAAATTAATTACTCACCCTTGTGTTGTTCCACATCCATAAGACCTTTGTTCATCTTCGCAACACAAATGAAGATATTTTTAATGAAATCCGAGAGGTTTTTGTCCCTCCATCCAACGCAACTACCAACAAATTGACAAATTGAGGTGAAACCACTAGAGTCACATGTAGTACTTTAATACTTCATCTGACTCCAGTGATTTAACCTCAATTTTATGAAGCGACACAAGTGCTTTGTGCAAAAAAAAAGAAAAGAAAAAAACAATTTACCACTTTATTTACAAAATAATATTATTCAAAGCATGTTAACGCAGCAGTCATCTCTCTCATGAACACAAAACGCATACGTCATTATGCTCTCGTGAACACTCGAGCATGAGCGTTGCAGATCAATATTTCCTTAAGTAAAGTGGTAAATTATGTTTTTTGCTCAAACAAAAGACTCACGTTGCTTCATAAAATTGAGGTTAAACCACTGAAGTTACATGGAGTACTTTAATGATGTCTTTCCTACCTTTCTGGACCTTGAAAGTAATAGTTGCATTGAATCACTGTGGAGGGACAGAAAGTTCTCAGATTTCATTAAACATTTCTTCATTTGTGATGAACCGAAGATGAACGAAGGTCTTACGGATGTGGAACAACACAAGGGTGAGTAATTAATGACAGAACTTTCATTTTTGGGTGAACTAACCCTTTAATTTCTTTAAAAAAAGAAGCCTAAAATCTTACAGACTCAAATTTTGAAGTGTAGCATGCATAAATATTTATGGATGGAGAAGTCCCATTTTTTGTGTCAAAAAGTTCATTTTGTACTCAGTATACTACTGTTTCAGGTGGTTTATTGGTGACTGGTCAGAATGTGGGAAAACCTGTGATGGAGGCATCCGAACACGTACAGTTTTGTGTATACGTAAAATTGGACCCACCGAGGAGGAGACCTTGCAGGACAGCCACTGTCTGACCCACCGACCAATTGAACAAGAGTCCTGCAACAATCAGTCCTGCCCACCCCAGTGGGTGACGCTGGATTGGTCTGAGGTGACTTGATGTGCTCTTCATGTATTTGTATTTCCTCTAGATTTCTTGATAATATTCTTGCAAAATTGTTTTCATATTGTGTTGTGTTTTTGTCTATAGTGTACTCCAAAGTGTGGCCCTGGCTTCAAGCATCGCATCGTTCTATGTAAAAGTAGTGACCTGACCAAAACCTTCCCACCAGCCCTCTGTTCGGACCACAACAAACCTCCAGTCCGTATTCGCTGCAGCCTTGGTCGTTGTCCACCGCCACGCTGGATCCCGGGAGAATGGGGACAGGTAAGATGATTTTCTTCAGGATTCTTTGAATAGAAAGTTAAACAGAACAGCATTTATTTGCAATAGAAATCTTTTGTAACATTGTAAATGTCTTTACTGCCACTTATGATCAATTTATTGCATCCTTGTTTAACCCTCTGGGGTCGACGAATACACTGGCATGTTTTGGTAGATTTTTTTTTTTCACGTAGCATGGAAATCGACTTCGGTCATACAGATAAAAGCAATACATCATTTGAAACTTTTATGTGTCCACTTGCAATCAAAACAAAACATAGTGCTTTTGTAAAATAATTTTGAATGCCGTCTCGGACTCTGTGAACTTATTTCTGGAGCATGTCACAAAAATGAAACAAAACTCAGCGAATACTTGTCACACAGACATGACAATATATCTATAGAAACATTTAAGTGTGTACTTCAATTGTCTAAAAATTTCTAGAAATTGTCTAATTCAAAATAAAAACAAATATTCTCTTTTTATGTAATCTTTATAAAAAGGAGAGAGAGATGTCATTCGTTCTCAAGTTCATTATCCACTAATGTGAATACGACTATGGACAGTGCCTGCTATTCATACGGTAATGATCTAAGGCGATCCATGCAAATAGAGTCAATGTCCATATCAACTCGATAAAATGCATTAAGTTTCATCAGTTTCATTTACTTTTGCAACGTGGTGAGAAATAATTCTGGAAAAATTTACCTCCGAAGAAGAGTTTCGTTTTGAAGAGCGACTTGATCCAACGTACTTAACAGGTGAGCTATTTATTCTTATTTACATTAGTAAACATGATATTCTTTTTTACATAAATATGTACATATTGACAAGTTTGGCTTTTCCCAAATTGCTATACCAACAGAGATGAGTGAACTCAACTGAAATATGTTGAAATATAAAGTTTCTTTGTTATAAACAATGTACTTAACTATAGGATGACCTATATTCTCTGTAATGTAACGTAAATATGATATGTAATATGTTATAAAAAGTAATATAAACGTTTAGGCAAGATGTCATTTTGGATAGTTTATGAAGTGTTTGCTGTAAAATACTGCACATTAATGAAACATTTGTTTGCAAATTTTTGCTCAGATGTAGTTTTTGAACGTGTTAAATATATAATATAAAATATAACATACAAATTTTGTTCATGTACTGTCCATTAATACAGGACATTACAAAAATCATGTTTTCTGTTGAGTGGACATTATATAATTGTTAATACCATAGTTGGTATGATATTGTTATTAGCATGCTCACCGATGTTTGCTTTATTTATTTATTTATTTATTTATGTATTTTTTAGATGTGAGAATGACAGTGACTAGATACCGGCCCTCATGAACCTGGACCACAAACTCTCACCTTTGACTCTTCTTAAACTGTTTTTATTTTTATTTTATTTCTGAGGATGTTGTCTCAGTTCTGCTTAGGCTGCTAGGGCAAATACAAAGGTCAAAGAGTCAAATGGACAAATTTGAGCATCAGTGAGCTGTACAGCTACATTGTACTGAAGTTCTATATGATTATGGTGAAGGTGAGCTCACTGACTGGAAGCAGGGAAGTTTTTTTTTTTTTCTCCAGCAACATCAAACACCTTGTAAATGCCAGGTATGTAATGTTCACTTATATATTTGTTATATACACATGATTTGTGACTAGGTATGATTGTGTACTCAAAATGTGCCTTTGACCCTCATTTATATTTGGATTATATTGTCAACTATATTCAAAATAAACTACAAACATATATATATATATATATATATATATATATATATATATATATATATATATATATATATATATATATATATATATATATATATATATATATACTGTATATATTTCTCTTGTCCTCACATTCTTTCTTGTAGTTCAGTCACATTCCTCATTAGGGGGGTGGGCTTAATCTTCTCAGGTGTGAATGGCATCATTATTCATGATCATTCATGCCTACACACATATAGCCTTTGTAAACAAAAAGTGTCTTACAAAATTTAAATCAATGTATTGTTTTATGTGAAAGAGTGGACAGGATGATTTTCACATCATTTTGAAGACGCAACTCTGGGCTACAAGATCCAGTTCTCAAAAGTCTTGTGAACAAATATTTAGTATGTGTTATATGGCCTTATTTCATTTGACTTAATTAGTTTTTTCAATGACCACGCATAAATGTTATTTTCTCAAAAATACAAATGTACATACTTGTTGCTCACATATTACTGTAGCCCTATTTGTGCTGAATACAGTATAATCAGACTTTAGTCATTAATATGTTTATAAGCAGCTGATAAAGCACAAATGTCAGGGCATGTCAACACTTCTCCAGGGCTCAAAAATATGGGGTTAGAATTGTTGCATTATTCCAAATAAAAAGATTGAGATTCATAAATAAATGTAAAGAGACTAACAAAACAGATTCATTTTGCACCACTGAAAGGAACTTTATTCTATGGGCGCTGTATTTTTAAAACACCCCATTTCCAAAAGATTATTGGAGTTTAAGGCTTCTTTATATTTCCATCAATGAATCAGGATAAACTCAGAGTTATACACAAATTATGATCATTCACAGATCCCGAGCATCATGATCAATAACACCCTCTCTACACTGGACGCAAGCAGCGTGACACAGTATGTCAAAAGCAAATAGTAGACTATCCATTATATATTATCAGTGATACTGTCTACACAGGACGTGACGCAGTGCAACACGATGATTCACTTGGATGATACTTCTACTTCTGAAGTAAGGTTAGCATGCACTTGCTCTTATTTACACAAAGGACAAATGATTTGCACATTCGCTTTGACTCATCCAGTGTAGACAGCCTTTCACAGGGTAGACACAATGTAAGACATGACACAACTGCTGGTTTTGCCTTTTATAGCATAATTGCTGTGACAAATATAGGAAATAATATCATGTATAATACCAAATATGAGCCCAGTTAACCTCAGTGATGTAACAGTACAAGCCTCAGCATCACTGCAGCTGTACTCGGGTTTTGTGAGTGGATAATGCAAATAAAAATCTTGCAATACTGAAAAATACATCTTTGCATTTATTTTGTTATCAAAAAGATAACGTTCAAAAAGAACCCACCTATATTTTCTCTACAAGCAATGGGAATCATAATACATGTATTTAATGTTTAAAATACTATTTATAATGCTCTATAGATTATTAAATCCACAGAGCTGCTCATGTGCATCATGATTGAAGAAGTGGGAAATGCTGTTGGCTGTTGTGTTGTGCTTTTTTTTAATTTGCAAATTTCATTTGAGTTATTTTTGAATTTTATACATTTTTGTGAAACTCTTTACATTTGTGCATCTTAATGTATTTGTGAATTTTACTATTTTTTGTGAATATCTATTTATATGGAATAATGCAACATTTCTAACGGCATACAAAAACACCCTCAGACCCCAGAGGGTAAAAAAAAAAAAAAAAACTACCGAAAAATCTTACTGAGGCCAAACTTT
This sequence comes from Chanodichthys erythropterus, assembly GCF_024489055.1. Taxonomy (NCBI): domain Eukaryota; kingdom Metazoa; phylum Chordata; class Actinopteri; order Cypriniformes; family Xenocyprididae; genus Chanodichthys; species Chanodichthys erythropterus. Next base: position 55,090,191 of record NC_090230.1, on the reverse strand, counting down.
TGAACTGTATGCTATACATCTGAATCAGAAAAATAAGTGCTCTTCTCTGCTGAAAAATCCAGCTAAAACCAGCCTAAGCTGTTTGGCTGGTTTAAGCTGGAAGTAGCTGGTTTTAGCTGGTCTCCCAGCCTAGGTTAGCTGGTGTTAAGCTGGTCTCCCAGCCCCCCAGTCTCCTAGCAAACCAAAACCAGCTATGACTAGGCTGGGAGACCAGCTAAAACCAGCCTGACTAGTGTTGTTTTCAACCCCTCCCCTCCAATCATCTGGCCTCATTCTATGCCCACTTTTCACAATCCAATCCATTCAATAGAATCAAGTACCATCCTACTTTTTTTTCTCTCATTCAATATTGTTTCACTCCAAATACATCTCATATCATTGAAGTAAAAATGTTAGAAATACAAGCAAATTCAGCATTGTAGCTATATAAGTATTTCAAGTGTCGTTATGATTTAGAACAAATAAAGAAAATCAGTTAAAATTTTTGGACCAGGAATTGCTGTGCAATACATCTGAAAAGACAATGGCTGAGGAAAGACTGTTTTAATGTAGCATGAAAAAGACCATGTGTTTAGTTGACGTCAACAGAAGTTACACTCGCATGATAAACTAGGGCCTCTGGAAAGCCAGTGACGTGTGTTTCCGTGAGTGACAGCGAGTATAACAGCCCAAGAGTGTGTAAGTGGAGGTAATATCATCCAGATTGTTTGAAGTTTATCTCTGCAGTAGACAAGGTTTTCTGTCAGTGCCAAGAATATGTTTTTAAAAAGACTAAACATATTACTCTCAGACAGTCCTGTGGTTTCTCTCTTGTAAATAAGGATAACTGTTGTGGCTCGTAATAAAAAAAACCCCTCATAAACAAAAAAATACCTACTGTACCTCTTTACAGGTAGTAGGCTATTCCATAAGAAGAAAAATGCAGAGCAGAATATGACCTTACACATCAGGAATTAATTGAAAAGAAGAGGTTGAAAAATATAAGGTCACATGACTTCAACATTCCCATTATTAAGCTTCCAACAACTTTTTTAGGGTGCGTTCACACTTGTAGTTCGGTTCGTTTGGTTCATTTGGTCCGGACCAAAGAAAAAAAAAAAACATTTAGTCCTGGTCCGGTTAGCGTTCAGATTGGCAATTTTATCACCGAACCAAAAGATACCGAACCTTAAGGCATAGGGATACATTCACGACGTGATTGGTCGGATTTTATGACGTAATGCCTATTTTGAGACAGAACTTACCGAACATCCAAAACAATGCTGTTTGCTGAGGTAAATGCGCTCGTTGTGTGTGCGTAGCGGGGCGTAGCCTGCATGTGATGTTATTTTGGCCAGTTGGGAACTTGTGAAGAGCTTATAAAATGTCTAAAGTAGTCAAAACACTGACGGGAATCCATTCGTCACACACACAAACGATCTGCTGCGTGGAGTTTGATGCCTGTGTGATGAGCAAACTGGACGAGAAAAACCAACATGCGTGAGGATTCTGTCCTTTTTAGGGTCTCTACTTCCTGTTTTTGGTTCGGTTACATGTCTTTGGTCCGTGTTGCGTTCATATATCATTCGAACCGCACCAGAGTTAGTTTGGAAGCGGACCGAGACCCATCTTTTCAGCGGTCTCGGTCCGCTTGTTTGGTGCGCACCAGGGTTCGGATGGCAGCGTTCACATATGTTCAAATGAACCGCACTAAGGGTGCTTTCACACTTGGTTCGATTTCCTGGACCGAACCCGAGTTAGATTACTCCCCCTCCCCCTGCGCCCACTGGACTGTGTTCACATTATATTATTTGAGTCCGACCCGCGGTTCGTTTGCGTCATCAAACCAGCAGCTGTTTACTACGTTTCTTAGTAACAATGACACAGGAGAAGGCGGCAAAATGCATAACGTTGCTCTCCTCAATTTTATATTTTTGTTTTTGAACCGTTGGTTTTGTTCATAACGGCTCTTGCGTCTATCTGCCGCGAATGGGAAAGTTATTGAAACACACACACAAACACACATTTTTATCAAATTATATGGCATTAATAGCGGTTCACTTCCGCAATTTGGTACGTTTGCATTCATATCAGAAGCGAACCGTACCGGAGTTCACTTGAACCGCACCCCAGACCACCCTTTTTAAGTGGACTCGGGTACGGTTCACGGGTGCGCACCCGAGTTCAGAAGACCGTGTTCACATCATCCAAACGTACCGAACTCTGACGTCAATCGAACCCGGGTGCGCACCAAAAGTGCTAATGTGAAAGCACCCTAACTGAGCAATCGCACCAGGGTTCGTTTTAATCGAACCAATCATGACAAGTGTGAACGCACCCTTAGTCTATTTAAAAGTTGGCAAGAGCATAAATAAGAACACAACGAGACTGTGAAAGCGATTATTTTTAATGTCCCAGACAACCTCTGCTGTCCCATTTAGCCTCTTGTTTGGAACTGCCTTTTACAGGACAAGTAAAAGCTTTTAAAAAAATCACAAGGAGGTATTACTGATGTATTTTATATCATAAATAAAACATGAACATATCTAGAGCTTGTGACCTTATTTCAGACATTTAACCAAAAACCCATTAAACCCAAACTCAACAAAAAAACATTGACTTCCAGACAATGGAAACGGATATGCTAAAATAATAACTCGTTTCCGGGTTTTGGGCTACAAAAATATGTCATTACTGCTATACACTATATGAAGGCTTAGTGACAAAAGCTTAGAGTCAAAACATGAGTTGGAGCACGCTGATGAAAAGATGAAAAATACTATGATTTATTTATTTATTTATTTGGGGTGTAACGGTACACCGTTTTACTCCAATTCGTTGTTGAAATATAATCATTTCTACACAGTGGCTGTCATTTTCACGACAGATTTATTTGAACATACAGTCAAACCAAAATTGATTCAGACACCTTGAACATTTAATTCATTAATACAGTTTATTCATTATAGTTTTAAAAAAATGGTAATAAAATATTGACAATATCTCTAGAGTTAAACTGTGTCAGAAAAAATTAATCTTAATTATGTCAGATATCACTTAGGCAAAACATGGTCAGGTCAAAGTGTCTGAACAATTTTTGGTTCCAAATTTTTATCAATCTTACTGGTAGTCCACTGTATGAAGAATTTTTAGGTATAATATGGCACAGTTTACTTTATTTTGCTATCCTCACTTACATAAATGAACTTTAGTGTCCTGCACCCACTAGTAAAAGTATAAATATATATATATATATATATATATATATATATATATATATATATATATATATATATATATATATATATATATATATATATATATATATATATATATATATATATATATATATCTAGTGTCTGAATAATTTTTGGTTTGACTGTACATTAAATAATCAAGACATCACTAACAGGTTAAGTAATATATAATGAATATATAGGCTAATACAGTGCATACTGTATATTAAGCGAAAGAGTTCATTTCTCTAGTAAACTAACAAGATGTGGACACTGATTGGCTTTTCAGAGGTAAATGCTACGTAACATATTGTTTACAAGCTGTTATTGTGATGTCTTTCTGCCGTTGAAACACTGAGCGATTACGAGATATGACCGTTTCAGTAAGTTGTACTATCTTTCAACATACCTTCAGGTGTTCATTCATGTTTATTCTGTAACTAGTATTAAAGAGGAACAGATGATCACGTTCACTTGCGCTTGCGCTGCCGGTTGAACTGAGGCTCCTTATACAGTGATCTGTCACGCCACATCAAAGCGCGTCAAAACGGCATTTTCTGTTTAAATTTCGTGATTTCGTGGATAGAATTTGAAAGATGACAATTCGTTTCTTATCGAAAGTAACAAAACGCAGAGCTTATTGCGATTATTGGTGGTTAATAGTGGTTAGGCTACAATGCTATATTCGTCATGTACTGATTTCGTCTTATCCACCTGTCTTTGTCCGTTGTCGTAATTCACCGGGAAACCAAAGTGTTCCCAAACAGGAGACCTTAATGTTGCAACGTAATGCATTCGGTACACACGTGCACCGTACAGCCCTGTACCGAAACGGTTCGGTACGAATACATATACCATTAATATAACCTTAGTATACACTATATTTCCAAAAGTTTTGGGACTCCTGCCTTAACGTGCACATGAACTTTAATGACATCCCATTCTTAATCAGTGGGGTTTAATGTGGAGTTGGCCCACCCTTTGCAGCTATAACAGCTTCAACTCTTCTGGGAAGGCTTTCCACAAGGCTTAGGAGTGTGTTTATGGGATTTTTTGACCATTCTTCTAGAAGCACATTTGTGAGGTCAGGCAGCAATGTTGACGAGAAGGCCTGGCTCGCAGTCTCCGCTCTAATTCATCCCAAAGGTGTTCTATCAGGTTGAGGTCAGGACTCTGTGCAGGCCAGTCAAGTTCCTCCACACCAAACTTGCTCATCCATGTCTTTATGGACTTTGCTTTGTACACTGGTGCGCAGTCATGTTGGAACAGAAAGGGGCCATCCCCAAATTGTTCCCACAAAGTTGGGAGCATGAAATTGTCCAAAATATCTTGGTATGCTGAAGCATTAAGAGTTCCTTTCACTGGAAATAACCCCTGAAAAACAACCCCACACCATAATCCCCCTTCCACCAAATTTTACACTTGGCACAATGCAGTCAGGCAAGTAGCGTTCTCCTGGCAACCGCCAAACCCAGACTCGTCCATCAAATTGCCAGACAGAGAAGCGTGATTCATCACTCCAGAGAACACATCTTCACTGCTCTAGAGTCCAGTGGCGGCGTGCTTTACACCACTGCATCCGGCGCTTTGCATTGCACTTGGTGATGTAAGGCTTGGATGCAGCTGCTCAGCCATGGAAAACCATTCCACGAAGCTCTCTACGCACTGTTCTTGAGCTGATCTGAGGGCCACACGAAATTTGGAGGTCTGTAACTATTGATTCTGCAGAAAGTTGGCGACTTCTGCACACTGTCCGCCTCAGCATGCGTTGACCCTGCTCTGTGATTTTATGCGGCCTACCACTTCATGGCTGAGTTGCTGTTGTTCCCAATTGCTTCCACTTTGTTATAATACCACTAACAGTTGACCGTGGAATATTTAGTAGTGAGGAAATTTCACGAATGGACTTATTGCACAGGTGGCAACCTATCACGGTACCATGCTTGAATTCACTGAGCTACTGAGAGTGACCCATTCTTTGACAAATGTTTGTAAAAGCAGTCTGCATGACTAGGTGCTTGATTTTATACACCTGTGTCCATGGAAGTGATTGGAAAACCTGAATTCAATGATTTGGAGGGGTGTCCCAATAATAGCTTTTTATTATTTGTTTACATTTTAGACCATATGGAGATGCCAAAAAGTACACCCTAAACCAACAGCCTTGACCTGACTGCATTTACCTATTACAGTACACGGATCCATTCAGAATTACTAAACATAGCAACAACATACACGTGACAGATAAAAACATTATTCTCAATGTGTGTGGAAACAATGTACTGAATGTACTGAAATGTGTCTGTGCATAAATACAATGTGTGATCAGTGCATCAAGAGTGTACATACACATTTTTTTTGCGCAACTATATAACAGACTCATGCGTGCTTACTGTGCGACTCTAATAATATAATGTAATATAATAGTAAACAGCATCAACACTGGTTTCAAGTAAAAAAAAAAAAAAAAAAATTTGCACACATCACCTACAGTACAAGCAACAATTAAGGTTACAAGAGCAACAATAATTTAATGATCTGAAAAATATCATGAACAAACGTCCAGATTCAACCAACTTCCCAAATGAAGTGACAGCTACTGTAGTACGGAACTGCGCCATCCCATAATTTCTGCAATGAAATGGGACTCTCATAATGGAGTGGCTGTTGAAGGGAGCCTTGGGCCAAAAGGTCACAGGTTCAAATCCCACTTAAGTCCTTCACTGACATATCCCATCTGTCAGGGGCTCGTGCTCTGTTTAATATAGAGGGGATGAAATGGAAAGGCTGCTGGAAACTCATCTGAGATGTCCACACTCCAAGTCCCATGAGGTGTCCTTCACTGTGGGTCTTACACGTGTTTATGACTAAATCCACAACAGATCCTTGTCTTGGCATGCATCGTCAGTGTTTCTGTGGCATTCACATTAGGCACTGCAGCAGAGTGACTAATGAGCTAAATTTGTGTATTGTATTGGGTTGCTAGGTAACTCTTTGATTTTTCCATTGAATCACTGTGCTACATCATGGAGACTACTGGAATACATCTCAGTTTCACTTCAGACAGTTGTAATTTACTCCCTCCAGCAATGTCGAGAGCTCTAATGTAGAACAGCTGACAGTAGTCAGAGATACAATTAAACTATTACAATGACATTCCGCAAGTAGTTCTCGGTCCTTAGTTTTGGAGCAATAATTTTGGCCAGAATTCACAAGCGTGCCATGGACCGTCTGACATACACCACATGCAAAAATGCCTTAAAATCAGTTACACCAGTCTAACTGGTTAGCTTCTTCGCAATGGACTCTATGCACACTAAAATCTCAGCACTACAGAAGCTTCCGTTACAGTATTCTCCCATAGCAAACTTTGGTATAGCAAACTGTCTATCACAACTCTATTAGAATATAGAATATTATATATATTAGTAACTATAGCAAACATAATGTTTTAGTATATTAAAATGTAACATGTTAGAAATGAGTTCCAGAAGCATTAAATATAATGATAAGATTACTTTTATTTATTTTTATTTTTTCCTTTCATTTGTGTATTTTTCTCACAATTTCCATACACTGCACTGGTTGTTGTGTTGGCTATTGAGGCTAACTGCGTAAGTGATCATGCATACAGTCCATTTAAAGAATGGTTTTTGATTACAAGGAAATAGTAGCTACATTTTTGGAGAGTTTGAGTTTGTTTTTTTTTGTTTTTCAAAACTTGGTATTTAGTAAAAGAGCACCCTTGAGCACTTCAGAATTACATCTCATTTAAGATTTGATACTACTAAACACAACGCAAATAAAAACCAACCAACATTGGTTGTGTTAAATATTCAAATATACTTTTTGCTGTTTAACGCAACGGTTTTTGGCTGGCAAGTGGACCCATTGACAAATGGGTTGAGTATGCTGATTTACATACAATTTTGGGCCAGTTCCTGAAGTCTAACTCAGTTACTCATTGTCGCAAAGTGGCTTGAATTATATTAACCTTAATTAAATAGCACCTTATCTCAAATATGCTCTTCACAGATGTCTTTAAGGTAACCAAGTACAGCAACTTGCTTTTGAGTTAGACTGTTGTGGTGTAAGTTAATTGTTTTGTTTTTTGTTTTATTTTTTTCGAAAATATTTTTTTCACAAAACAACTAATAAAATGGTTTATTTCATTATCATGGTTTTTAACGTAATGATTCATATTCATCTGAGGATATTCATGGTTTAATAATTGAAAGTCTTGATCTAGGACAAGAGTAAAACAATAAAATCCTATAATTAAAAGTAGTTTGCAAGAAAGTAATGTATAAGGCATGGTAAGTAAGTTTCCATTTTTTAACTTAAACTTCCTATAACAAAAAAGTTGATATCAACAACAGGGTTGAAGAAACTGCTTGTAAAGTTATGAGCAGTCATATCATTTTTACACTCAGGTTACCATTGCCATCATCTAACACTCACATAAATTTAAAAACAATGTTAAATTCATCTTTTGCAAATCTCAAAATCAATATACCAATCTTTCACACTGTAAATTATAATGTAATAAAATATAATAAAATTCAGTTGTATTGTGCCATTTACGACATTTTGATAAAATATATATATATATATATATATATATATATTTTGACAAAATACAGAATTTTAATATGATCCATTTATCGGTTATAAATGATCATCTTACAGTGATGAGATGGATTACAGGCTGAGCTTATTTCTTATTGTGTGTTCTTTACAGTGCTCTGCTCAGTGTGGACTTGGGCAGCAGATGCGGACGGTTCAGTGTCTGTCATATACAGGACAGCCCTCCGTCGAATGTCCAGAGTCACTACGGCCCAACACCATGCAGCAGTGTGAAAGCAAGTGTGATGCTACACCCATCTCCAGTGGCGACGGTAAATTAATCAGCCTTCTGCTAATCCCATGAAAGAGCAGTGATGATGACTTTCGTATGAGCTGCATCTGGCTTTGATCATAGTGTTGACATTTATAAAGTATGTGGCCTCTGTGTTCAATTTTGAATTAACAAAGGATTATATTGTTCTATTCTTGCCCGTTATTAACTACCTCTGTTTGGAATAGAGGCAGGACACTATTTAGGCAATCCTGGATTCAATAAAAGCTCCATGACCCTCGCAAGATGGATCCCTATTCAGATTCCTTCACAGGGGAAGCAGCGTTAGATTATCTCTCCTAATGGACCCTAATGGGATTAGTTGCATCCTAATCAACAGCAGTGATGGAATGTCTGCTTTCATTGTCATCAGCCATGGCAGTTTAAAGACTCTAAAAAGAATCACAATTGTGATAGGGCCAGTTAGTGCGCAGCCACACTACTCCAGATGGCCGTCTGCCTGTGCTGTGAATCAGGTCGCTCTCTTTTTACGCTGTAATTACCATAAGAGGTTTGTGTCCAGGCCCTGAGTCATGGCCTCTTTTAAGGGAGAGTTTTGGCCTTCATGCAAAGGAAGTCTATTAGTTTTCCAGTGCTACAGGGTCATGCAAGATTCTGTCCTCCTCTAGAGATGGTCTTATTATTGGGAGATACCAACCCTCACTGCTCTACCAGAAGGAAAAATCATAACGGTCAACTTGGATCATGTATGCCTTGATAACTAATCACATTACAACCTTGACTTCACTGAATTTCTGTCAGATTTATGCAACATTCAGTTACTGTTTCTGAATACCATTGAAATTAATGAGAAGTGTCGAAACTGTCAGTGACTTAAACAGCAATTCTGTCAGGTATAAAGTCTAAAAATAGGTCAATCCAAAATGAATGTTTAATGGCAAGCATGTTGAATATTAGCAGATAGGCTGTCAATACATTAAATAAGCTGTTTTCCAACAAAAGTTAGCCTACTAACTTTGCATAGTCCAAGGCAATTATACCCTAAATGATTAGCCTGCTAGTTTACATACTGCTATTAGTCTGCCAACTTAGTACTCAGTTAACAGATTAGCCTGCTACCTCAGCATACCAACAATTATTATTCTAGCTTAGCATAAATGGAATTTGCTACATTATCACTACTGAATTTACTATAGCTACCTCTGCTAGAAAGGGATAACTGGAAAGGCTAATTGGATTATCAAGAAGAAGATAGTTATAACATGATACATTTTTGAGACTACCTATTGGGGTACTAGAGGGATGAAATCTTGCACAACAAAAATTACTTAATGGAAATTTATCATGTTGCATCTGATTAGGACACCATCTAACATAAGGTTGGAATAGACAGGAAATTAACATTAGCACAGGCCAAGTTGTAAAACATCCTGCTGAAACTGTACCATCATTCGTTGACAGGACAGTGAGATTTATATGGCCCGCTAAATATCATCCATGTGAAGAGATGACAAATTCTGAGTCTTTCCACTGGGGCTATCTTTCACAAGTGTATTAAAACTTAAGCCGTTCACCCCCTGGACCGATTACCGCCTGGATTCACACAGACATCTGAAATATGACTCGTATTCTAAGAACCCAAAGGTTGTGCTCAGAGGAAATGCAAACATGCTTTTCATTAAATGATAGGCAAGCCCATATTACTCAGCATTTTAAAGTGATAGGTAATCCAAATGAATAGTCTGTCATTATTTACTTGCCTCCATGTCATTCTAAACCCATTTGTATTTTTTCTTCCATGGAACTCAAATGGTGAATGCTTGAAGAATTATCCTGTCTACTTTGAAAAGATTCTGAGTGAATAGCAACTTAAAATCACACAAATCTATCATTTGGCATTCCAACACATTCCAAGACTGTTCTCGTATGGAGTACTTTTATGATACCTGTATTCTGATTTTGGAGCTTAACAGTCCCAACTCGAATTCATCTTTTGTGTTCCACTGAAGTTATACAAGTTTGGAAAGACATGAGGGTGACTGAATAATGACAGACTTTTAATGTTGGAGTGAATCATCCCTTTAACACAAGTCTTCAAGTTTCCCCTTTGTTGTTCCCCAGCATCGACCACGTTACTCACTCCTCGTATTCTCCTTTCTCATTCCACCTTTTTTCTCTTCTCTTAGAGTGCAAAGACGTAAATAAGGTGGCATATTGCCCATTGGTGCTGAAGTTCAAGTTCTGCAGTCGTGCGTACTTCAGGCAGATGTGCTGCAAGACGTGCCAAGGACACTGACCCTGCGGAGAGAAGCAGTGAAAGATGCTGCAACAAGGAAAGAGAGAGAACTGGCAGAGACAAAAGCAGACCAGTGTTGGAGGAGTCAACACTGGGCATGGAGAAGGAAGTCTCTCTTTCTTTCTCTTTAACACACTCATAACTGCTTTTAGCCCTGTGGAACCCAAACCACTGCTCAGCACTGCGCTGACACCTGTTTTATTTTCACTTCTGTGAAGTGGGAATGTATAAAATAATCATTATTGTTGTTATTTTTATAATAATAATAATAATAATAATAATTGCTAATGGTTATTATTATTATCGATGTCTTTCTGTTGTTATAATCCAAAGTGCTGGACACAATGCTCACAGAAGTAGCACGGCAGAGGTTTACTTCAAGGCCGCCATCTACAGGACTTCGGGATGATGGTATATCCCTCAGTCTCACATACACACTCCTCCCATGGTTCTGTTGGCAACACTGCATTCAGAAGCATTCGAATCAATAACGATTGCTTGCACTCACAGCATCAGAGCAATTGGAAGTCATTTGTTTTCAATAAGAGTTGGCGATTTGACGCAACGTGAGCATCGGAGACTGATGATGTTGTGAAAAAGTACCACAACCAACAACGGAAGTGCATTCATGTGATCTGCCACCTGATACAGTTGTATGCAGCAGTCCAATAGGAAAGTTTCCAAGCAATGGACAGTACAGCGTCTTGGTGAACACAACATGAACTCCTCTTCAGGGCATAACAATTTTCACATTTTCCACCCAAACGATACTTTCCAACCCCAAAAACAAATCTCCATTAGCTCCTGGAGGGCTACCTTTCTGCAGACTTCAGTTCCAACCAAGCTCCAACATGCCTGCCTGTAATTTTAACTAAACCCTACAGGATGGTAGCCCTCAACAAGCAGGGTTGGCTACCCCTGATAGAGATCGAATTGACGTTTGATTTCAAAAGTATAGAAAAGGAGTGTCCAAACCTGCACCCTCCTGGAAGTCCACTGTCCTACAGAGTTTAGCTCCAACCTGCCCAGTACACTTATCTCGAAGGTTCTAGTAATCCTGAATTCTTCAAATAGCTGGTTCAGGTTTAATGGAAGTAGGAGCTAAACTCTGCAGGACAGTGGCCCTCCATGAATAGTACTGGACACCCCTGGTATCGATGGTTAGAGCCTGTGTTGGTCAGCTTGAACTGTTTCTTTTTGTGGTTGGATGGAGTTAGATATGCATGTGGTTTTATTGAAATTAATAACCTGGAACTTCTATGTACATTGACAGACACTTTTATCCAGAGTGACTTACATTGCATTCAATGTAACTCTTGACCTCAGAGTTGTCAGCGGCAGGCTCTACCAGTTGAGGAGCTTCTAAACTTGACAGCCCTAGTTGTTACACTTTTGGTAATAACTTTCTAAAATAACATTGAGACCCAAGCGCCAAAGACAAACAGGGTAGTGCTATTGGGTGCTTTGGTGCTGAATTTGGGCAGAAGAAATCTCAATTAGAGCTTTAGAGTCCAGATGTTCAGTTGTGTTAGCCACCTGTTTGACTGAGCTGAATCACATGACCACAGGCCAAAGAATTCCACCGTTGTCTGACACTCGAACAAGGCCTGAAAATCAGATCAGTTCCAAAGGGACATATCTATTATTGTGTCTCTGGAATTATTGTGGACACCAGAGAGACATTAATTGCAATTGTGATGTGATTCTGCTTTGTGGATCCATATTTTGCTTTAAATTCTGGGGTTCTGACATCTATGCGTCTGTTACGGGGCCTGGCGTGTTCCAGACGCAGTCATTTTCACATAAAATGCGTGCTGCAGCCACAGTCTACCACATTATCGGCAGTATGCACAGACAATTCATCAACACGGGGATGATTTGCTTGGCGACCTCCAGTTCTGTGACGCTGATGCATTAGTAAAGTTAAGTGAAGGGCCAGTGCCTGGGTAACCTGCCAGATCCCGCAGGTCCGGTTTGCCATCGACTACCTCCAAAACACCCCCTCTTCCTCCTTCCCTGAGATCGCAGTGCGTTTAGCCCACACTCTGAAACCCTCCACACTCAATGGTGCTTTTCTTCCCTCAGTGGAGGACTGTTTGTTCCACTGCCCTTCTTCCGTTCATCTTTTGAGTGGGCGGCTCTACTGGCCCCATGGTGCTATAAGACCTTGATGCATTCTGGGTATGTGGTCTAAGCAACTGACAGAAAACCAAGAATACTTTAGCTCTGTTCCAAATTCTAGTAAGCTTCCTACATAGACAGGCTTTTTAAAGCATCATAGGTATGTTCCTGATGTGAAAGCTGTTCCAAAAAGTAAGCAGTTCCTTTTTATTACACTTTTTTTTTTTTTTTGTCATCAAAGTCTAAGGTGGAATAGCATATTTCCTTTGCAAAGGCAATCCCAGAATGCACTGTGTTGATCTCAGTGTAAAATATTCTAGATTGCAGACTAAGTGAAAAATACTGAAGAATATGAAAAATATATAAAAATACAGTTTAACCCAGTACTCATGTACTGTGCATTTTTATGCTTGTTGGACTATTACGCATTAACTTAGCAACATGTTAACATGACTGACTAAACTCCACTGGAATCAATTTTGAGTCAAGTTTCCTGTGCACTTTACGAATTCTATTTGTGTGGCATGTAGAGTTGTTGTCTACATAGAGTGTTCCAAATCAATCAATCAATAGGTTCTATTTCTGTTAGTACTAGAGCAATGCAAGATCACATGCTAAGTATGCTAAATATGTTCAGCAGGACCATATGTGCATGTTGGGCAAGTGTTTGCTTAAGCATACTTACGCAAGCCATGTTTCTTGACATAAAAATCAGCTGGCTATGTAAGATAGAGACAGAAAAGCAGCTCACTAAGTTTTGGAACAGAGCTTTTGCATATTTTTTGTTCTGACTTTCCTTCCTTTCTGTCCTTTTACCTCACACTGGTTTATGTTCATATGTAAACATTCCACCAACTACATGTTGCATTTTTCCATCATCCATGTCTGAGTGACTTTACCCTGCTCTCTTAGCCAAGGGAACATCAAATTATAGAGCATTGGGGGGCCTCAATTTTAGATCTCAACTTTGTTATGAGACAATTGAATTATGGGACAGTTTTGTTTTTAATCATACAACCATTTTACTTTTGCTGCTGCTACTCTTTTGTAGCCACAAACAACATTAATTGGTTATGTATTGTTTTGAAATGTTTAAACTGGGATTATTCAAGAGAGAACCTTGAACTGCAGAAGTAGGCCCAACATGCTGAGCATCCTGATTTTGTGCTTTGTAAAATCCTAAGGCTTGAAGTACAAGTTTACTGGCTTTGGGACACGGACTCTCAATAAGACACTCAATGAAACTGGTACTGATCGCTGTGAACTTGTGTCTTTGAATGTCACATTGTTTAACCTGTACCTATAGAAGAGAGTTTTGCATTTTTGTGAATAGTTGCTTACATTTTATATTCAGTATTATTAATGTTGGTACACTGTTACTAATTTTTTTTTTTTTTTTTTTTTCCATTTGTAAATTATATGCTAATTTATTGCCATGTGTCACTTGTCTTATGTATGTTTCACTGCATGCAAACTGAAATCTAGTCTAGTGAAAACGATGCAGTGGAATAACACCCTTCACGATCTTGTTTTAGTCTTGGTAAAATGTGAGTTGAATGTTTCTTTTTTGCTACTAGGGCGCTCTAAAAAAAAGTATGTCAGAATGCTTTTGTGTGAGTCAGTGAGTTTGAGTGTGTGTATGTTGGTATGGTATTACTGCACTGTTTCTCATGGGCCAGTGCTCACAGAAATAATAATAAAAATAAATAATGGTAAATGGTGTCAAAGGGTAAGCAAAAAATATATATTAACTTTAACATTCTCAGTCCTTTGGCTTGTACCCTTGGTGAATCCTACAATATGTAATGGATCCTGAATAAAATGACTTTAAAAGGGTTGCGTTTGCTTAGATGTTCTTTCCTGTGGTCTCCCACAAATGCCTAGTAATTCTAAATGAGTTTACTGCCTAAGAACAACAGGCTCATTCATTAAAGTGTTAGTTCACCCAAAAAGGAAAATTCTGTCATCATTTACTCACCCTCATGTTGTTCCAAACCCAAATTGTTTTCTTTCTGCCGCTGAACACACAAGAAGATGTTGCAGAATGTCCAGTGTTCTGAATCTTTGAAGAAAGGTTTACTTCTGAATGGCTATCAGTGGATAAAGTCACTTTTGTCCACATAGTATGTAGTTAAGGCAACTACCTGCTAACAGGGTCATGCTAACAAGCCAAATCTTGACCACCTGAGGGAAACGGACATGATTATTTTCTTCTCAGTGCTTCATGGGATTGTATGCTTGCTGCTGAGCAATTTGCTGCGATTTCACTTCCAGTGACTGATTGGTAGATCTCTCTCATTAGGATCATGGGTCGTGCAGTTCTTCACTGGGAAATCAAATAGTCATCAAAGTCATTAACATTTCTGAAATTTGTTTCATCCATAAAAAAAGGTAATATGCAAAATATGCTGCATGTATGACATGTCGTAAGTGCCCTAATATTGAGGCATATACATTTCTTATATATTTTTTTTTCACTGCTGAACTGTTTCAACCTCAGGGGTGGGAAACTTGAGGTCCACTGTCCTGCAGGGTTTAGCTCCATCCCTAATCAATCATATAATGTAATTTATGGTACAACTTTATAACAATAATATTACAAATTTTTTTTTAACTTACTCTATACAGGGGCCAGGAGGGCCTATAAGGATTTTCTCTAAAGCCCCGGGTATACTTCACTTTCCGTGCCCAGACGTGTCATGAGCACAGTTGTGTCCACGCATCTTTCAAAGTACACTCAACCGTGCATGCACGCTGATGACCGAGTTCGACAAATGCGCAGTACAACTTTTTTCTATACTCACATAGACATTGGAGGGCAGCACTGAGTCGTGTTATCAACGGAACATTCGCTGGGTATGAACAAGAATCTAAAACGATGGAGAAGGATATGCTTTACTCGTCTTGGAAGAAGTTTTTCTTTCCACACTCTTCTTCGTCGACTGCACGCTGTGCAAATTGCTTGCATGCGCTGTTGCACACACACCGTCCACACGGTCTCGAAATTTGGGCTGCATGCGGACGGGGTGTGCGGCCGGGCGCAAACACGGATGTCCGTGGCCCAAATATACCCAGGGCTTAAAGGTTTAGTTCACCCAAAAATTAAAACAATGTACTTAATTACTCACCCTCAAGTCGTTCTACAATCGTAAGGCCTTCATTCATCTTCGGAACACAAATTAAGATATTTTGATTAAATCCGATGGCTCAGTGAGGCCTGAATAGCCAGTAATGACATTTCCTCTCTCAAGATCCATAAAGGTACTAAAAACATATTTAAAACAGTTCAGTGGTTCTACCTTAATATTATAAAGCGACAAGAATACTTTTTGTGCGCCAAAAAAACTAAATAATGACTTTTCAACAATATAGTGATGAGCGATTTCAAAACACTGCTTCGGAGCTTTACGAATCGAATTTTCTCGTGTCTCCTACAAGAGACTAAAGAGTATCCTGTGGTACACGTTGCTTGTTTAAGGGTTAAATAAGTGTATTTATCTATTAATTTGGTGGGTAGCCATGTAACAGGTGAGATACTACTTTAATGCAAAATAAACCCAATAAATTGTCAAGAACGACCATCTGATTGTACGCTATTCCTTAATCTCATAATTCAAAAAGGTTTAGGAAAGTTTGTACAAAAAATTTCACTATAGACAAATTTAATGCTTTTTTTTTTACTTCTGAAAACCAACTATTGTGCTATTTGAACACTTCTGCCCTACTTGGCGTAATGCTAATGCTAATGAATTACAGAGTTCACATACTAACAGCTCTGTTTTGTCTAAAGCAACTACTTTTGAATACCTGAAAGGCTGCTTGGGCTTCTGTCTCGTTTACTTGGAAAAAGACAGAGTAAGAGAGAGAGGGAGAGCGATCGAAACAGAGACTGAGAGAAGATTAAGGACGTCTTAGCAGCTGGCTGCAACTGTCAGCTACAATTCGGCTGTTTACATGTCGACTCTCAGCATAGCCACAACAAAGATGAAGCAAGACAGCAGAGACACTTGCCAAGAAACAATTCCATTCTTTATCTCTTTGTAAACTAAAGCGACAGGCTGAGATGTCAAACGAAATAATGATATAGCATAACAGGGCAGCCCTATGTATGCATGGAAGCCAAAAACGGTTAAGTTGAAGCCTTTATGTTACAACTGCATAAGTGAATGTCAACACATTTCAGTCGATGGCAACGTTGTGAACAGCATTTGGTTTTGCGCCCCCAAGAGCCGAGCATTCTCGTTGTTAGCGTAAGGGGGATGTGCATAGGGCAATGGTGATCAAAGACATGCTGATGGCAAGATTGCACTTGCGTTTTTTTACTTACCTAAAACAGATGTTTATCTTTGTAGGTTCTCAGAAAGGAACAAAGGCTTTGTTTACTCTGGAGTGGCTAAGTGTTTGCCTGAAAGTGCCTGACCTCAGGGGGTATGGTTTAATGCTGTCCCTATGTGGTCTTACCCAAAGTAGACTCGCCAGTGATGTGGACTTCTTCATGATAGATTGTTGAGGACGACAGTTACAGGTTTAAAGAAAAAAAAACCAGCCTCCTGTATCACACTTATAATATTTGTACATTGGGATTATAACAGATTAGGAAGAATAAACTATTTTTAGAGACAAACCTTCAGTTCTGGCACAAGTGCTGAAGACTATACCAATGACAAATAACAATAGCTGTGTTCCAAAACCTAGTGAGCTGCCTACCTAAATTTAAGGCAAGGGTTCTCGACTCTGGCCTTCAAGATCCACTGACCTGAAAAGTTTTGCTCCAACTCTAATCAAACACACCCGAACAAGCTAATCAATGCTTCAGGATTACTAGAAAGTTACAGGCAGGTGAGTTCAACCAGGGTTGGAGCTAACCTCTGCAGGAAAGTGGATCTCGAGGGCCAGAGTTGAGAACCCCTGATTTAGGCTGTGTACCTGGCTGTCCCCAAAAGTAGATACTAATATAGGCTGTATCCGAAAACCTAGTTAGCTGACTTGTTGTCTCGCTGCCTTATCAGGCAATGACTTCTAAGGCAGTGTTTGTGCATGTAGGCATTTCATGATTTCTTTGGTGAGAACTAAACAAATACTTAATTACTACAGTAATAATTTTCTAGAAATGACATCAAAGGATACATCTATGCTGCCTTCAAAAATGGATCAGATGAAGGTATCTCAGGAAACCAGAAGTGAAGCTAACATTGGATTCGGAGGTGCCTTGATGCCTTCCTACCTTGAAATGTGACCTCAGAGGGCAGCATTTTCCAGTTTTTAGATGCAGCTATAGACCTTGTTTTGGCCAAAGATAAGGAAATTCCAGAATGCACTGCAATGTGCTAAGCAGAAGAAAAATGACCACTTTCAAATACTGTATGTTACTCAAAACAATAGTATCAATACAAATTCCACAATTTAATTATAAACGCACTATTTTACCCAATATTTGTGTGTGGCATGTATTTTTGTGCATATCAGAATATTGTGTCATTAGCTTAGCAACATGTTAATTGTATTGGAATCGATTGAAATTAATCTCCAGTGCACTTCACATGAGAAACTCAATTTACATAACAGCCTATGGAGCATTTCAATGAGGTTTCATTTAATTTAGGTTGCTGCTTTAGAGGCTGTTTACACAGCACTCAATTTTACATTTCTTAACAGCATGTTAAATTATAAGTCATTTTTAAGGTGTGACACATCAAGCCAACAAAGAACTAGCATTGACAAAAGTAGACTGTTGTTGCCTCACATCGTCTGCATCTAAGTCAAAAAGTTACGCTTGAACACACCGCAAAAATACA
Organism: Chanodichthys erythropterus; assembly: GCF_024489055.1. Classification (NCBI taxonomy): domain Eukaryota; kingdom Metazoa; phylum Chordata; class Actinopteri; order Cypriniformes; family Xenocyprididae; genus Chanodichthys; species Chanodichthys erythropterus. Next base: position 55,071,906 of record NC_090230.1, on the reverse strand, counting down.
GCCAACTAGCATGTACATTATGTGCCTGAATGAGAGGAAATAGCAGCAGGTGCCAGTAGTTTTTATCTGCCATTCAAAAAGGGAAACCAGACCTAGTGCCAAAGATGCAGTATACACCACAGAAACTAGTCCGACAGACGCCCAACAACAGCTAGACTACTGACTTCTTGTCAGCATGAAATGTATCTGTTTTCTAAATGCATCTTAATGATGTTATTCACTAAATAATCTATCAATGTATCTGTTTTTGACCTCAAATTTTAATCAAAACGTCATAACTCGATCCTCCACTGAAACATGCGGGTTTTCTTAAATCAATTATTTTACTTAAAACTCCACCCTCTCTTACAATTGACCACAGGCATGCATTCAGATTCAATTTACAACAGATGCATAGAACCAAGTCCTCGCCTTACATATTTTATGTCACAATACGGAATTCACAATTCTCACAGTTCTCGAAATTCTCACAATTTTAAAGCTGTAAACATTTGGACAAGTGGATTTATATTGTAAAAGTCCCTTCTGTTCAGTTCCATTGTGCTCTATGTAGTTTTCTTTTTTAATGTTATTTTCCCCTTAGAAAGCAGCTGCTATGTTGAAGAATAGTGAAGGCAGCTCTCTGGGTTTTGGAACAAGGACATAAATCACAAATCTGACTTCAATTCTATGATTCTAGTGATTCAGCTTTGCCGCCTATTACAGGCAGAGAGAAAATATCAGCACAAGTGCTTTCCAAGAACAGGGGGCTTCACTGAGGTGGGAACTCATTAGCACACCAGAGGCAGTTTTGATAAAAAGGTGTGAAAGGAATGAGTACCAGAAAGTACCAACCCAATGAGGATTCTTCTTTAAATAGACAGTAACAGAAACATAATGGGATATAAAATGCATGAGTTCACCCAAAAATGAAAACTGTCATCAACTAACCCTCATGTCGTTCCAAACCTGAATTATATATATACAGTATAACATGAATTTCTTTCTTCTGTGGAACACAAAAGATCTTTTTTGTCCATTAATGAAAGTCAATAGGGTCGAAATGTTTTGTTTTGGACCCCACGGACTTTCATTGTTTAGAAAAAAATAGTTGTAACAAATAACTTCAAAATAACTTTGTGTTCCGCAGCACACAAAAGGAAGTCAACATGAATCCCATGAGGGAAAATGATGTAAATGATGACAGAATTTTCATTTTTGGGTGAACTATCCCTTTAAGTTCTCCTGTTAATTTTACTTCAGCTGGACAGATGCTATCGGCATCATGCCGGTGTCCCGGTGATGTCAATCTAGAAAGATACACAGTGCTGTAACTTCCACAAATCCAGATCCACATGGGGTTGTGTGCACTTGTAAGCACTATGGCACACAGGAACATGTCTGGGACCCTTTTATAGAATTCATGATGTGCTTCAAAGAATTTTGGCTCTACTTGAACAACTGTTTTCCAGATAAATCACACAGGGCTGGTTTTGATCTGTGGCACCAAAAAGCCCCGAGCTCATGTACTCTGCTTCTGTAAAGAGATACAGGAGCAGATATGCTGACTATAGCTTAACAGACTACAGCTTCATGATCTACAAGGCTTCAGCTGTTAATGAATCAGATGTACTAGAAGCTGATATGATGAGGTGTGGGAAATAACAGCCAAATGAAAAACAGCTCTTCGCCAGTAACAAGAATCGCCACCCAGTTTTCCCAGACCCCTTGAGAGCATCTCAAGTGTTCTGACAGACCTTGGTTTGACCAAACAAGCTTCCACCAACAGCCCAGATGGTGTTGCTGGAAACACTGCACCCACACTGGAAGCATGTCATAGAGGAATGTTGCCCTGAGGTTGGAGGGTCATATCATCAGCAACTGCTATCTGCTGAGCGCCTTCCAGAGGCTCTCCCAGGTTTGGATCCCAGCTCCTTTCCCACAGCTGACTGCCATATTGCAACACTTTAGAGAAGATCAAAGCCAAATGGCTACTGAGCCGACAAGCTGGACAGCATCAGACTTGCTTCAAATTAACAGAGCATGCTCTTACCTTGAGGAGGAGTGAGATGGTTAAGCTTTCTCAAAATACACTGGGAAACTCCATTTCATAAGTGGGACAAAAAAAAGTTCAGCAATCTAGTTAAAAAGATGAAAATTCAGACATAATTTTACTTAGTTTCAAAGAACTATGAATAAAAATATGATTAAGAATTCATGGTTATGTCTGTTAAGCTCTAATACAACAAAATTAGTCCACATGACTATATTCCAAGTCACAAAACATGTAATTATTTAATGTTAGGCCTTAACAGTCCCCTCTGTCAGAGATTTCAACATAAATATGTTGCTTAAATCTCACAAATATGGTTGTTTCGTAGGGTTGGAAACTAATGTATGCATGGGGTAAAAATGCAACCACAAACAAAAATGCCATTAAAACTTTAGATATGGTGCAAAAGCACCATAGTTTATTTAGTTTATTTAACAAAAAACAGAAGAAACATTATCAAGTAGCTTGACGTGAGTACACAGGCATTAAAACAGTCTTTAGCAAACTTGAATAACATAGGCTTGGAACAATCTAATGATCGCTACTGAAATCCACAGGGAAGTACTTCAGGTAATCAAAGCCAGTTATAGATAACTACAGAACAGTCTTTTCAATAAGCAGGAAACAAAAACTTCAATCCATTCTTCAAACGTGAAACTTTCATAAACAGAAATGCAGGTATTTCCAGATAAACTCAAAATCCATATCCACACGTAACCTTCAAATCAAACTCAGAACATTCCAAAAGCAGGTTAGTAGGGCTTGGACATCCAACCCTGCCCACATCCAAGTGTGATGTCAGAAGTCACGCCTGTGCTCAAGTCACCTCATGAATCCCCACTAAACCACTTCACCAGAAATCCCCCCCTCCAGGGAATTTCATTGGTTACAGTTTAGGGATCAGTGTTTGGTGTAGGCAATCAATACTGTGATTGATATGACCAATAAAATCTTAAGAATCAGCTGTGGGGTTCTGATGTCACACTTGGATGTGGGCCGGGTTGGATGTCCACTTCAGACTGCAGTGAGATGTATGAGATGAACATAGTGAGCAGATCATGGATAAACAGGTAAGTTCATTTACTTTGAAGCAGAGCTCATAGTGAGTCCCAGAATGATACAGCAAGGTCAGCTGCTGACTGAAAGCGTGGGGTTTAAATTCAAGTCCAAGCCAGGTATTGATGAGTTGCAGGAGAGCAGGTGTTTGTGATTAGGGTGATTGCAGGTGACTGTGAACGCTAGTGGGGAGTGTACATGTGAAATTAAAAAAAAAAAAATCAGTTGGTTCACTCCAAGCAGAATCAGTATTTTAATGTTTCTGTTCATGTGTTTCTTCTTTAACATTATCATAAAAAATACCAGTTAATAATGTTGATTTTTTTGTATTATTATTATTATTTTTTGGCCTATACTTTACCAGAGCTTGAATTGAACTTTATACTAAGAGCTTGTGAATAAACCTCAGGCAACCTGAGGCAAAACATTAAAATATGGTCTAAATGAATACATAACTACATTGATTCATAATATAACAACAAAGATAATAAATGTAATATTTCATGGTTCATAAATAAATGAGTCAAAAGTATACATTTCAATAAAGGGGTGGTTGATTATGATTTCACTTTTTTAACTTTAGTTAGTGTGTAATGCTGCTGTTAGAGCATAAATAACATCTGCAAAGTAACGACGTTCAAAGTTCAAAGCAAAGGGAGATATTTTCTTTTAAAGAAATTGCTTTTTAAGGACTACAACAAACGGTTGATAGGGACTACAACCAGCTTCTTCCCGGGTTAGTGACATCACTAACCCAAAAATTTACATAAACCCTGCCCCCGAGAACACGCAACAAAGGGGTGAGGCCATGTTATTGCAACATTTTTTTTTTTTTTAATTTGTGAGAATACAATACACAAAACACACACACACACACACATCTATCTTCATAAATCTAATTTTGACTGTTAGTTTTTTTAATTTGACCCAATTGAAAAATTTCACTAGCATTTTTTTGATTCATGATTAATATTGCATTGCATAATGTTTGCTTATACAAACTGACAACCACAAGTGAATGGCATTCAATTATTTAATATGGACTAAAATATTTTTTTTTGTTTGCAATTTGAAGTAGGTTAGGCTATATTTACATACGACTAAACTGACAGTCAAGTCGTTTATACAGGTTTTGTAATGAAAACTAGTCTAAAATTAAGAAACCCTTAGAAAACTGTAAAACATTGAGTTTACATGCGATTCATTTAAAATACTTAACTACTTATTCCAATATCCAAATAGGATACTAAATCCCACAGACAAAAAAAGGGTTTCTATTTGTAGCGTACTGTCTTTTAATTTGATCATTGCACATTATAAACAAGACAAACATTCGCTGAATAAAGGTTAGCCAATACAAACATATTTATAGAAAACAGTTGACATAGAACAGAAAGGACCAAAAAGAGCAAAACATATAGAGTATTCAAGAATATCAAGTAGAAGTTAGTCACATAACGAGGGGTTGTGTTAACTAAAGCGTCCGTCATTTAATGAATCTTAAAAACACGGATGGATAATTCAAAATGTTTTCTGACAGAAAAATATCACAAGCAAGAACAAATTTTAAAACCAAGCAAGGCAACTTTCATTTTACAATGATCTTCCCTCTCCCTGTGTGTGCACACACATTTGTGTATGAGAGAGAGCTCGCGCAGCACTGAGACAGTGGTAATTTTAAATGCTTAAAGGGTTAGTTCACCCAAAAATGAAAATGATGTCATTAATGACTCACCCTCATGTCGTTCCAAACCTGTAAGACCTCCGTTCATCTTTGGAACACAGTTTATGATATTTTAGATTTAGTCCGAGAGCTTTCTGTCCCTCCATTGAAAATGTATGTACGTAGACTGTCCATGTCCAGAAAGGTAATAAAAACATCATCAAAGTAGTCCATGTGACATCAGTGGGTTAGTTAGAAGTTTTTTAAAGCATCGAAAATACATTTTGGTCCAAAAAATAACAAAAACTACGACTTTATTCAGCATTGTCTTCTCTTCCGGAATCCTTTCCATTGAATTGATTCCATTGAATCCTTTCATCTGTCGGCGTTGGTAATGCACTTTTACGTCGTTGTTTTTGGTTATTAGGACATCCGTGACATGCACACTTACGCACCATTTTAAAAAATATAGCAATACCAAAATACAAACAATGTAGAATAGCTTGAATACAGTGTGCGTCTCCCTCAGACTGTAAACGAAGCTCGGGCGCACCAGATAACACATCAGCAGCGTTACTGTGGAGTCATGAACCCGGATTGACAACAGACCCGGAAGAGAATAAGACAATGCTGAATAAAGTCGTAGTTTTTGTTATTTTTGGACCAAAATGTATTTTCGATGCTTCAAAATGTCCTAATCGCCAAAAACAACCATGGCGACGGATGAAAGGATTCAGTGGAATCAATTCAATGGAATCAATTCAATGGAAAGGATTCCGGAAGAGAAGACAATGCTGAATAAAGTCATAGTTTTTGTTATTTTTGGACCAAAATGTATTTTCAATGCTACAACAAATTTTAACTGACCCACTGATGTCACATGAATGGAGGTCTTACAGGTTTGGAACGACATGCGGGTGAGTCATTAATGACATAATTTTCATTTTTGGGTGAACTAACTCTTTAAGTATCTGTGCTAGTTTTCATACAAAATAAGTATGCTATGTAACATTATTAGGTACTTTAGTTAGTATTAACACAATAAGCCATATAGCGATTTCAATTTTATTTACATTTGTTGTTCAACATTACTTGAGCATTTTATACCAGTTTACCTTAAGGAGTTAAAAGTGTGTGAACGTACTGTCCTCGCATGAGAATTCACCCTGCGTTCCATTCGGAAGGGCTCATCCCTATGCCCTAATCCCTTCAAAGGGTTTACCCTCCGGAGTGAGAGCTTCGAAGGGATGAAGGATGTAGGGGTCAAAAAAACTCTTCTTTTGGAACGCACTTCTGCGTCATCTTAACGGGACAATCAAGGAGAAGTAGATTGTGCAAGCTGCGCCATTTGTTTAGCGTTAGTTTATTTATTTAATTATTTTAAGTTTATCGCATATAGGCTATATTGTGTCTATGTATTTTAAACATTTGAATGGACTGATAAAGGGAGCTGTAAAGTATTTTTATTGAAGTACAATGTCGTTTTGACCATAATAATGTACCAAATCTAACTCGTATAAATATTACAGTGTATAGAAAAATACTATACATACATTTATAGGTAAAATCGAACTCCTATAACCTTCTGTACCCATTCTGTAAAGTCAAAGAACTCCACTGTGCAAAGGATCATGGGGGCCCGAAGTGTCCATCAGTTGTACCCTTTGAAATCCTTCATTCCAAAGGGCCCTTTGAAGTGGCCAGTTTTGAGCACTTCGGTTTGGAACGACCCTTCAATATGGCAGCCATGATTATTTTCACTCCGAAGTGCCCTTCGGAGGACGATATATCCCGTTTGGAACGCACCGTCAGTCACTGTCAGATGGCAGGAGTGAAAGATGGGGTCGAGAGGGATTTTGTGTTGCTGTCGATTTGCAGTCTCTTTTTATTGATAGGCCATCCGCATTTGTCAATCATCCCCTCTTGCTATTTGGGGGGGCGCTATGAACCCATCGCTATGATTGGTCGAACTCTTTCTTTTGCTGGATCTGAGTACGTGTGCACAGAGCCAGGTTTTTGCATAGTATAGAGTGACAAATCATACCAGCGTACTTTGAGGTCAAAATGCGTACCCACTACGCAAAATGCGTACATGTTGGCAGGTCTGCTGATGCATGCACTGGATTGTTGGTAAACTCACTGTTGACCGATAGGAGTTTCTGGATTTGTTTTGAACTAAACAGGACATAAACCTTTTTTATACTTTACCCTTTAAAAAAAATTAAAAATCTTCTTTCGGAATAATCTTTTTCCTTCAACTTTTCTTCCTTTTGGATGAACTGAATTACACTGCACAACAATTGAACTGAATATGCAACACATTTTTAAATGTATTTTGTTTTATTTCATGTTCAGTGTCATAATATAATGTATGATTGTTTCACTTTGCTGATTTTTGGTTTGAACATTCTCTTGTCTGTGAAAAAAAATAATGAACTCAGAAAAAACTTCTCACTCCATTTCTCACTCCATTAGAACTGGTCCAGTAGCATAATTGTTTTGTTGGAGAATGCAAGTGCTACAAATTTGGTGAGCCAGAAGTGGCCAAAACAAATATAGTGTTAGCAACCAAAGACCAGATAACAGCATTTCAGCTAATTCATAATGGAAGTAGTTCAAATGAGCAGTGTGAAAATCCCTAACTCAGTTATAATTAGTGGAATAACTGGCACAGAAGCTGACGAAAAAATATATGACTTACCTAAGCAGTATGGATCTATTCATAGGATCATCCCAGAAGATTCCCCTGAGTCAGAGACAGTCAAAGAATTTATCATAGAATGCACATATGGCACAGCTGTGCAATCCCTTTTACCCATGTTACCATACAAGCTTCACAGATTCCATACTAAAACTCAAACTGACATTTAACAGACATCTCACATTAGATCCTTAGCCAGCATAACCTGTAGTCAGAAAAACAGTTACACAGACCTACTGTACCTCTCTGAGTTGAAAGAGGAAGTAAAACAGACTGGCAGAGATTTGGCGGCTGTCCTCAGAGAAGAACTCTCTGTCATCAGTGAAGCTGTTGACCTGGATAGCACAGAAACAGAAATGATGAAATCAGACCAAAAACACCCCAGAGCAACATGCTCCAGAAGGTTAGTCCTCCATCCAGTACAGTTCGCGAGCCATATTTTCAGCCAGAATGTAAGGTCTCCACTGCTTGCACCTTCTGAAAGAAAGGCACCTTTTCACCTTTTGAAACTTTCTGATGTCAATCCACCTGAAGTACAGAGAGTAATAGTTCAGCACATAGTAAGAAATGAAGATTCTGCTATGGAGTACACACACCCCTGTGACTCCGACCATTCTCTGGGCATTGTCCTCACCCCAGCAAAAAAGTGGACTATGAGACATGGTGTGCCAATGTGGAATTGCTCCTCAAAAACACTAAACAGCCAGATTTATACAAGTCTCACAAACATCCGAGTGAACACACACGTGGAGCAGTGGGCAGTCTATTTTTTGCTGCGACGCCTGGGCAGCAGTTGGGGGTTCGGTGCCTTGTTCAAGGGTCTCACCTTGGTATTGAGGGACTCGAACCCGCAACCTCTGGGTTACAAAACTAGTTCCAGTAACGGTTGGAGAACCAACGGGGACTGAAACGCAAGCAAAATGTCTCAAGAAGAAGTGTCACTCCTCTTACGCACATTACCACACCAGAAAACAGTCAGCCACCCTGTCAAAAGGATTGGTTGGGCTAAGTGCACTACACAAGTGTTTGTGTGTGAAAGACATAGTAACTGTTTGTTAGATGCAGGCTCTCAAGTGACAACAATCCCCAATATTTTTATCAAGAGAACCTGTCCTATTTACCTATCCACTAATTGAACAACTTACTATATGGAAGTTCATTTCTTGTTGTCACTGACAGTAATGTGCTAACATACTTACCTCTGCTAAGCTTGATGCAAGTTGCAACAGATGGTTGGCTACTCTGTATTGTAGTTAGAAATCAAATGTTGACAGAGTCGGGAAACAAAATCAGGATGCAGATGGGCTGTCCAGATGGACACACAGCAGATTGACTGATGACACTTTGTCACGGAAAGAGGTGGAAAGAATACAACAGTTTACAAAGCGACATTTGGGATCCGTACATGACTATGAATGAAAACACTATTAAAGCCATCTGTGATAAGCACCTTCACCTAGTTGTCAATAAACCTCCTGCAGAGACTTCGCCTAATGACACTTTTGTTGTGTCTCTTGGCCACCATCCAAAGGCTCTTCCAGAAAGAGAAAGTCAGACAAATAGTAGCAGGAGAAACTATTCCACCATGAACTCCCTGAATTAGGCCTCTTTATTAAGCGAGTGGAACAGAAATCCTGAATGGTATTCTGTATCGAATGTGACAAGTAGGTATACGTTACCACCATCTTGTGCTGCCTGAAACCTTGAGACCCTTAGTTCTGAAAAGACTGCATGATGATATAGGGCACATAGATGTGGAGCGAACCATAGACCTTGTTCTCAAACATTTTTATTGCCCAAATGTGTCAGCCGATGTGGAACATAATATCAAAACCTGTCACCAATGTGTACGGTGCAAGTCTTTGCCTGAGAAAGCTGCACCACTTGTCGATATCACAGCTACAAGGACACTCAAACTCATATGCATGGATTTCCTTTTAATGGAGCCAGGTTCCAACAATATCAAAGATATTCTCGTCATTACCGACCACTTAAACAACTATGCAGTGGCTGTCCCAAAAGGCTTGAATGGTAGCCTTGAGAATCAGAAGAGTCAATGGCGAGATCATGTCAAACCATTAGTACACGCCTATAATTGTACCAAAAATTAAGTGACTGGTTTTACCCCTTAGGAGTTGATGTCCGAGCGACAACCAAGACTGCCTGTTGACTTAGCCTTTGACTTTCCAGTCAGTCATCAGGCAGGCTAACACTCCCAGTATGTCAACAACCTGAGGTCCCAGTTACAAGAGAGCTACAGAGATTGCAAAGACAGCAGATTGCAACAAAGGAAGATTCAACAAGCATGTTATAAATTCCACCTTGAAGGAAGGTGATCAAGTTTTGGTCAGGAACGTCCACCTCAGAAGCAAACATAAGTTAGCTGACTGGTGGGAGTCAGATGTGTATGTTGTGAAACAATCTGAAGGTGTTCCTGTGTATGTACTGAGGCCAGAAACTGGAGAAGGCCCACAAAGAACCATTCATCATGATCTTCTGTTGCTGTGCGGTTTCCTTCCCATGACCCAAGTAGAAGATGAAACTGATATGACAAAGATAGCTAGGCGGCAAAGAGCTTTAATGAAGCTGATGAGAACAATTCCCAATCTGACCTTGAGGAATATTGTTATGATGTTTCAAGAAGCCTGAGAGTGGAAATCCTAGGTTCAACCCATACCTCTTCAGCAACTGTTGAGTACTTACCAGGAAGAAATCCACCAGAACCTCCCAAATTGTTGACCACCATTGGGAAAGACACTTCAGATGTAACTCTCTCTGAAAACAATAACTTGCCTGATCCCAAAGATAACTTACCTAATCCAGAGGAGAACAACTTAAATGCTAGGAGACCTGAGAGAGAATTGAGCAGTGCCCATTGTCCTACTCAAACTATCCCAGAAAGGAATAGAAGCAGAGATGTCATGGACAAAACTGAACCTGAAATTGAAGATAGATATTTGAGAAGATCCACCAACAACACAGAAACAGAGAAACTAGACAGCTAACTTACCCTGTGTTAGGTAACCTGTTAGTTGCAGTAGTCCAGTCCCTGTTCCAGAGTCTGAGTGAAGCAGTTGCAGACTCCCTGGTATGATTCAACTACCCAGAACCTTTATTAGAACCTAGAACTGGTTCAGTAGCGTAATTTTTATTTTGGAGAATGCAAGTGCTACACCTGCATGCATTTGAGACTGTATCTCCTTGTTTGCAGTGCAAGGGAAATAAAAAACTGCTTCTTTGAATAAGTATAACATTTTCTTTATTCATAACACAATGTAAAGGATAATTTTTCATGTATTTTAAGAGCGGAGAAGAGTTTTTTTGTCTGGTATTTGCTATCTAGTCATAGCCAATAAAACCTCTGCGTAAAACATCATCTTTTATAACACAAGCTTTTGGCCAAATATAATAAACAACAGTAAAAAATGAGTGCCCACATATAGCTAATACCCATTGTAACCTGTTGATAAAAACTTGATGTAATGCACTTACTGCCTCAGATGTGGCCTTTCTAATGACAGACAAAACACAAATCTCTGACATTTGCTGGTGAAATACCCCGTAACTCCATTTGAGCTCAATTTTGGAAAATGCTAATTATATTGACACATGCAAGTGTCTGACCATACATAAAGCCACAATACTTTGACAACAGGGTGTTTTATCATTTAAAAAGAGTGATAACTATTAAGATAACTACAGTATATTAGCGTCCACATCAGCGAACAATATTGTTCTGTTTATTCTAAGCACGCTGCAGTTTTGTCGTCTGCCAACTTTCATCTGCCAAATTCTCAAGCTCTTTAAAGCAGGATGGATTCTGATTGGCTGTCAGTTTTTATTGTTCATCAGCTGGAAAAAAAAAAATTCTGAAAGTGATTCCAACTATATCATTTGTTTGTGCCATTATCGTTGTAGTTGTGGTGTACACTATGCTTTTTTTATTATTATTATTTAGAAAGATTTTCAGAACTATATCTTTATCGTTATCATAATAGCTGTAGTTCTTGGTGTGAACAGGCCTTTTCAGTCTTTTTTTACATAAGTGCAGCATATTTCAGAATTAGTAAATGAGTCGTACAGATATTTTCGTAATACAGTTTTTGTCCTTTTGGAGCTTGACATCTGTATTCACCATCCACTTCCACTGCATGGAAAAGATCAACCTACATATTCTGCTAGCTAACTCCTTTTGTATTTATTTGTGAAATGGGGATGCATAAATAATGACAGAACTATTCCATACATGGCGACATCCAAAAATGAACAATGAACAAAAGCTGTACAAGCAGGTCACCTTGATGTCTCTCATTTTTGATGATTTGTTTTACTGACTTTGAGAAGAGTGCAGGTAAGTAGATTAACTGTACTGCAAATCAATAACCAATCACTTAGCCTGAAAGACAGCTGGTAAAAAAAGGACAGAAGAGGGTGAAGGACCCTAATGTCTCCCACTCTAAGCACATGCTGCTAATGGAACAGACGGGGACAGTATAAGATGAAGAGGAACTGCTGTCCTGCACCCTCTAAATGCCTTTGCACTATTACTCTAACTCTTCAAACATAGACCAGGGTTTTCTGAAAAACATTTAGGCAACACTATGCTATTCTGTATGTGTTATCACATATGTAGGGTTGATTTCAGGGGTCAGTAAAGAGGATAGAGATGCACCGGTCAACCAGCCATAAACCAGAACTGGACAGTTTTTGTTCCAAACACACAATCGCCAACTGGCCGGTTTTTAGTTTTTATTTTGGCCGATCTCTATTCCGGACTTGCACACAAACTGCATTGCAATAATTTTCCAAAATGTAATTTGTGTGGAAATATTAAGAAGTATATTAAGAAATATTAAGACTTTAATACAGGCCAGAGACAGAACACACTGAAGACGAAAGCAAAGAAGAGAACAAAGCAACTGCTGCTGTTCCATAAGCGCCACCTACTGACAGAGTGAATTTACATTCAGTCTGCTGTTTTTGTTTTGTGCAGATGTAGCATAATTTCACAAATCTAAAGTCAGACCATTCTGTTTTTGCTTTAAATCTTGAAGTTTATACAATCTAATTCAAATTAACTAAAGCATCTTTGTTTGTATCGTGATTAAAATGTATCGGTTGCCTCTAATTTAAAATAGCTACAGATATTTTTAAGGTCAGATTGCCTGTTATAGAACAAATAAGCAACAAATAAATTTGCTTAAAGGAGAAAAAACAGTATCGGTAAAAATATCAGAATTGAATCGGCCATGAAAATCATGATCGGTGTGTCACTAAAAGAGGAGAAAGTAAAACAGATCTGGCGTTCACAAACATGAGGCAACCGAAGCATTGAAAACAGCCGCCTGAAATCAACGAACTGCTATGTAGCTAAAGCATGTTAACAGGTATGGAGTTCTCTCTTGACACGGTCTGCTCTTCCAATTTCCTTTCGATCTCATCTCCATATCTCCTTTGTGGCTAGAAGTAACCCCTGTTCTGCAAAATTCTCGTGTGTGAGATTTATAGTCTTTATTTTCAAGACCCACTGTGGTGAAAATCAAGATTTAATGTGGTTTATATGTCTAAATAAATGTTTTTAATATGCTTTAAAGGATTAGTTTACTTTCAAATGAAAAGCGCAAGCTTTACTCACCCTCAAGCCATCCTAGGTACTGTATATATGACTTTCTTCTTTCTGACGAAGACAATCAGAGAAATATTAATAAATATCCTGACACATCCGAGCTGTATAATGGCAGTATGTGTTACCAAACGAGTATGGACTGAAGAAAGAGTCTCCATCCACATCCATCCATCAAAAACATAGTCCACATGGTTCCGGAGAGTTTGCTTCCTTTTGAAATGAAGCGATGCATTTGTGTAAAAAAAATAACCATATTTAACAAGTTATGAAGTAAAATATGTAGCTTTTACCAGACCGCCTTCCGTATTCTTCAAAAAGCTTACGCTGTACGTCCTACGCCTTCCCTATTCAACTTACAGAACTTTTTCCGTAATTTGAATATGGAAGGCAGTCTGGCAGAAGCTACATATTTTACTGGATGTGGAAGGAGACACTTTCTTCAGCTTATACTCATTTGGTAACACATACTTTCATTGTAAAGCTTGGATGCACAAACAAACGATAGCGGTTCAGTTGTGAAGATTAAAATGATGAACAAAATGTGTAAGGATCATTAACGTTTGTTTTTAACAGAGCTTATTTTCTGTAATAAGCCAAAAGCAGAAAAATCCAATTGGGTTTTTGTCAAGGGAAATGTTCATGTCAACTTACAGGTTTGGCCTACAGAACATCATCACTACAGCACTCTATTATTCAGCTACAAGCATATTGGCAGTTTTAACTATGCATGAGAAAAAGAACTAGATCTTATTGAAAACCTGTTGTTGTTGTTTTTTTAAATATCATAACCAAAGGACACTGTACTAAAACAGAATGGTGCTGCAACACCACTACTTAATCTATAGTGAAGTCCATTTCCAGAGCAAATGACTTTAGTGAATAAGTCTTGAATCAGTGTCATTAGCTGCCTCAAGTCTGAACAAAAGGCTGTTTCTTACCTAACACATTTGACAAGCCATACTTGTTGAGTGTTAGTTTGCAAAACAAATTGATCTTCCTTTGAGAGAGAAGTCGCTCAGAAACCAAAGTGCTGTTGAGCAGTGGTGCTCATCCCTAGACTAAACAATGAGGATGGACAGAGAAGACAGTTGAGAAGCACTGCAGGGGGCTGGATGTGCCTAAGTTAACATGAACAAAAATGTGTGGATAGAAGCTAGCAGTGTACAAATTAAGGCGTTTCCTTGACAGCCAATAGCAGATAAGCAGCCAGTTGTTTCCTGACCATCATCCTTTGACCTGGGACTCGGTCCACTGCACAAGGGCCATCCAGGTTACATACCACTGAGGCTAATCTGCCAGAGAGAACTATAGGCCAAATGGTTCAAATAAGGGATTGAAGCCTTTTGACAGAGATCCTTGCATGATAGTTTCAGAAGTCAAATCAAACTACATTTCTGTTGGAGAGATTGTTTTTTTTTTTTTTTAAATACACTTAATAGCCCAATTCCAAGTACTCATAATCTTGAAGAGACATCCACCAATCACAGTATTCACATTTACCATAGAAATGTGTATGGCTGCAATAGAGCTCAATTTTGACTGCCCACTCAAGTACTGTATATATTGAAAATTTTGCAATAAACTTCTAAAATATCACATTTTATATTTATTTAGCAACAAGGCTATTTTCATGGTGAAAACAGAAGAACAAAATTTATAAATAACAAAAAACTATACAAGTCATTTCAGAATAAAGAGTTAGTTCACCCAAAAATGAAAATAATGTCTTTTATTACTCACCCTCATGTCGTTCTACAGCCGTAAGACCTTCGTTCTTCGGAACACAAATTAAGATATTTTTGATGAAATCCAATGGCTCAGTGAGTCCTGCGTTGCCATCAATGGTACTGGCTTCATATAAAAGAAAATATTCTGGAAGAAAGACTGGTAAGAAGGCTGAATTACTTTTGTTTGCCTGTAGTTTGACAGCATATTGTAAAGCCCGTTTCAGATGTCTGTTCAGGAGTGAGGTTCTCTGGCATCCGTGTCAAGACTCTGAACAGGAGAGGTCCTAAAAGCTTCCAAGGCCAGATGTGTCCCTTGATCACATTTTATCATCAGCAACTAATACCCATTAGTTTGCAAAATAATTTATCATTCACAGTGCTTCATGAGATCCTTTTTGTTATTGTTACTTAAATTTTAAAAAATAAATATATCAATAAAATGAGAAATATTGCCTTGGCAACTTAATCGAAAAACAGTAACTCTAAGTACTAAAATGACTTAAACTAAAACTTAAATACTTAACAGAAATATTAAAAAAAACTAAAATAACAAAAGCACATAACATTACTAAAAATATAAAGATAATTCAAAATATTAATATTATAATAGTGTAATTTAAGGGTTAGTTCACCCAAAAATGAAAATTCTGTCATTTATTACTTACCCACATGCCGTTCAACACCCATAAGACCTTCGTTAATCTTCAGAACACAAATTAAGATATTTTAGTTGAAATCCGATGGCTCTGTGAGGCCTCCATAGGGAGCAATGGACACAAAAGCACAAAGCATAAATGAATCAGTGTATCGAATCATGATTCAGATCGCGTGTCAAACTGCCAATGGCTCGAAATCAGGTGACTTTGGTGCTCCGAACAGCTGATTTGACACACTGATTGATCTGTGCTCCGATGCTTCCTGAAGCAGTGTTTTGAAATCGACCATCACTAAATAAGGCGTTATTTCGGTTTTTTTTGGTGCTCCAAAAATATTCTCGTCGCTTTATAATATTAATATTGAACCACTGTACTCACATGAACCGATTTAAATATGTTTTTAGTACCTTTATGGATCTTGAGAGAGGAAATGTCATTGCGCCCTATGGAGGCCTCACGGAGCTATCAGATTTCAACTAAAATATCTTAATTTGTGTTCTGAAGATTAACAAAGGTCTTACAGGTGTGGAACGGCATGAGGGTAAGTAATAAATGACAGAATTTTCATTTTTGGGTGAACTAACCCTTTAATACTAAAATAGCACTGCATGGGATAGAAAAACTTAGCATATAGTCACATACATTTGCCTTTCTTTCAAATTTTCAAAGGTTTAAAGGTTGTAATGTTGTTATTTATCTCAGAGCCACTTAGTTTGGTTCAAGGGATTTTAAGTCTTAACTGAAGATATTTTTGAAATCCCTATGAAGAAAATTAATTTGGAAAAAATGTTTATTTTAATACACTTGCACTCTATATATAAATCTACAAAAATGACTTTCATAAAGTTTTTAAATGAATTTTGCCATTCTAAACTGCATATTCCAGCTGGCATGCCATGACAAAGGAAAAAAAATGATAGTCATTAAGGTGACACAATGTGAGAGAAGATAAAGGATCCACACCTTTCACCAGCCTCCAATCCAGACACAACATTACCAGCTTTGAGTTTGTGTCCATGGTATCCCAGTCAAACATTTGTGTTGACCTCATCTCAACCTAATGACAATAACATGGCAAGAGAACAGCTGAAAAATAGCTCATGCGTAGTATTACACAAAAGCAGTTCTCAATGAGCAAGCAATGTTCCATTGCTACCAAACTGCAGTACTGTGCTTACTGACAAACAAAAAAACCCCTATAAGAGGTCTAGTTGTTTTTAATGATTGACTCCTGGTGTTCATTGGAAAGATGGTTTATGAAGTCCAGTATTACAAGCAGCAGTCATGGTGCAGTTGTCCATCTGGAGCAACATTTTCAAGACAATGTCAATGTATGCCTTCCTGTCTTCAGCGGAACACAAAACAAGCTATTTTGAAGAACCGTTTCTGTGCAATGAAGGTCAATGGAGTCCAAAAGAACACCAGGTCACACTATGTACTTACAGTACATCGAAGAAAAAAAATAACAATGTACTTATTGTGTTCATGTTGTATTGCAAAACACTTGTGCTGCTATTGAGCCGGGATATGGTTAAGGTTAGAGACAGGTTTGGTGGTATGGGTAGGTTTAAGGGTGGGTTAAGGTGTAAAGGACCTGACACCCCAAGCCGTTGTTGACCGTCGGCCGGCTTAGTTTTTTCTGTGTGTTCCACACCGTTGGCACTAGTCAGACCTTGTGGGGGGCTTTTTGGCCGATTGAACATGTTGAATCAGTGTGAGAAAGAGAACTCTGATTGGATGTACAGCTTAGAGAACGAGTCAATGCACGAGAATAAAAGTGAAAGAGTTGAAAGTGAGCAAAATCAAGACGGTTCAGACAGAAGGCTGTTCTAATTTTACGTCATCTTACCTGTGCACTCCAATGCATAAATATTTTTTATAACAACATGAGCTGCCTGGAATGAAGAAAGTGATCAGCATGATCGATATTCAAAATGGTAAGCAACCGCTGCTTTGTTTACGGTTTGTACATTTGCAGTCCTAATTTCAGTTTCTCTATTTGAATGACGAATATAGACTTTTGATACTTGCTGATGTAGACAGTTATTTCCTTACATGCAGGCGCAGAACGCAAGGGCTAGTTGACAGTCGCCTGTAATCATTTTGACGTTGAAGTGCAGCTTTTTGGCCGAGACGCAGCCGACGAGAAGCAACAACAGCTTTTGTCGCCGCTAGTTCCTTTGTGCTGGCTTGGTCACAGCCTTAAGGGAAAGGTTAACAGTGTAATTATAGATGTAATTACAGAAAATAAATATAGGTGTAATTGACTCTTCAAAGTTATTGTTGCTTTGTCCAACAAGCCATGGTGAAAAATGCATTGCGGAGAAAAAAAGGACACTAACAACGTAACAACAAGATATGAAACAAAGCCTCAGATGTAAATTTTTTTTAAGGAATTCAAACAATAAATACCATTTTGTGGCTCTTTAATGTGTCGTGACAGATCGCTGTAGCATCTCAGTTCTGAACCGATCATACTAGTAAAGAACATGAATTAACATTAGAAGGTATTTTGTTTCAACTGCAGAAAGACATCAATATACAAGTCCTCCAGCTTTAATTTATTAACTCTCCTGTCCAGTTTGTTGGACAAAATGGCGGATTTAGTGTCATGATTGGTCACATCGCCTGTCAATCAAACTCCCGGCGAAGGGTGAATTAGATGCAGGTTTTTTTTTTTTTTTTAAATAAATTCACTGCAAAAAGATGTATGTACACAATTAGTGCACTCTATCAAATGATTAATTTAAATGTTAATACATAGTAGTTGTGTTTCTGTTGAATTTCACTGTTAAAAATTCAAATTCAATTAAATAAAAAAAACTTGTGTTCTGCAGAAGAAAGTTAGTCATACACATGTGAAACGACTTGAGGGTCAGCAAATGATTACATAATTTATTATGACATACATTTTTTTTTAGGTGAACTATTTGTTTAAACTAATGTCTCCAGAATCCCTCACCAGAAACTGGACAGTCAAACTAATTGTCTGATGGGTTTAGGTAAGAAAGTTGACACTGATGACACCTTTTCCCCAAGCAACACCATTTCTGTCTTTGGTGGAGCTATGAAGAAAATGTCAACGTTGAATATGTGAATTACTGTGACTGTACTTCAAACATCTCCTCCAAGGCAGCACACTGACATGTTTTTCAAAAAGGTATGAAAATAAGAAGCAGACTAGCCAGTTTCCTCCCCCGGCAGTCTTGCACGCCGCCTGAACGTGGCCTCTTGAATGGTCTCAGAAGTTAAGAGCTTTATCATTACTCCAGAATATCCAAAATGTAAGAGGTTTTCTAATAGAAACTAATGAATAATCCATGAAAGATGTTTATAATTGTGGGTCAAGTCAGATGATCCCAATATTCAACCCATGTTGAAGAGTTAAGATTGCTTCATTGGTTAATAATTTGTCTAGGATTTTTCCTTGCCCCCAGGTTTCGCTGTATATCTCCTACAGTATACATTCAGGCAGGCCTTAAATGGAAATATTATTCCAGTCGCAGACTGCAAGGTTAGATAACAACCATCCAGGGTGTAATTCAATGCAAAATGTCGTTCAGTCCGAGGTAAAATATTTTTGAGGTTTCCTTTTTAGAGTTTAACCTTGGTCTTGGTTGAAGACTTGGGCGTAATTTATTGTTTTGACTGGTTCCTTTCTATGCTTTAAAATTTTCGGGAAATAATATTCATTCCAGATCGGTCTCGTCAAATTCCTCCAGTACCAAGGTCTTCATGCAGTACGCCATGGATCCAAAAGTCGGGCAAATATAAGAGGGAAAATGAATGTTTTTTTGTTGATGGTTCAGTCATTACACACTATCAGATTTCACAAAATCCTAGGTGGTTGGCACCACCACTGCTACTACTGACATATTTCATTCCATTGACAGATTCTTAATGAGATGCCCACTGGATGTTTTTACCAGTGGCCATCTGAGTGTTTCTCAACAGTTTTTGTCCATTCAATGAAAGTCAATACAGTATATATATATTTATATATTTATATATTATATATTTATATATTATATATATATATATATATATATATGGACATGAAAAAAAAAAAAATTTCAGAAGGTGTGGAATGAAATGATGGCAAAAACTATGCATTTAAAAGTCTTGAAATGGAGAATGGAGAAGAATTTGGAACTGGAATTTAGAGCCATCAACCAACCAAATTTGTCATGAGCCCTGAAATGGTAAAGTAAAATGACGTCGACAATAAGGTCTGCTTGATGGCCCAGGGCCAGCGTGAAAGACTCTCCATCGGGCCAGTGCTGCGTCTTCACGGAAGTTGATCATTTGCGCATTTATAAGCCTTGCACATATACATGAAAGAACCCGCGTCTCCCAGTTTGGTACTCGCTGAAAGCCGCATCACACAGCGCGCAAATACTCTTTCACGTCTTTCTGAGCTTGCACGGACACAAAATTACGTCAAATTGCCTATCTTGTCGAGTATCATCATAAACATAGTCGGTTATGTATTAAGTGACTGTAAACATGAGATAAGATGCATGTGCAATGGTATATTGGATCTGTGCAGCTCTTAAAGTGACAGCAGCCTAATATTCCTGCTGCTGTCTGTTTTATATTAATCAAACAAGACATACAAAAAAGCTCACTGCTCTTGATTGAATAACATTAATAAGGATTAATCTATATTTATACCTTTGATTACTATTTCTAAACCTTAAAATCAAGTTTAGACCTACATGAAAACCTGAAAAGAACTGTTTATTTCATTTGCATGTTTGTTCTGTTGTATTTATTTGCGCTATTTCTCGTAATTGATTATTTGTTCTTATTTTATTACTGTCTGTCTGAAACTACATATAATATTTATATGAGATAAGGTTATTACACCAAAAACTACTAGCCTATTTATCAAGGTTACATCAAAAACAACTAAAAGAATAACTAGGCCTATTTTATTTTATTCATTTATTTATTACGTTTTTGTGGTAGGGCCAGTAAAAATTGGCAGGGCAAGTAAAAATTTGAACAACAGTAGAAAAAATCCTTAGCGTTGAGCCCTGCCATTTGTAGCTTGGGTTATGTAATGTGACATACAGTATAAAGAGATACATTTTGCTGGTCAAGTCTACATATTAACAAGACATTTCTCATAATCTCACATTCATCTATAACAGAATGTAGTCAGGTGGTGGGAGGGAAGTAGTGGAAAATTACATCTCTGTGATTTCAGCTAAAAAAGGAAGTTGTTTCAGAATAAGAGCATTACATTCTAAATAAGAGATAAGTAAGACAAAATCAATGAATCATGCACAACAGCACCAGAAACGCAAGAAGAAAAGAAAAAAAAAAAAACAGGGTCTGACTTCATGTTGACTTTAAGCATTGAACAACAACAGTTCAGTTTGAAACTGTACATTGCTTTATGCTACAGACAGTGAATATAAAAGGAACAAAATTATAAAAGAGGAGGAACTAAAAGTGAATTCAGCTAGAACAGCATACATTTAAATATGATAAATGTTAATGTGAATTGTGGACTGCAAACAAGCTGTATTTGCCAAGATAGTGCTAAATAGTACATGACAGTTTACTTCACACACTGTCTGAAGTTCGGTCAGAAACGTAGGCCTCCTGACATCCACCTCTTGTGCTTGACAGATGAAATCATCTCTCTGAAGCCTCAGTCATGCTCTATAACACAATTAGCGGCCCCTCACTTGATTGTTATCATACTATGTTGGATGAGAGACACAGACTAGACTGTAGTCCTGTTTAGATTAACATAATTACCGTCAGGAGCAAATGATTCATGGGTAATATCACTCAGGCTTCCACAAGTGAATCCATTCAGTGTCTGTTTTTCTTAGCGCGCTTTCTGCTTCGCAATTTACAGAATTGGATCATTAGATCACCAATCACAGAATTGAAATATGGTTCAGGATGATTAAATGACGACATTTTATAATATACCTATTGTATCATATTTGAAACAGAAATTCTTAAAATCTCTATTATGCTAAAAAACCTACATTCCTTCTATCATCTGATTAATAGTTTTTTTTAGCAAAATGCCTTTTAGTATCATTGTAAAAAAAAAAGTCAGAAAACAGTTTACTTGATTATCCATATATCGTATTTTAGACAAATTGTGTTAAAATGCAAGTATATCAAATATGATAAATCAGGTTTTTGAAGAAACATTTATGTTCACATCTTTCAATCATCATTTATTTCACTGCATTAGATGTTTTGCCCCCACAAAAATTCAGCTTTTATCATAAAATTAAGCATTTAAATATCATCTTACTATTATAAGACATATTATTGTGAAATATAGAGTGACAACTAATACATTTTCATATGCATGTAGGTAGCCTGCTATACTTTTATAAAGGTTTTTGTAATTGGTAAAGGTTCAAAAAAGGTAAAGGTAATTGGTTTAAATCCAACTTTCATATTTTTGGCTATACAAATGTCAGCAACTGCACCAAATTGCATATTTTTACTCAGTTTGGGACTGTGAATAAAACTGGGGTGTTTTTTCCTCTACGAGTATGAGCTCCATGTTCTCCTATATCATACTATTTGAGCCATAAAAGCCTGATGTATCAAATATTATATAGTTTATATATATAACTTTAATTTCATTAAAAAATAAATTAATATGTCAGGCTTTACAGGGTAAATTGACAGCCCTAATATCAAGCCATGAATATGTGTAGTGATGGAAATCACGCAACATTTCCACCTGATTAGGCCAATGAAGTAGAACTAGGACACACCCCGTTTTCCAAAACCCCACTGTGTGATCAGAGAGAAAATGAGCAGACAATGTAAAATAAAAGACAAATCATTGTAGTAAAAGTTTCAAATGAAACCCAACCTGTAATAAGGTCATCTAACAAGTCATTTTCCTGCAGCAGAGAAGCCAAAGAAAAATGGGAAAGTGGGAACAGAACGATCTTGGCTTCTCCAGGACTTAAAGGCAGTGAGGATTTCGTCTTGTTCTCGTACAGGGGAAAAAGGATTAAGTGATCTATTTATAGTGCTCATTCACAAGGGCAGAGGCAGATAGTGAGCAAGATAATGACATTACTGGTCCATTTAATCTCCCACAGTCATGTGACCAGCAGTAATGATGGGTATTTTGTATCTTGGCCAGCAACGAGTAAGAATGTTAAGTGTTGCTGCGCAAGAGTGACATTGTCTTGTCTTTTCTCACCTCAAAGTCCACTGTGGGAGCCAATATTTATGTTTCTTTCCAGAGTAAAGGTGAATGAAAAAGGTGAACTCAAACAGGGGCCACATCAAAAAAAAAAAAAATAAATAAATAAAATTGCTCCTGGTGTGTATTCATCAGCCTCTTATACATCTGACAATTAGAAATACTGCATAAAATTCAAACTGGTGACGTCGATAGTTCAGAAAGTATGTACTTGTATATATTTATACATTTAAAATAACTAAGTATGTGTCATCATAGTAATTTCATCTATATTTATAAAAATATATTTATGTAAAATATTTAATTACACGGTCTTGCTCAAGACATGCGGGGGTGGGGGTTGGTGGAACAACCACAAATTAAGAAATTGGCCACAAATTTAGAAATTGTTCACACAACTTAACTATTATCTTAATTATTGTGGACAAGATTTAATTAAATTAAGACTAGGGAATGAATTAATCAAGTGTGGTCACAATTTAATGAATTGAGTCATGGGAATGTAAATGTAAATTCTGTCATCATTTACTCACTCTCAAGCGGTTTCAAACCTGTATGACTTTTGTTCTTCTGTTGAACACAAAAGAAGACATTCTGAAGAATGTTGGTAACCAGACAATTGACGGTAGCCTTTTTTTAAAATATTTTTTGTAAATTAATTATTATATGAAGGGTATCGCACTCCACCTACAGTATATAGACAGCAACTCCCATTCCATACATCCAGCATAATTTATCAGATCAGTCCCTGTTATGTTTAGGAACAACCCTGAACGTGTCCATGGTGTAATGATGTGTTGAAATCGCAGACCCAGTGGTTTTATAAAAGTCTCCCAGTGACAAAAGCACAGTAGAGCGAGTCAGAGCGCTAGTAGCTGCGCTGGCTTTGGTGCGTCTCACCTGGTTTAAATTTGCAGCGGCTTTGGCCACGCGGCTCTTATGGTGTAACATTAACTCTCCTTCCTGTTCCATATGAAAATTTAAGCGTGATCCCAGAGGAGCAGTAAAAGGTTGCACGCTGGCCAAACCGTGCTGCTGGTCGCGCACACTCGTGGTAGATCATTTAGACCAAACCACAGTCAGCCGACATCATGAGGAACGCCAACGGACTCGGCTCTTTGGTAACAAAATACGAGACTGATAGGAACGACAGGAAAAACGATAGGAACTGTTTATTATCTTGCCACCGTTTTAAACAAATGGGAGGTTTTTGGTGGGGGAAATCAAGCAATGATTCAGACTGTATTTTCTGGAAGTACGGCTGCAGGACGAGACGAGCGTAACTCTGGTTTACTTCACTACGGTCATGTGTGTCTTGCATTACTCCTGTTATTTAATGGACAGGTTGAACTCTGAGGTTCGTACTTGCTCGATTTAGGGCAGATGTGGAGTGGATCTAGTTTTCGCAGGTTTTCACAGCTTCTGCAGAAGAGCTCCTTTTTTTACGATGGCAGTCATGGCCGGTGATACGAAGTAGAGATAAGAGACGCTGCTATAGCTTCATATGGCTGCGTAAGGGTGGTCATTGAACCAATTAGATAAAAAAAATAAAATAAAAAAAAACATGTAGGTAAATAACACAAACAGACATTTGTATATGTGTAATAGATTCGCATAGCGTGACAGAAAATATACTGAAACAAAATATAAATGTATGTCATGTATTTAGGGGCAGAAACTACTAACTATTAAGGATATTCTTTATTATTATGGTCAGTTATAGGCAATCTAATCATAAATGATTATTAAATTACGTAATAGATGCTAGGTGTAATAATACATCAATATGGATCAGTGCATCAATGAAGTGACTAATGATGAAATGTGTATTTTTAACAGAAAATGTATATATGTCAGATTTAAGTTTTTGTAATGAATTATTATTTAACAAAAAACTATTGTATTTAAACTGTATTGTTAGATTGGTTATATTGTATCATGGCATGTTTTGAGGTATCGCAAATATTCTGGATAAGGTAAAAAGTCGTAATGTCATGATGGAACGTCCGATTTAAACCCCTAATGGATACATTGAATTTTTTTAATCGAATCAAAGCATGCATTTTAACAGCCCCATTTGTAACCCATCACAGCCCAAAAATTATGTTTAACAAACTAGAACGGTCCCATTATTATCATTGTAGACACAGTGTGAGAAATTGATTTTGCTTTGCTATAATGAGAGTCTAGAAATAAGTGTGAAAAAGGGGTTATAAGTGTAGAATTGAAAATTTTAAATCAGCTAATGGTTACCTTACTCTCTCTGTATTTGCATCAGGTATGTGAATGATTGATTTCCAACCAATTTTAGGATGAATTGGTCTATGTAGCTTGACAGAGAATTCAATCTACTTACAAACACGTTTTTTTTCCCCAAATCAATTATGTGCAAGTGAATTCAATGTATTAGTTGGGTCACAAAGTGAACAACAATGCTTAAACATTAGAAATAACGAGTTTTATTGTCGTGATGAAAATGTACACTCATTTTAAAAGGATGACTAAACCTGTTCATGAAACGTTTTTGAATGAAGATTCATAAAATGCACTATGCACTATTAGCAGATGGTATTGTTTTTCCTCTATGGGTTAAAAACAATAAACACCTGCCATCTTCACAAGTCTCTCCAGTATAAGTAGGTATAAATGAATGTCTTTTCAATAAAGAGGCTGCAGATATGTCCCATTTACACTGACAGAACTTCAGTTAATATGATTCCACTCAGGAAGAAATGCTTTTGCCCCTTATGTTGGTGCAGGAGTCATTCCAGACGGGCTGTTTGAGGCAGCGGGTGAGAAGTGAACGAGGAGTGTAGCTGTAGTCTCACCTCCTGGCCTTCTTCTCTTTCATGAGTTTTTTGCTCTCCTCACGTCTCCTCTTGTTGACAGGGTTGCGTGGATCATAGATCTCGAATGTGTCTTCGTCCTGCATGTTGGCATCCTTTACCTTTCTGGTTTGTTCATCAAAGTGCAGAACATGGGCCATCCTAAATCACAAGGGGAAACAGAGTTCAGTTCAAAAGAACAGCAAAGCGCATCTCACAGGCAAATAAATCTTCAAAATCAGAGTGGGAAGTTCCCGGTGGAACAGAACAGATCAGAGAGGACTTCCAAATCTGACGAGTCCACAAACAGCCTGTTTCACAGCATCTTTAAAAAGGAATAACTCATCCAAACATGAAAATTCTGTCATTTGCTCCCATTGTGAGTGGCGTCTAGCAAATAAATAAATACATAATAAATTAAAGGTGCTCTAAGTGATCCTGGGCAGAGTAACTTTCTGTTGACGTTAGAAGTGTTGTCAAACAAAACAGAGGCTAGCTAGACCCTCCCTCCTCCCCCCCTCCCCTCCCCTCCGTGCTTCCTGAAACAGTCATGAACACGCATTTAAAATCATTCTTGTCGGTTATTGGCTGGAGCATGTTTATTATGTTAAGTGGTCCAGGCTGCACCAGTTTGTTTTTATTGCCGTTTTCGGAGCTTGTGGCGACTACAGAGACCGTGTTTTTTTACAGTGTGTTCAGAGAACAGGCAGCTAGCGGATAGTGAGGAGATGTTTGCTGTATGTGACAAAAAATGTTTTGGCCTAAAAACACGTGACATCACTTAGAGCAACTTTAATAAGTATTATAAATATAAAAATATAACAGTTAATATTAAATAATACAAATAACAGCAATATCAAATCAGCTAAAACTGTAGTACAGCTAGAACCAACAAGACTGAGTATGTGGAAGCCAAAATTATCAGTCTTACTAAGACGTGTCTTCAACGCAGAAGAATTTGTTAATTTCCAGCCGTCTTGCGCCTACTTCCAAATATGTTTTTTTCCCCAAATCAATTAAGCGCAAACATTGCTGCATGGCCAATTCTAAAGACTTCATTGATCATGTTAATTACACTAAAACAAATACTAAGCCCTAATCCTACCATAAACTCTAAACTTAACCTTAGTTTTGCATTGGTGGCACATCCTTTGCCACAATCAGATCCACCCATGATATTTCTGAAACGTGATTGATCTTAAGCTTCTGCCTCTACAGCGACGCCCATTGTAGGAGGACTCAATAATCCAGCAAAGATGCTCATCTACATTGCATTTCTTCACTAATGCTCTTTCCCTCTCTCTTCACATTTCTGCTGGAGAAGTGATTGGCAGGCAGACTAACATTCCACAAAGCATTCCTGAGTGCCAGCATTAGAAAGAAGAGCTCACATCTGGCTAAAGTCACTTCCTGAGGACTCCTGAAGACTGCAGCCCAATCCAAGACACTGTTTACACTAAGCCAACAGGTTTCTGAATACAGAACTGCAGTTCTGTCATATCTGAGTCGTTCTGCTAATGGCTTCTAAGATTTCAGAAGTCCACACTGAGATATTTAAAGGAATAGAAAATTCTGTCATCATTATCTCACTCCAAGTCCATAGGCTTTCTTTCTTTTTTGTCTTTACAATCAAAGTTAATGGGGTTCAATGTTTTTTTGGCACCGATTATCTTTCACTTTATGCACAAAAGCAGTTGAATCATTCTTCAAAATACAGAAATAAAGTCATACACTTTTAACAATGAAGCGTTCTTTATTGGCATTGATGATTCATGAAGATTTTTTTAAATGTCCTTATTATTTATTTATTTTATTTTTTTAAGAACAGTTCACCGAAAAGTTCTTTGGAAAACTAAAAATAGTTCTTCTATGGCATCACTGCAAAAAAAAAAAACCCTTTTGGAACATTTATTTTTGAGTGTACAGGTTTGGAATGACATGAGGGTGAGTAGATGATGGCTGAACTTTCATTCTGTGTGAAGTCATATTTAGAGCATTGTTTTTGGAGTAAGGCTAGGATGAGGTGCAGATCCAGACATCTCACCCCTGCTCTGCTGGCCTACATTTCATACTGAGATGATGGCTATTGAGGAACTGTCTGAATCAAGACATGGAGAGTACCTCAAAGAAATGTCAAGAAGGGTGAAACAGGTCATTGTTATACATTATGGACATGGCTGAATGGCTCTCTGGGGTCTCATCTTAAAAAAAAAAAGATTCTCAAGGAACTGACATTCCACACCTGTTTGAGCTATTCTAGTGAAGGTCAGAATTTCTGGAAAGACTTTATCCTTCAAGAATCCAAATCTGAGGTGCAGGTATCGTAATGAACGCACTCGCCTCCAAAGCCCAGGGCTGGTTTGAAAGAACTTGATGTGACGGGACTTTCAATAATTCAACGACTGCCAGCTGTCATTCAATACTGTGCAACTTTTGGTGGTTTCACAGAAGTGTGTCAGGAAGTAACTGTAGAAGCTGAAGGAAGAGTTTTAAATTGAACTAGTTGTCCAAGTCAAGATGAATACATAAAGGAATGGAGAATGGAAGCAGCCTCCTCTCTAAAATTATGAGCCTTCTCATTGGTAAGTAATCCGCCATGCTTCTATTTTTGAGCAATTGCAGAACCCCTGAATTCGGCCAAAGAGATGCATAAAGAGTCTGAATGCGAGCCCATTTTTAAGTGTTAAACCGAGTGTGTGCGTGCATGCATGCTTGCATCCATTTGAAGTCAGTAGGAGATGTGACAGCTCATCTAGAATGTCATGGCTATAGTCTGGCAGACCCACAGGTCTCCCGTCGCGTAAGGCAGTCGGCACTGATAATTTGTCTAGCAGTCTCGGTGATGACAGCCCGTCCGACTCCTCGCCTAGAGTTATGGCTTGCAAAAAAATCCCACCGTTTGATTGGGGCTCTTATCAGGGAGGGGCTCCCGCCATGATGCCGAGGCCCTCGGAAGCCTCTTCCTGAATTTATTTTTCTTTCGCTTTTGCAAAAGAGGGGGAAGCAAGAGAGGAGGCCTGGGCGAAAAGGGGTTTTTGTAGACGCAGACACAGATGGAATAGTTTACAATCTGGCCCAGACTTGACTTCCAGTGTCTGACCTGTTGTAACCCATGTTCCGTTCGTGGGGTGCACCAGGCATTCAGAAAGTGGTACAGACTTCCCATTGCTGTTTTTCTAGCACCGGGGGCCTCTCGTCCCTCCTCCGCCCCAGAATCAGTCCTAAGACGTCCCAGCGTCATGGGGGTCCTTAGACAGTAATGACGGTCTATCCAGAGGACGAAGTAACTGATTGGAAACACATAGGAACTCAAGCTCAGACAGCGGCGCCCCTTTTGCACTCACATGTGGTATTTGTTGGAGCATTTGAGTGGATATATTTAGATAAAGACTCAAGGTCTTTGATGAAAAGCAAATACGAGTGAAAAACACACCATGTCAATTCATTTCCCTGCGGTGGCTTGCAGCGTGAAGAGGGAGGACGACGGTCTGACAGATCTTCTCTTTATCCTCAGCACGTCACCGGGGCGGATGCGGCATGGACTCGCACACCATTAAGACCGATAATTAATCAAGCGTAAAGCCATTACTCTGCAGAGGCATGCACTCGACCACATTCTTTATGTTTGATTATGATTTACGGTCTTCCTGCAAATGCGTGAAATATATGCAGTGGATGTCTACCAAACAGTTAAGCAAAGACGCGCCGCAACCAACCCGCAGAGTCACTTCAAACACTTTCAGTGGAAAACTACCCTGGGTATGCAATGAACTGTATCTATGGATTGGGCATACCCAAAAAAATAATACCCAAAAAAAGCAAACCACTGAAGCTATACGTTTTAACTGAGAGCGAAAAAGCAGAATGATTTACCAGTCTGTTTCCCGTAATCCTCAGGAAAACTAGAAGTGCCGTGTGACGCATTGGTCATGGCAGGGCTTCAGAAATAAAGCGTATCTATGAATCACAGTAATGTCCAATCATGTTGAGAGTTCATTAAATAGAAAAACACATCTTTCAAACTGAAAGCCATAAATGTGGATGAGCAAAATCAGTTTTTAAGTACCTACCGCCATCTCAGAGGCCATACTTACAAACACATGCATCTTCATCACATATGCTAGGAAGATTATGGAGAAAACAGAATCAAACTGAAACATTTCTAATTGATATTCTATTTGTGTATTTAAGCGCACAATCAGGGCCATAACTTTATGCCTCGCATACAGCATTAAGATTGATGCTCCCTGGAGCATGATTCATTTTGCAGCATCATAAATGTTATCCTGGCCAAAGAACTCAGCTGTCAATAACACCCTCAGCCCAACATGGAAATGTTCCCATCAGATCAGGACAAAAAATAATAATCTAGAGGATGCCAAAAAGAAAAGCTACGCTGTGTTTAGTCTTCATATTTAAAGGAGTGCAAAAATAAAACCGAACAGACTTAATATTTGCACAGTGAGTGGTGTGTGATTTAGTGATCTAGCACCGATGTGACATGGTAATTATTTCATTTCTGTCTTCATAATCTCGTTGTATGCTGTTGGATTGGAATGTCTCCAGCGACATACAGACAGCTAAGGCAGTTGTTATAGTTTGCAATACTGCCAGGAACAGTGCCTAGTTGCGAGTGACAGCATGAAAAAAAAAAAATTAGGGGAGAAGGGGTTCGTTTTTTTTGTTGTCCTCTAGGAGAAAATGTAAACAAATAATTTATTTTATGTACAGATGTCTGCTGTCAATAAAATTACAAGAGAGCATCAATAACAATGACCTAAAAATATGACTCATCAATAAAAAGTGGTACAGTTCCACAACTTATTAGGGGTAAACATATCAAGGGGTAAGCTGTACCAATGGGAAAAAATTTAAATTATGTACATTTCAAATAAAAATATGAACATAAAAAAAACAATAACGCACGTTCCTAAGTACTATCATATGATTGCATGTGATATGCATTTTCATAAACGGTCCAGAAAAGAAGGTTTAATATTCTTTTTTTTTTTTTGTGTAGCCACTGTCACAGGTCTGCTACTGGAAGAATTTTAATAATTCATGGTTAAAAATGTTGCCAAAAAAATTACGTGATTTTAAACACTGGAAATTCACTAACAAACATCATTTATATTTTTTGACCTGGAAAAGTTTTTGCACCGATGGATGGATGGATGGATGGATGGATGGATGGATGGATGGATGGATGGATGGATGGATGGATGGATGGATGGATGGATGGATGGATGGATGGATGGATGGATGGATGGATGGATGGATGGATGGATGGATGGATGGATGGATGGATGGATGGATGGATGGATGGATGGATGGATGGATGGCAAAAAACACCTTCAAAAAGCCTGCCTTTTCAGAGCTGGCGATCAGAGGACACATGGGCAGATGGTTAGTGCTGGCTTGGTGCTGGTGTAGATGAATCGTGATGACCATCACAACTAACCAAAATTGCTCTTGAAAGTGAAGCTAGTTGCCCAAGAAAGTCTTGCTGGTTATGTTGATTAAAAGCCTGGTTGGAACATCAGCATACCCATATCCAAAACATATGCTGGTGTTATGGAAAATTCCAACAATGGTTTATCGCCGAGCGCTCGTTCTGCTGGCACCCGTAATGAGCGTCTGTTAAAAAGACAGCACGCGTCTGACTGCAGGTTGACGTGCCCTGTCTGGCGTACGGTGGGTGTGACACGTTCCATCTGGGCACTCCGTCTGCTGAAGCAGTTATTTACTCAGTTAAGTCAGCTGAGAAAACTACTTCTCCACAAGTGGCTATTGCAGCGCAGCAAAAACAAACACTGCATACTGTTCTAATGGTGTCAGTGCGCTTGAGAGCCAAACGCATTACTTGGCTGGAGAGCGAGGTGGTTCAGGCACACTTAAGGCAAGCAGCTGTGCCTGATGTGGAGAGAGGTATGAACGTTTTGCTATGTTAGTCCAAATAAATAGCTCTGCTACCTTAATGTGAAACAGTAGCTGTGCATTGGGACAACCAATGAGGCATGAGTTATTGAGAATGCATTTGATCACAGACAACTGCATGTCCATTAGAGCATTAAACCTTTGTAGGAATGGGGAACACAGCATACAGAACTGAGTAAAAGCCACTCACCAGCCCTTATCATCATCCTCGTCTAGTTCCTCGATGTTTTTCTCTGGAACACTAGGAGTCTCCGTGATCGCAGATGATAGTTTGGATTTGAAGCTTTCCAAAAGGGCAAGTGTCTTTAGAGGCAAGAGAAAGTACATTATTTTGACTTTTCAAATTGTATTTTTTTTAAAAAAGAAAATTATGTAATCAACCTCATTTTGTTCTAAACCTGTAAGACTTACTATAAAACAGAAATGTTGAGTAACCGAAATGTTGTGAATAAACAATTTTTGTGATGATGCAAGTCAGTAGAGTTATAATTTTCTAGTTTATATTGGACTTTTATTCTACACACCTTAGTATGATTCATGTGTATGAGGCACTATATTTTGTAAGGTTTCTAAGGAACACAAAAGATGATGTTGTCCAAACACAACACTGGACCCCATTGACTGTAATTGTATGGACAAAAACAGCTGGAATGGGCTGTCATTGTTATGACATCCTTAAATCAGACTTTAATGATCAACCACAAGCAAAACATCTCTGTTTGCAAAAATTAAAGGAATACAATATGGTGGATGCTTTAAATTGATTTAAATAGCGCTTGTTATTTATGACATGGGCCTTTGATCATTTTACACTGTGATTTTTTTCTCCTTTAAAAACAAAGACTACATACATGCAGCCAAAGGTAACTTTATTTTAAGAAAAACACAAAAACACATTATTTACCATAGTTTGCATCTGCTGAAAGCATCTGTTACACATTTTTTCTTTGTGATAATGTCAATATTTATGACGTTTATGATTGTTCAACTTTTTGACACTTGATTCATAGATTTCTCCTTGCAATTTCACTATGTTCCAGGCCTCTGCTGTTAAATTTATAGTGTTAACATGACAACATGACATAAAAGCTTTTGCTTTAATGATAAAGATTAATGATCTGATTTAATCATCAGGTACATCAGCGAGCGAACCGACTCGCAACATTTTATTTGATGGACAGAATATCCATAGTAATCGTACAGTCAAGAAGTCAAACAGGTTTGGAAATTGAGTAAATAATGGCAGCATCGTCATTCTTAAAATGAATAGTTCTTTTAAGATGAAACTTGTTATTTAGTTCGAGCAGGAATGAGGCAGCTCTTCCTAAATCCTAAAATCCTTTTTTTACCATTATAAGACAGGAGAAAGTCTTAGGCCACATCCGAAATCACATATTGCCCTACTACAGTATATAGTAAAAGAAAAACAGTATGTGGCAAAAGTGGCAAATATATCTGAATTTACAGTAATCATAAAAGAGTAGGTAAAAAGAACCTGGGTGACCTACTACTTCCAGCGAGATTCTGAACTGTGCATCCGATGGACACTTTACTAACCCATGAGGCCACGGGAGAGGAGTTGTGAATGGCACTGAAGTGACGCAACTGAAGCTGGTACAGTAGGTCACATGATAATGATTCATACCACACACATTCATACTATATAGAACATACTTTTTTTAGTGGTCGCGAAGTAATTGCTTATTCAAAATAAGTACCTACATAAAAGA
Source organism: Chanodichthys erythropterus (assembly GCF_024489055.1). Classification (NCBI taxonomy): domain Eukaryota; kingdom Metazoa; phylum Chordata; class Actinopteri; order Cypriniformes; family Xenocyprididae; genus Chanodichthys; species Chanodichthys erythropterus. The sequence goes on along the minus strand of NC_090230.1, from coordinate 55,038,746 downwards.
GTATGTGATTTCAGATGCAGCCTTAGTGTCTTGAAGCACCGACCCACCTGAGCCTCTCTTCCAGAACCCTTCTTTAGTTTCTGCTTCCTCATTTCTTCATACTTCTTCCTGCTCTCCAGGTACTCTGTCACCGCCTCATTTGTTGGCTTACTGTCACCTTTGAGAGAAAAGAAGAGTGATCACAATCTAGATAAGAGAAATTAACTTACCCTCATGGATCAATCGGTCTATTAGTTTAGATTTTAGGATGGATGGGTGGATGGGTGGATGGGTGGATGGGTGGATGGGTGGATGGGTGGATGGGTGGATGGGTGGATGGGTGGATGGGTGGATGGGTGGATGGGTGGATAGATGGATAGATGGATAGATGGATAGATGGATAGATGGATAGATAGATAGATAGATAGATAGATAGATAGTAGTGTGACTAACTTGAAAGGATTTACATGAAAAGAAAAACAGCTGAATTCCAGAGCAGAACTTATTACTATCATATGGACATTACTATGAAATACATAAAGTTTATACTGCTATAAACTTAGATGAAGATGACAGCTCCTGTGGGCCGATTCCTTCCAAGAATAATCGTATAGCCAATGCCAAAATGTATGTCCTAAGACCCTCATCAGTGCAAAGGCCAAAATTTATGACTTTTGCAGTCCAAATGACTTTCTGTGCTATAAAGAGATGGATTTTATTCAAATTATAAAGGAAACACATGTGATATACAGACATATATACTGAAAGGATTACACAAATGAAATGGTAAACATATAAAAATGTGTTTATATAAAGCTGCGGCTCTCCCATCTTTCAAAATAATCACAGCCAACACTACAAAATAAAAAATAAAAAAAGAGAAAAGACACAAAAGAAGAAATAGCAAATGTAAGCATGTAAGCATCTAATGAAATAAAAGTTTTGTCATTTCCTCCATATTATTATAACAACTTTATTTGGTGACACTTTGCAGCAAACAGTACCTGTCCAAAGTTTGTTTAATGTTTTTAAAAGAAGTCTCTTCTGCTCACCAAGACTGCATTTATTTAATCAAAAATACAGTGATATTGTGAAATATTAATTACAATTTAAAATAATTGTTTTCTATAAAAAAAAAAAAAATTCTCTATAATAATTTTTTTTTACATCATTACTCCAGTCTTCAGTGTCACATGATCCTTCAGAAATCATTCTAATATGATGATTTGATGATCAACAAACATTTCTTATTATTATCAATGTTGAAACAGATGTGCTGCTTAACATTAACTTAATATTTATGGAAATCAGGATTACTTTGATGAATAGAAAGTTCAATGAACAGCATTTATTTGCATTTATTTAATTTATGCATCACATTTATTAAAGCATATTAAATAGAAATCTTTTGTAATATTACAAAATGTCTTCACTGTCACTTTTGATCAAATTAATGCAAATAAGCTGCAAAAAAGAGAGTAAAGTTAATTAACTGATAAATGTTAATATACCAACCTATTGAAGTACTAAAATCTGTTGGTAATACACTGTAATACACTCATTTATAATACACTGATTCATCGTGTGGTTCTCATTATCACCTTTGCTTATGTAGTTGTCAAAGATCATCACAAAACACCATCATGTCATAATGACTGACATAATGCCATAAACATTCATTTAACAACATATGATGTAGCATTGAAACCTACTGTACATTACTGATAACAAACAAAACTAATAAGAAAAACAATTTTTTAAATGAAAGGGGGGGGGGCATGAAATGTTTGTCAATTTACATTGAACCCTGAACCCTACAAGAGCATAAAGACAATGTAATAGTTATTTAAAATTTAAAATGAATGGTTATTAAAAAAAAAAAAAAATCTCCTAATCGTACCCACCAATTTGAGAAGTGCCTAAAAATAAAGTATGTTCTATAAATTCCACGCTAGAATTGCAGGAATTGGAAAAGTCAACAACATCAAGGCTGGACTGTTGACAGTGGTGTCTACAGGCATTAATGTGCCACTGCAATTTCCCCCGCTCAGACGGCTGGCACTGATGTCACAGATTGCCCGGTGGGTACAGTGTTTCTTTCGACTACACCTGCCCTCATGGCAACTATGACTGAATGCTTCTCCACAACAAGCTCAAGGGGAACAAACTACTTCAGACGGAGCCTCCAACATTTGGGTGATTTATTTCATGTTAGCGCTGTCATGTAACGAAAAATCTTTTTCCCCTCACAAATGGAAAGCTTGTTTATTCTTCGTATTTATGGTGCAGTGAAAACCGCATTGGAGAGAGGCTGGAAATTTGTTTTTCAGCAACCAAGAGAGCGTGCCATGCGTTAGTCTGAGAGCCACTGACTGTGTTTGAAAATGTTTAGTCTGTAGCATGAGCTAATAGAAAACTAGAAAGACAGAAAGAAAGTAATGAGCCAAAGACTATTAAAACACATTAACTGTGTAGAAAACTGAACACTCTACCTCTTTTCAAATCTATAAAAAACAGGGCTGCCAATATGGGCTGAAAGGCATGTTTATCATGGCCATAGTTTAAACAGTGAAAGATACAGCTTTGATAGGACTGAAATAAACAAGTATTAAAACAAAGTACAAGAACTTTGACATTTTTTGAGTAGTTTGTGTATGCTGTGCATACAGGCCTATAAATCAGAAAAAAAATATATATATATTGCTGCAATAGTTTTAATGTTTCTTTGTAAGGACTGTTTATATTATATTATATTATATTATATTATATTATATTATATTATATTATATTATATTATATTATATTATATTATATTATATTATATTATATTATATTATATTATATTATATTATATTATATTAATTATATTATATTATATTATATTAATTATATTATATTATATACACTATCTTTCAAATGTTTCCTGAAAAAAATCTTTTATTTAGCTAGGATGAATTAAATTAAATTAAAAAAAAAATCACAGTAAAGACATTAATGTTCCAAAAGATTTCTATTTCAAATAAATGCTGTTCTTTTAAAATTCCTATTCATCAAAAGTATCATGATTTCCAAAAATATTAAGCAGCACAACTTTTTTTCATCATTGATAATAATAAAAAATGTTTCTTGAGCAACAACTCTGCATACTAGAATAATTTCTGAAGGATCATGTGACACTGAAGATGATACTGAAGATTCAGCTTTAACATCACAGGATTAAATGACATTTTACAATATATTCACATTGAAAACAGACGTTTTAAACTGTAATAATATTTTAAAATAATAGTGTTTTTACTATATTTTGATCAAATAAATGCAGCCTTTATGAACCTAAGAGACTTCTTGATGTCAACAAGCACTAAAAGATTAATACCTGGATGGCAGTTACCCAGATATTCAAAGTGATTCAATGAATGTGATTCAGTAGATATACTACCTGATTCAGAAATAACATTTTGAAAGTAAAAGGGATTGTGAATAGGACTGAAACCAAAACAGGGTTAAATAGGGCCAAATAGTCAACATTATCAAAAATAATATTAATAATCATAAAAAAGATATTACTGTTAGTGTGTTATTGTTTGTTTTAATAGACTTTTGATCTCACAAGATGTAACATGACATATTATTGCAGCCCGAGCAATTGTAGCCCAAGACCAATGTGTGACAGAAAAGAAAGATCAATCTGTCGTAATCTGACATTTTTTCTGTATGCATCAATAACTATAAGTTTAATTATTAATAAAATTGGTCATTTAACCCTTAAATGCATACCTCGGGTCTTTAGTGACCCGGGACGTCATTCACTACCCTCCTCCTCTTTCATTTTTTAAAGTTAGACTTCAACCTTCTTGGTATTCCTCAATCAATTCATTATAAAGAATATAACAAGAAAAAAATCATAAAACTATAAAAGAATGCCTATTTTTGAAATCATTTTTTGTAAAAATTGTATAGGGTCGCTAACGACCCGAGGCGTGTATCAGTGTACGTATATTTTTTCTGCACAACAATAATTTAATTTTAGATGACGGAATAAGTGCAATTCACCTTTATACCACAAGGTGGCAATGTCTGATACACAAAAATGAAGTGACGATTAATTCAGACAGAAAACGAAATAATAAGAAAAACATGAAATGGCTCAGCGATTTACTGCAAAACAAGTACTGAACGCAATCAAATATGACTGTAACTGTCACTGGATGGATCTGGTGAAGCTGTTAGCGATCGAAATATTGATTTAAGATGTCGAAAATTATATAGTTCTGAGAATATGTTTGAGATCGCAAATGGGCTCATATTCATGACCTCAAACATAAAACTAGCCCATTATTTGCTGAATTTACTGTGAAATGAGCTCTGACGAGGACAGTGGTGATGGCATAAAACATCTGCTCAAACGGAGCCCTTTCAAGCTCCAAAAGGTAACAAAATATGATTTATTTTATTCTTCTGTAATTGTTACTCTAATATCAGAGGAGTTTTATATTATCACGACAGGTAGAGATCCTTCCGTGTTAGATATAGATCCGGGTCGATAAAGACCCGAATATGTAAGAACGATTGGCGAAACAGTCATGCATTTAAGGGTTAAAAAGAATTATGAGGTAACTGTCAATATCCAGCCCAATGAAAAAGCCAAACAAAAACGGTGAGAGCAGGCAGGTCCATTAAATGTTAACTGAATTAAAATTTTGTACAAGTATTTCTTTTTACCTGTGATTCAGTGACAGTAATTAATTGCTGTTTTTAAAAGCACAGCTCTAATACAACCTCTTAAGTTAAGACAAAAGTTTAATCCCCAGAACAGTTGAATAATCACTGGAATATCTGTTAGATTAGTCGACTATTCAAAATTATCGTTAGTTGTGAGTGATGTTTCATTTGACTTTAGGCAAGACCCACTTTTTCAGGAAGAAAGAACCTGATAAAACCCCTCAACACACCTTGAACTGCATCCCCTATAAATATAAACATAACATCTCGTTATTCAGCTGAAAACATTTCTGTACAGACTGGGGCAGACTTACCTGAGGTGTAACATTCAGGTAGAGTGGAACTTAATTGAGTAACTAAAGTTTGAGTGAAACAGGTTATTTGAATGGCTGTCATTAGCTACTCAAACCATGCAATTACTCATTTACAGAGGTATTCAACGCATGAATGCCACAAATTCAGAGCCGTGATCGAAATAACCTTTCCAAAAAGTCAGCGGCGGTAACAACCCTTTTCTTTGTGATTTATGTGAGCAAAAAGTGATGCCTTCCACTCGGCTTGCTCAACGCTCGCGCTTCGGCCCAGCTGCAGACCGCGACTTGCAGGATTGCTGAATGATGGCACCCTTAGGGCCTACAACAGCAGCACACTCCATCTACTCCAGCTGGTGTTGCTAAGTACTGTCTTTGAGTTTGACGGCTATTCTAACAACATTCCATCCCTCTCCTGTCACTCGGGCCAAAAAGAGCTACAAATCAAGCAACAGGCAACAGGGGGTTGATGGGGACGACAAACACCTCATCATTTGGGAGGTGGATTATTTCCCTTTTGCTGGTCAAGAACAAGGGGATGAATTCAAAGATTCTCGAAGCTAACTGTGGTCTATCAGTCAACGCCAGCATCTTCAGCAGCCCAGAAAGTGAGGATGTGAGTTTCTGCAGAGAATTACACTGTATAATTCAATGCTAAGGGTTTGAACTTAATCAGAAGAAACACACAAAATGGAATTAGTAAATCTAGTGAGCAAGACATCATTTGACACAATCAGCATTTACAATTATTTTTTTGTAGCCTTCATTTTATGAAGGCAGTGGTTCTCAACCAGCCTCTGTAAAAAAAGTCAAAACTTGAAGGTCCCTCTAAACAGGTTGCAATATTTTGATTAAATAACAGTTTGCTTCTGATTAAATAACTTGTTGCTTTCTAACTTATTATTAATAGAAATTGTGCCACTCAATACACCCCTTTTCTATAAAAAAATTTTGGGGATTATGATAAGGCACTTACGACAATTGGGCCAATTTTTGCAGCATTTAAAATGTGAAACGTGAAGTTTAAAATTTTATAAAAACCACTTAATTCATTCTTCTGCTGAAACTTTATTGGAACTGTAAAGTTTTTTTCAATACTTTTTACATTTGTTTTAGGGTTTTAGCATTGCATTATCATGGTAACATGTAAACCTGGATAGAACTTTACAATGAAAAGGTTAGCAAGTCATTTTCGCACACTATAATCAAGTTAACATACATATTGTTTACGTCTTGTGGCTGTACTATTAAAACAGTCATTTATGCTTATGAAATGGTCCCCTTTATTTTCATTGTAAGCGCCTCACTGTAACCCAATTTTTTGCGTTTTCTACAGAAAAGAGATAAGTTGAAATGAATTTGTCATAATTAACATTACGCCACAAATTCTGTGTTTATTGAGCTTAATTTGTAATGAAGTCTGAATATTATCTACCCGAATATGTAGATTCATTGACAGTTTTGTATGCTGCTGTGCAAAAAAACATATATATATATGTATATATGTATATATGTATGTGTGTGTGTGTGTGTGTGTGTGTGTGTATGTGTGTGTATGTGTGTGTATGTGTGTGTGTGTGTGTGTGTGTGTGTGTGTGTGTGTGTGTGTGTGTGTGTGTGTGTGTGTGTGTGTGTGATAAAAACATACATACATATACATACATACACATATATATGTATATATATATGTATATATATATATGTTTTTATCACACACACACACACACACACCTACACAAACACACACACACGGCACGTATGTATCCAATACAAAAGAAACATCTCTAGTTAATTAGCAATTCATTCCTTTGTGTTAAATATTAGGCGATCTGGCGCTGGGATGTTTTGAAATCATGTTAAGTGTTCATTGCGGCTGTTATCAGTGGCGCAACATTGTTCACTTGGCACTCGTGCACACTGCAAGGAGATGGGCAGTATTTTAATTAAATGTATTTAAAATATATATTTAATTACTTTTGAGTATTTTGTAATTTGTATTTTCCTTGAAGAAAAAAAAATCAAATGTAATTTGTGATTAAATACTTTGAGAGAAAGTGTTTTGTATTTAAAATGTGTATTTAAAATGTTTTTAAAATTTAAATATGTTATTTTATTCTCGCTTACAATAAATTTCATCACCAGGCTCAAAGGTAGGTCATTTTCGGAGAAGCTAGAAATAGCGAGCTAGCTTTGAAAGCATAAGATCCCACACTCCCTTCAGAGCGTCTCCAAAGCCACGCCTCCTTCAAAACACATGAACGCACACAGCAGGGAACAAAAGCATCACGAGAGATGGTGTAAAATTTCCTCACGTCTCAAAGCACATAACATTACAATAATAATAACCATAAACAACTTATATTATATATAGCTCTGACCTGTACCACTGCTGCAGATTCATAAATTCAAGTCACAAACCGCTCCTAGTATAACATCATGGGTTGCCATTACTTGGTGCTGACGCGACCGTCATAGTGACAACAGCCAATCACATCACTTTCCAGTTTTGCATGAATGCAATTGGCTAGCGTCTGTGCTAGGGTATTTGCATAAGACAATCTGATTGGCTGACGTTTGCGCTGGCACTTGAAAACTTCTGCCACGAGCAACACGAGTGAAGCGACCCACAATTCAGTTCGGCAACGCATGACGTCACCCATTCAAAGTAAATGAGAAACGTTAGCGCTGACGCCCCGTGTGAATGTAGCATAAAAGGCGGCTGCTGTTTCAGTTGCAAAGCTTGTGACCGACTTCTGTCTTACTTTGCATAGCAAGGTCAGAAGCAGGTAAAGAAGCTGCTTTTGTGCTCAATCAAACTTCCTGAAGGTAAAAGTGTATAGTAAAATATGAATGTCTCTATAGGACAGAAGGTTAACGCAAATGGCTATAGAATTTGTGAACTGACTTGCTAGCTAAAGCATGACGTGCGCTGTCTTATGATGCCCAAATCACAGTTACATCCACGGGTGCTGCAGATAATCCACGGATGAGTTGGTGTCTTAAATTAATGTAAACATAAGTATATTCGGTTTTTGCGTTTGTTCTTAAAGTGAGAGCAGCCTAATAAACCTGCTGCTGTCTGTCATTAATGTTAATCAAGTGACTAAAGAAAAGGACAAAATCACTCACTACATTTTTTACAGCAGTATTTTGTATTTTAAATACATTTAATGATTAAGTATTTTTAATTTGTAACTAAATACTTTTTGATGTATTTGTGCCCATCTCTGACACTGCGCAGACTTCACACAGATGAACGCTTCAATTTGTCGCTTAATGATTTTGTGGAGACTCTATTAGTTCCGGGGAAATCACAACAAAAAAGCACATAAATGTGTCCCTGCTCTTCACTGATGAACAACTTTGGTTTCAATGACAAAAAATGAAATATATTTTACGAGAGCAGATTAGAACCCAGAACTTCTGGTACGCTTATGTGTGTGTGTAATATATATATATATATATATATTTCCTTGTACTAGATGCAGGATCTTGTGACACTGAAGACTGGAGTAATAATGCTGAAAATTCAGCTTTATATATATATATATATAAGCTGAATGCTTAATGCTTATATAATATAATATAATATAATATAATATAATATAATATAATATAATATAATATAATATAATATAATATAATATAATATAATATAATATAATATAATATAATATAATATAATATAATATAATATAATATAATATATATAAGCTGAATTTTCAGCATTATTACTCCAGTCTTCAGTGTCACAAGATCCTGCATCTAGTGCAAGGAAACAAATGCACTGAAATGCTTTGATAGTAAGTAATTTGCTAATGTGTCTCTTTATACGATTATGCTCTGACAATTTCTCTTACACATCAACATGTTTGACTGACAAGGCTCCATTGAAATAAAACACCCTGTGCACACATGCATAACCTGTATAAATAACTCAGAGTAGTAGAAAGAATGTTGCCACATCATTTAGGGTGGGTAGAAAACGGACAGTGTTTTTAGCATGTCTCTCTTATTTTTGGCTCATACAAATGACAGCCATGCCAAGAAAGAGAAAACCAGACTAGACGAACATGCTATAATTTATGTCTTGAAAACTAAAGTGATGCCTGTCGAAAATAATAATTCAAAAAGGTACAAATGTCTTCTAGTTTGCTTGGTAAATTGCGGAGGAGACAATTGGTTTCTTCCTAAAATAAGATACCAGATGCCAAGCGAGCGGGTTGCTGTTATTAGAGAGAGAGGAGGAATGTGTTTGCTTTTGGGACTGAATACAAAGCTGGAAGTAGCCTCTGTGGACATATGAATACTAGAGAACAGGACTCAAACCCAAACATTGAGATTCGGAGGTGGGATCAGACAACTAGATGGTAAGAGAGGCAACTTCTGGATATTGACAGAGAAGGAAGCAGAACATCGGTGAAGCTAGTTTAAAATGCAATAATCGTTCAGTTTTAGACACGGCTTTTTTCAGAATGAACAGAACAACCATGTTGCAAAAAACTGATGTAGGAAAAGCCTTAAAGGCCCACTGAAGTGTCTTTTATCACAGCATTATTCAATGTGTTGACGTAATTTCAACTGAAACTGGAAGACAGGGCAGGATATATTGAACAGCCCCGCCCCTTTCTTTTTTCAAAATAGCCAATAACGTTTTGTTTATATCACAGCTCTGTTCATCTTTGATTTCCTTCTAATCTCTAATCGTTTCTCCACCTAATCTCCTCTATATCGCTTTAAAATGGCATTCTGTGCAGAATTTAAATGGGTCCAATACATTTTGTGGTCTGCGCCAACTCGTGCATATGATCCGCTCCGTGCTCTCGTGTCTCTGGACCAGAGCAGACTGCTTGCACTGCAACGGTTCATGTGACACTAAGGGCCTTATTTTAATGATCTAAGCGCATGGTCTGAAGTGCACGGCGCAGGTGCACTAATCCACTTTTGCTACTTTGACAATGGAAAAAATGGTCAGCGCGCCCGGCACATGGTCTAAAAGGGTTGTCCCTATTCTCTTAATGAGTAATGAGTGCATTTTGGGTGTAGTGTGCAATAAAACAATCAGAGTCTCATCTCCCATTCCCTTTAAAAGCCAGCTGCGCACGCTCCATGGTGGATTCGCTTTTTACAAGGCAGAATTTGCAAGTGAAAATAGTGAACGCTTCTCTAGTGAGGAAATGGATCTGCTCGTGCGTGAGGTTAAAGCGCGCGAGCAGACCATCTACGGGAAAAGCCGGATTCCACCAAATAATTTTTATCTTCATGCACACAATAATAATCTTTTACATTGTTAATTTTTAATATTTGGCATGTTTGTGTGCTGATGCGATTCTGTGTGTGTAATAAGCACAATGTACGCGGTGTTGTGCACCCGCACATAGGCGCATATTACTAACGTGCTCTTTAAATAATAAAACATATTGTGCCATTGACTTTAGACCAATTTTCTGTTGGTCAATGTGCAGTCTATTTCAGTTGCCTCAAAATAGTAACGCGTTAACAACATGCCTGAACACACCTTGTTTTCAGACCAGCACGCCCATGGGTGTAGGGCGCACGTCAATGTGGCGCAGAATGTGAAGTTATAACTAGCAAAAAACACTTGCGTCGCACCTGACGACAGGACCCTAACATGAACACGAAAACGGACTTCATTTGCGTCAATGGAAAGCATATTTACACTGTCTGAATCGTTCCCTATCCTCTATATAGTGCACTGTGTGCCATTCACCATATAGAAACTAGTAAATGTGTGAACAAATGACCGATTTCAACTGCAGCTTCAGCGTCTGTTTATAGTGTGGGAGGGGGCGGGCATTTGATTGGACATAAGATTTTATGAGAAGCTGAAGTGCGCGGTGATGTCATGAAAATCTGTGATCTATTTTAGCGGAAGTGAGAGAATGAAAGTTTTGAATGCTTATATCTCCTAAATGCAAATTTTGTCATTGTTTTGGAACACACCAGATTATTCATAACCTTAAAGGTGCAATATGTAATATTTTTGCAGTAAAATATCCAAAAACGACTAGGCCAGTGTTGTACATTTTGTTCACTTGAGTACTTACAATAACCCAAATGTTTCCAACTATTTGTAAATCGTGAGAAAATTGCAATTTTAACCAAGGATGTGGGACGTGTGAGGAGTCGCCTGTCAATTGCGTCATACCCACGTTACCCTCGGTTTCCGGTTTTATTTTGTAGAAACCATGGAAACACCAAAGACGCTTTAATATAATACACGTTTTAATAGACAAGGGAACATCTGTTAAAATTTAAGTTAATAAATTAATGTTCAGACAAACAATTAAAAAAAGTTTATTATAGAAAGTTTGTGTGTGTGTGTGTGTGTGTGTGTGTGTGTATAGAACAGAACTAAACTGCTTAAAATGCATTCACATGTATTTTTTTATTTGTTTTTTAATATAGTCAAATAAACGTTAAAATTAAATTACAATATTTAAAAAGTTTTATTATTATAGAAATAGAAGTTCAATATATAAGTAGTAAAAGTATACTGAATTAATATAATTTGATTATAAGTAACCTGCTCTGTCTTTTCTGTCGACATATATATATATATATATATATATATATATATATATGTCGACAGAAAAGACAGAGCAGGTTACTTATGATATTAAACAAACTCCCAGCTTTAAAACTGTGTAGTTTTTTTAAGAAATTCAAACAAAACAAAAAAAAATGTCGTTTTGTGGCTCTTTAATGTGTCGTGACCATGGTCGTGACAGATTGCTGTAGCGCCTCAGCTCAAGAGGCTCGTAAACCGATCATCAGTCCATTTATAGCATCAAATAAACACGAATGAACATGAGAATTAATATTTTAATATTAATTTTTTCAAGTTTAACTCCACCGAGGTTAATATTCTAACTCCTGACTGCTTTGTCGGAAAAAACGGCAGATTACTTTTATGGTGCGTTCAAGTCCTCCTGGGAAGTTCGTATGTACGATGTGGGAAGTCGTGTGTACAACGGTAGGTGCGTTCAATTCACTTTCGTCGGCGTATGATGGCGGTGTGCCTTCACTAAATTAATTACACAAAATAACAACACTTCTGCTTCTAGAAAATTTTGCTTTTGCTAATGTTGCTTTTTATGTTTTTTACTTAATTTATGAAGCTATTGTAAACTTTATTGTTACATATTACATTTTTTATATTGTGATGCTAACGTATTTTTTGCTGGGAATCAGCTTACTTCGTTGTATAGAAAAGCCTGACAATGTCACTGCTAAATACCTGAAGGTATTGTGGTATTTTGCTATGTTTCTGAGTGACACGCCCCCAACTCATACAGATCGGAGCTTAAAGAAAATTACGAGCTTCCCACTGGTATTTACGACATTGTGGTGGCGTTCATGTCAGTTCTGCTCGTAAATACAATCTTTCCGACATGACTTGAACGCACCATTAGTCATTATTTGGGTAGCACACATATTCTGAATGTTTTCGGCAGAATTCAAATGAGCCATTTTAATCTATATTAATCTAGATTAATTCCAACATTACAGTGAGATTAATCTAGATTAAAAAAATTAATCTATGCCCACCACTAATATAGAACTCCCCTCAAACATACCTCTGACAGAGTGACAGATGGGTCGCTGTTAGCAGACATGCATGTCTGCCACTAATTTTCTTCTTGTAAATAATCAAATCAATACATAAATATCTGCATATTTTTTCAAAAGTGACTTGGGAATTTCACGTGTCTTTAACAGTTTATCAGTGAAATTTGTCTTTCACAGTCATTACGAAAGCCCTTCGAAATAAAACTGACAGTCTTAAAAATATAATATACCTCTGTCAGCATGATTTGTAACACTTACTTTTTCATTTATTTTTTTTTAATTCCATTGCATAAGCAAAGGCTGGTCACTCCACATTACCCACAAAAATGTGGATAATGTCAACACCATACTGGCACAAGTGACTGTTTAAGTGTTTTGTCAAGAAACTGTCATAGCGCCAAATGAAGAGCCAATGAGAGAACGTTTAAGTTCTTCTTTTGTACATTTGCACGTGCAATAGAACAAACGAGATTTTTACACAAGACTAAGTATAAACGAATGGTTTTCTGGGTGTATATAGTTTTACTGGTGAAACTAAAACCACGATTTGAAATTCATTCCTATTTCACTGGAACATCCCATTACACAAACTCTCCAAGACAGTTCTTTGTAATTCTTTTTATAATAAATACTGACCTGCTTGCTAAAGCAAGTATGCCTCAAACACAAACTGGCTGCTAAGTGTAAATAGGACATTCCAGACCAAACGTTAAAAGACACTGACAACGACAAGGGTGAGGGGACACACCTTTGCCCCCTGAGAAAACACAATGTGAAGACAGTGATATACAACAGGGCCATTGCAAAGCTCTGCAGAGGTCAAAGGTTTGCCTGCGCAAATCTCAAGCATGCAGTAATCCTCACAGGAAGTACAGCGAAAAACCTAGAGCCAGAAGTGCTTTCTAGATCTGACATACAGAAAAAGGCTCCGTTCCTTGTCTGTGTGAGCCCTGTGTGCACTTTGTGCAGTGAAATTAAATGTTCCTAGTCTTTTTACCAATGGATGTTAGATTTAACGGATCCTCTAAGAGAAAACAAGTTCACTCTTCTAATCAGATACATCTCCATCTCAAGTCCTGTGAGGATTACATCTTCTTTGGTAATAAGAAACTTCAAATAACTCCTTTCTCTTGCCTGATTTGGCAAGACATTAAAGATTGCAGACATTAAAGTGTTAATTCACCCAAAAATGAAAATTCAGTCATTTATTACTCACCCTCATGTCGTTTCTCACCCGTAAGACCATTGTTCACCTACACAAATTTATATTTTTGATAAAATCCGATGGCTCAGTGAGGCCTGCATTGCCAGCAAGATCATTTCCTTTTTCAATGCCCAAAGAATACTTTTTGTGTAGTAGCTTTATTTGCTTTCTGGGCACTGAAAAAGGAAATGATCTTGCTGTCAATGGAGGCCTTACTGAGCCATCGGATTTTATCAAAAATATCTTAATTTGTGTTCTGAAGATGAATGAAGGTCTTACGGGTGTGGAACAACATGAGGGTTAGTAATAAATGACATAATTTTCATTTTTGGAGATGAAGTCCCTTTAAGGAGATGGAGTTAAAAAGGCAGTTTTGGGGGTAGTAATGCAAGTTACATAATCATATTACTTTTTTCATGTAACTAGTAACGTAATACAAAATAAACTAGTAAAGTAAACAAAATATCAGTTACTTGTTCAAATAAGTAAAGCAAGTAACTTTGTTTTGCCACTGACACCTCTCCTGTCCCTATGTTGATACAAATCGTGAGTAAGTGCAGAGGCAGATCCAGTATTACTCAGAATATTCTGCTAACTTGCAATAATTAAATGTTAAATTAATCAAATATACTTTTTGTATTTAAATCTCACTTTATTAATTTACTTTGGGTATGCTTTTTTTTTTTACTTTTTTTTTTTAGGTGTTTTAGGCAAATTATAAAGGAATGCTAAAGGCTTAACTAATGTCTTTGCTGCTGAACTTAATTAGTTACTTTTTAGGAAGTAAAGCAATACTGTAATGAATCACTTTTAAAAGCAACTTTCCCCAACACTGGAAACAGGACAAAAATTAAAAAAAAAAATAATAATAATAGAGAGACACATTTCTATGGTTATGATAAATATTAGAAAGGAATGTTGTCAGACCACAGAAAGACTTGACTTTGCAAACAAGAGAATATTAGAAACTAGACTTAACTAAAATGTATTGTAATAACTTGACCCAGAAATGTCTTAATAACTCACACTGTTCCTTCAAATGAACTTGAGAGTTCTATTACTTTTGCAACAATCATACCAGTAAATGAGTGAATCGCACAAAAATGTGTTCAGGTCATATTTCACTGCAAAGAAAAGAGAAAATATATTTTGCATAATGAAAATAAAGCATTTTTTTAAACCATAAATTTTTGCATTGTGATTATTTATATTTTATTAGATTATTTATTTTAATATTAAGCAATTATTCGTTCTTTCCACCACATTTTCATTATCACAAAGAATGTAACTGACATTCTCAATAATCACTGATTCAATAAATGTAATCCAAATATCTTAATATTTTAAAGCACTATGAATTGAACAGTATAAAATCATTAAATACTACCATGATGTACAAATACCTAAATTTATTATTAATTCATTAATGTCTTGTAATTTTAAGCTAAATATATATTTTTTCTCTCTCTCTTTTGATTTTGGGGTGAAATATGGCATGGTTATGTTCATGTTTAGATTAAAAAAGAAAATAAGAAAATATTACTTTAATGATCATTTTGAAATTTTTAGGGAACAACTTAAATCTTGTCTGCTTCTCACACAAAGGTATTCTATGGCTTCAAAAGAAAAAGGAAAATATAATGCACAAGTCATATGGACCATTTCATTGGGGCTTTTTCCATTTTTTTTTCCATTGACAGCCCCTGGTCCCTGCTGCTTTCATTGGGGATATTTAAACTTGGTCATTTTGTGTGTTTTTACTAATCAAAAACAGCTATGGGAAACCCAAGTAAACAGCAGTCCAATCAACACTATGAAATGATGTAAATGGGCCCATTTTTAGAACATTCTGCAAAAACTATCCTTTTGTAATCCAAACATTACACAGATTTGGAACAATATGGGGTTGAGTAAATGATTACCAAATGATGACTGAAAAAAGTTTAATTTCTCACTTTAAAATGCTCACAAAAGGTAAGCAATCAACTAGGCACGTCCCCAAAAAAAAAATTGACTACATAACAGCTAGCATAGCCAAACGTTTAATGTTATCCACACACTCACTCACAGCCAACATTCAGACTTTCAAAACACACATAAACACAGCAGCATCAGATTATATATATGTTTGTAATATACGTGTGTAATATACGTGTGTGTATATATATATATATTATTTTATTTTTTTTAGAGCAAAGCCTGATGTACAAAAACAAACCTCCAAAACTGAACAATTCAGTTGTTTGTAAGACCACAGTACATGCTGACTTGATTTTGGGAGAGGTTGAAATGCTTTCATTACACCATGAGTGAGAAATAAATTACACTTTCACTGTTAAAACAGTACAAAATGTGACATTTTAAAGAATAATTTTACAGAGCTTTTTCAAATTCTGTCAATAAAAAGACAAACAGCTGTGATTTTTGAGGCACAGACACTCACCCTCAGTGACATTCTCTTCTTTCTTCACACTATCTTCTTTTCGCTGTTTGATTGCGAGCAATTCTTTCTTCAGCTGGCGAGCTTCTTTTCGCAATTCATCACTGTGGAAAGACATTCGACCGAGAGCTGGAATTAATTTCCATTCTTGGAAGGAACACTTTCCCAATAAGTCTTGCAAAATGCAGAAGGGAAAAACATGTTACGGAAGGAAAAACATGTAGCACAATTTTTGTATGCATAGCAAATGAAGATATTTTCCTGCTATCCGAGATAAATCATCCAAATAATAAATGTTTTAACAAGTTGGCGTGACATTTAAACGTACCAAATCTTAAATATACTCAAAAGACTTAATGTTCAAGAACAAATTGAAATTTAAAAATGCTTTGAATCTACGACAAAAAGCCCTAGAATGTAGCAAAATGTTTAAAATATGAGCAACTATTCGTCTGGTGTGTACAATTAGCAAAAGAGCAACAATCTCATGAACTTCAATGAATTTTTTCTAATATTATTCAACTGATAATATTACCTGTTTATTTCTTGGAAACACACATATGACAGCAAAGCACTGAGCTTGAGTTGAGATGCAGACAAAATTTACCTTTATTAACAACAGTAACATAAAAATCTAATTTTATAGGGATTTTTTTTTTTTCGTCATCATATTAAAAATAACATTTAAATTGGATAATATTTAGAGCTTAAGTGCTGGAAAAAGTGTGAAGCATTTGAAAGTCCTTGAAAAAAAGTGCTTGAATTTCACTCTCAAAAGACTGCAAGAGGCCTGAAAAAAATTATGT
The DNA here is from genome assembly GCF_024489055.1 of Chanodichthys erythropterus. Taxonomy (NCBI): domain Eukaryota; kingdom Metazoa; phylum Chordata; class Actinopteri; order Cypriniformes; family Xenocyprididae; genus Chanodichthys; species Chanodichthys erythropterus. The sequence continues at coordinate 55,021,691 of NC_090230.1, read as the reverse complement.
AAAATCATTCAGCTATTTCTGCCACAATACCATGGATACAGTTAGGCCCAATCAGTTAGGCCCAATCCCACTTCTATTTTATACCCCTTCGCCTACCCCTTGAAACAGAGTGGCAAGGTGTAGGGGTGAAAATATTCCCCTTAGAAATGAGACACCACTACTACACCATTACACACGTCATCATACCAAGTTTCTTTCAGTGTCCTGTAACATTTATCCAGTATGAACAGCAATGAATTGCGCATATCAACAGAAATCAGGCGGGAGCAAGTTTAACAGACTACTCACTCCCAACATTGTTTTGCGCTGTATTTTGGACGATGCTCGGTTTCAGTTCGAAAACGTATGAGCCTTCGAATTTCCCAAGACTGGTGAAGCCGCTTTTCCATCGGGCCAAGCTGTTTGTTTAACCATTCCATTCCGTGCCAAGCCGGCCGGTACGGATATGGTTTCATTTTCTACTGTGGCGCTGCTCTTTGCAAAGTAATACAAACAAGTCAGTTGTTGCCTTGGTAACGCAAGAGTTTACATACGATATGAGAGGTAAATAGCGACTGCGCTATGAAGGATATTTCTTTTAACTGTATTATACATTTGTGTTCACATTCATATAGCGTATTCAGCAAGCTACGGAGAAACTGGCAGCCAGGTAACACATAAGTGATCAATCCTGAGTGGAAATATCACTACCATGATCACTACACGCATTCTAGCAGCACAGTAGTCTGTGTATGCAGGGAAATTTCTCATACCCCTTTGTTCAAAGTGTGGTCCCGAAAAATCTTCGTTTGAAGGGCCATCTGGCCCTTCCCCTTACCCCTACCACTCCAGCCAAAAGAGAATTGAGACACCCCTACCCCTTCACGTGACCGCCCGGGGAAAGCGTAAGGGGTAGAAATGGGATTAGGCCTTAGTCTTACTACATTAAATCCATGGGAAATGTTGTTAATTGGTGGACTGAAAAGCCTTCTATAACTTGTTCATTCATGGCACAATGTTTCTCCTGCGCTGAAGTTGAATGCTTCTCATTAGATCTTGCAGCGATGTTATTAATACTGCAGCGGATTCAAATGCTTTCTCACTGGATCTCACAGTGCTGTGTAGTAACGTTTTCACATGATCGAGATCGGTTAGTAAACCTGTTCTTAGCTTGAGCTGCGCTGTCTAATATTGGTCCAAACTGATAAACTGTCCACGCTGCGCATCTCGAACAAGAAGCGTGGTTTCTTTCCATTTTCCTTTTGTTTGGCATTTGATGTTTTTCATTTGTAGCAGAAATGGTGGCTCGTCAGCTAGGCGCACCAGTGCAACCTCTAACAAAGTTTAGTCGCACTGGCAAGAAATAAAGTCACAAAACGCGACCATTTTGTCATGGTTTAGAGCCCTGAAATGTGTGCAAAAACTTCCACAAGTCTTTCTTTAAGTTTTGAGTTGGCATGCTGTCACAAATACAATCAAGTTTCTGTATCCATGAGATTTTGCAAGAGCGAATTTCAGAATTGTAACTATAGTCAAGAAGGAAAAAACTGGTCTTCATTCTTTTGAAATGGTTGATATAAAAATACAATCACCAGAACAGAATACAGAATATGAACATCTCCTTAGCTCTGGGGTTTCCAAATGATTAAGCTTCTCATTCCACAATTAACAAGGGGATTGGGTGTGTTCACATAAAACTAACAATTATCTTAGGCATAGTGTTCCAACATGTGTCAGAAACAAATATGTGCATTAGAAGTATAAAAATCTCTAATAAATCGTGTGGCGCCTTGTTAGATCAAGAGTTCAGCATGGTGTCAAGACAGTCCAGGGTTCTGGCACCTCAAGAAGGGATGTTGTGGCTGAACCGATACACCTCAACTCCAGAGAACTCCAACAGTGAGCTCTTATTATGGTCTTTAGCATGGCTGTGAACCTAATCTGTGCTCTCAAATTGACAACAGAAAGCTACAGCATTACAGTAGCAAGTCCGCTTGAAAATGGGGAATATCACTTCATGTAGACTCCAGATCCGTTCAGAATTAGCATGAAAGCAATTTGGCTCAATTTGTAGAAGTAAGCTGCTGTTGATGATCATCCAATTAATCTGGTGGAACTGAACTATGGTTCAAAAGTTCAACCTCAAGACTGCACACAATGTGCTACTTTGAACAGGAGTAAGTGCTAATGAGATATGAAGTGGTGGGGAAGACAGTCAGTGAATGATGACTTTTTGATGTCACAGCATAAAACATCTTTTATGTTGAGTAACTTGAGTAGTTGATCAAACTATTTCTTTAAAAAAATCTTGGCATACGTATTAAATATAAGATTGCACACCACACAGGGGCAATCAATGAACTAAAATTTGTCATTGAGCAAAGCACTATACCTCTAGTTGCTCCATGAGGATCGAAGGTTTGAATCCAAAAATGGAGAAACTACTACTACATCCTGCTGTCTCATGCTCCATGGTAGCTTACAGGGGGGAAAAAAACAAAAACATTGTCACTACTGTCCAACCAAGCATGTGGTTATCAAATTTGTTTGAACTGGTCTTACATCTGAGGTAATTTAACCCCCCAAAAAATTGCTCTTGCAGCCAGTGCTCTTGTTCAAACAATAGATGCAGATGTCACAGGACAGCTGATAAGGACAGGCCCAGGCAGACACACACTTCCAAGGTGTGAGGTCCTCGTAGATAAACTACTAAGCTCGACTCAATGAGAGGAAGTTGCTTCCATGTACAAACACTGCCCCCACCCACAGCTGCCTTCTAGAGAACCGAATCTTCTGGCAGCTCCCAAGACGGCATCTTCTATTGGGGTATAATAATATTTTCATAGGACTTGACAGCTAGGTTTTGATGCCAGATTCTTACATGGCTACAAAGCACAGGTAAGCTGCAGAGCCTGGGCCTCCAGCCCAGAAACACGTGAGCCATTCAAACCCGTAACAATGACTGCCTTTGTTCCATCCATCTGCTCCTCTCAGCTGACAAACATTCTCTCTGGCAGCTCTCTTCTGTTACTTCTGTTGAACCTCGGGTCCCCAATCTCCAGGTTCCTAATTTCTAGGTTCTCAAAGAACAAGCACATGGCATTGTGGACGTTTTAAAGGTTGACCTTGTAGAGGACCTCTTCTAGTGTCCGGGAGCTCAGGTAAAAGGCAACCCCATAGACAGTGGTATTCGTTTGTTCTCCTCTTTAGGTCCCCAATCCTGAAAAAAACATACTATATAGTATAGTGCTACTGTGGATTCACAAAGGCTGCAATTCAACTAAATAAATATATGCCCTGCATGTTTCATATATCTCAGAGTTGCTATATTTCTCAGCATCTCAGAGCGGCTCCATTCACAGTAAATGCTGCTCCACATGAGCTGTTATCATTTACATGAGTGGAGCGTCTCAAACTCCATCTCTGAATATGCTGTGAGTTTGGGTTGTTTATAACGTTCATATGGATCACAAGGTAAATCATTTTTTAACTTATGCCAATACAGGAGAATACATCAATATCTTTGAAATATGTGAACGGTTCATCACAATTTCAAAATAAAAGTTTAATCTCCAAGTTGAGTTTGCATGTTTTGATGTCCACATATTCTTGTTCAAGAAATTACATTGGCTGTACCTTTAGCGGAGGCACTCAACAGCGTTCCACTGCTGGAGATCTTGATAGCCAGATTATTACAAAGCCCTCGGACTTGGTTAAAGCTGACATTCTCATTTCCTGCACATGTTTTGTTAGTTCATAGAAGGACCATTAAGGTGACAGAGAGTTAGAGTACAGGTCAGGTCATCTAAGTTGGTTCAGGTGCTTAACAGTTAACTAAAATTAAACCTGGCTATGGTGGAGGGCAACTGATTTTGGTCTCTCACACAAAGCTCTCATATGGCTTCACAAGATCTGGAATATAGTGCACAACTCTGATCACAATTATGGTGTTTTATGGTGGGTATTTTTTTTCCTTTTTGAAGCTCTGGTAACTTGCATGACTAGTCAATTAATTTTACCACATGTGCTGGTTATGTCCTGACTAGTCATGTATAGGCTTCAGAACGAGGACTAAAAATTAATAGTTGCCCTACTGCTCAAATGTGCTTTAATTGTACAGAAAGGAAAATTCACTTTAGCATTTCGGAAAGAAAAGATGTGAAGATTCAACAAGGATAAAGAGTTATCTATTAGAGGTCTACATTGACCCTTGGTCGGAAATGAGCAAGCCTTATGGGGAAACACCTCCAACTAAGTGATAATTTTGCTTGCCTGGACATGCTACCATTTACTAAACAAGAGAAGCATATCCTAGGCAACAGCAACACAATGGGCCCCTCAGCCAGAATGCCAGTGGAGAAAGCTGAGAAAAATGCAAAGAGAGTGGAACACCTGCTAATTTACTCCCCAGGGCTCAACAAATTCCTCAGAATCTCTTTTTGTTCTTCAGGTGGAGTCCATATCCACCACATTCATTTAATAAGCAAAGTGACCATATTTGTGATGATATCACATTAGATGTTTTATTATTCAGGTAGACATTAATTTTAGCTAACTGTCTCAGAAAGATAATTTTAAAAACTGTAGCTCTGCCATGATAGTAGAAAACAGTGTGTTGTGAAATAGAGCTTGCAAAGCTAAAAGCGTTTGCATTCATGTAATTGTGTAGAGTATGTTTTGAACCTAACTCACTAACTGAACGTATACTCAAGAAAACTAGCAGGCAAACAATGAAAATTCTTCTGTGCATCAAGTAAATGTCCTCAACCAACAAGTACAAAAAAAAAGGAAAATCAAGTAGTGTCAATGTACTAAATCAAGTAAAAAAAAAAAAAAAAAAAAACACAAAACAACAGCCAAACAATCTGCCCAAAGCAATTTGTATAAACAAAGAAAGTGTGATCCTGACATTTAGAAAATTAGGCAATTTGACTGAAATAGCACAGCTATTAATAATAGCTGTGCTATTTTGCTGAAGTGTGATGGGCTGTTTAAAATAGCAGAGCTGTGAGATATGCCCTTGTTAGACAGCAGACCAAGATAAAAAGGTATTTGTTAACTCAAGAAAAGAAAAGAACAGTGTGATAAAGTGTCCTTGTGATAAAAGGAGGAGGGGATGAGAGTTTATTAACGAGTGAGCTCTTTGAAGAGGAGCCAAAGTGTGCCCACTGTCTTGCAGCCTCATCAGCCAGAGGGCACAGACATCCCCCCCTCAGCCAGCACAATGACAGCCATTCACCAAACCCTCTCAGCCCGCCAGCAGGGAAGAGACCGTCATTTCACAAATCAGACGGGAGAGAGGGTTTGGTGATGAAGTGCTGGACGAGACGACGCACACATTTAAAGTCTGAGGAGTGGAGGAAAGACTTTGTCGTCACTCACGGCTCTCCAGACCAGCCAGCGATTGTCGCTCATTCAGACAATTCAAATAAGCGAAACCCGGGGAGCTCTGGATGATTTACTTTTCATAAAGAAAGCACACAAAGTGACTGGCCACCGACCAATCTTTCTCATGAATCGAGACTTCAACATTTAACCCTCGCCCCTCCACCAGCCTGCCGTCGCAGCCCAAAAACTTCTTGTGAGAGGGTCGTTTTTGATCTGTTTTTCTAAAACGGATGCAGAGTGGCTCCTCACGCTTTGAAGGAGTGGAAATACTGTTCCTCAAGCTCCACTCTCTACTGACTTTGACTTTTACGCACGGTTCAGAGTTTTATAATCAAGCAGTATAATCTCAGTGTTGCGAAGAGAGGGCAAACGTTTTCAAGGTCTTGAAGCAGATTGTTAAAGCAGAGGGGGTGTATAATAATCATACGATATCACATTTCAAGGAGGATATTTAAGAATATTAGTTTTCCAGGTCTCCCTCTGACTCAAATGTAAAGTCTACCTACGGTTTTAGAAAGGAGACTGAATAATTGAAGAATGGAGTTCCATAATAAATATTAATGATGGAGTTGATGAGTCAAGTGGTGGCCAAACACATGACATAAGCGGCAGAGTGCAGAAATTGTAACCATAACACAGAGACTGCGTATATACTGCATCCTACAACCACTACGTTTGCTCACAAATTAACAAATTTTACCACAACTAAAGCTCCAAACTGCAAGAATGTGTGTATCATCACAAGTAAAGCTAGCAAATGTTGAAATTATAATTCATTAGTGAAATTATAGTTCATTAGTAAGCATTTGGGATTCTAAAACACTTAATTAATGGAGAAAAGACAGAACTCTATGGCCGGTTTCATAGACAGGGTTTAGCCTAAACCAGGATTAGGCCTTAGTCCAATTAGAGCATTTAAATCCTTTTTATAAACGTTCACAAGAAAAAAACATTACTGGTGTGCATATTGAAACAAAATAACGGCAGTGACATTTTACGATATGTCAGTGCAAGTTACTTTCAGTTAAAACAGCTCAAACATGCATTTTAGTCTAGGACTAGCTTAAGACTTCTCTGTGAAACCGGGGGAATATTCTATATTCTCCTACTGGACACATACTTTCTAATAAAATGTCTCTAAATGCCATAAGATGTTAAAACAAACAAACAAACAAAAAATCTATTTTTTCAGGTGCAACATTTTTTCTAATCCAAAGCGTAGGCAAACAGAAAATGAATAAAACATTCTACTCAAAAATTGTAAATGTGCCACTCTAAGTGTTAAGATCAGACTGAAATAATCAGAAAAATTGTTAAAATATTGCAGATTCCTTGGGATTCTTCAAAAGGAACTGCAAAGCGGCAGGTACTACACACTAAAAGTGTACGAGATCTGGTTAACTTTCCAACGTATTTTTCCTGCTTGTTACCTCAGCATATCTAGCCAAAATTTCTGAGCTAACTGATGCGCAAATATGTACGGTAATGCGTTTATATATTTGTATTATTGTAATTGTGCATAGATATATACACTAGATGTCTCCTCTGCTACGGCAGTTCATTGGAATGAATGCGTCAATAGAGCCGCCATCTTGGAACAGGGGAGCCCCTCCTCTTTAATGCATCAGCGTCAATGTAGGCAAAGGTCTAACGGAAATAAAATCACCATAAATCGCCATGAATGCGATTTTCTAGGGGTTTTTTTGGTTCGTTCCAACGGTCAGACATGTATTTATCATTGAGTCCAGAGAAAATGTAAGGTTTTGATATTAAGATAATCTACTTTTTAAAAATATAATGCATAGTGCTAGTAGGCCTAAGTTTATTAGTCACATTCTTCTACTTGAGTAAACTTCGAAGTATCGCTACTTACATATACTTATTAAAGAACAAAACAGAAAAACAACACGAAAATCACCACAGTGGTACTTGGGGAGATCTAGAACAAGAATCAGGTGGAGTTTGTAGAAAACAATTTGATTTCATATTTTTATGAATTTTTAAAATATGTCTGTATAGCGAGGTAGTCTATGACTTTGACATATAATTATTAAAGAATAAAACAGTAAAACAACATGATAGTCACCAGAGTGGTACTTAATTGGGAACATGTGTAACAAGAATTAGGTGAAGTTTGCAGTAAACAGTTTCATTTTATTTATTTTTTTATGAATTTGAAAAATATTTCTACCGACACTTAACACCTACCATGCAACCTCATGTAGAGGCCAATACATTTTAAGCATAGATGGCGTGACCGCATACAGGTCGCGGAGCAGGCGTGGCAGGTCGACTGGCAGGTCGCAGGGCAGGCGGGTGTAGCCGTGGCAGGTCGAGTGACTGCCACTAGTGGTGATGGGTCAAGTGATGGTCTCAGTGGCAGCTTCCCCTGCAACGCAAAGATTTTACCCCTACTGCGGTTTTCCTAACTGTCAAAGACTAATGGGTAACTAGCATGGATTAGCTGCGGTCGTTAACCAAGGACTGAAACAAACCAACGTAACCAGAAATATAATTTCGTAACATTCAATATCATAAAACACATTCTCACTTGTAAAATGTAATTCCTTGCTGTCTGGTTTTTAGATTTCTTTCGTTTGAACATCCATACGTTGCACAAAAGTCTGCCATCGTCCAGGAATTCAAAGTACAGGCGGAGATAGCAGCGTTACCTAGCTACTTTCTATGACAAGACCCCTGTTCCAAGATGGTGGCAGTTTTGACGCATGCTTAGAACCCCAAGGCAACATCTAGTGTATATATCTATGGTAATTGTGGAAGTCCAGAACGAGTCATTTTTGAAGCTTAGTTTCAATAAATGCTATTATACATAATTCCCATAGCATATTGAGATATTTTAAACTCAAAATGTCAAGGAAAAAATTAGTTTCATGAGCCTTTTAAAAAAGACTGTGATTGTTTCATATAAAAAGGAAAAACTTTTACAAAACTTGATTAAGTAATAAACAAAACATAGTTATTTCTGGTTTGTTAATTTACAATGGTGAACAAATACAGAGATGCTTCGTCACTTCTTAGCTCTGCTCTGCTGAACATCAATAGAGCCTCACATGCTGAAGTCTGGAGCCGTTCTGTCAGACTGCCCTTAAACAGGGCACACATGCTCAGCGGGCTGGAGATCCATGAACCTGCAGATCCGTGGCACAGCTGCCAAGAATTAGATGATCCCTTTTGGCCTACACACAAAAAGGGCCAGTGCTTTACTGATCCGGGTGACCTTTTACTGAGAGGCTGATAGAGCATCGGATTATGACGGATGACAACTGACAGGTGCCACTTCAAACAAAAGTCATCATCTTTGATGCATAATTGTGGTTCGGACTCTCTTGACAGAGATTTTTCAATTGTGTTTAGACATTTAACCTCAACAAACCCAGTAAAATCTTGCATTATGATCCAGAGGTGCTTGAAAGGCAGATAATGACATGAGTCCACATAAGATTATCCAATGGTTTGGAGGATTCATATCATAACTGTTTTTGTTTGTTTATTTTTTTACATACAGTATAAATAATATTTGTACATATAAATATTATAATATATATAATCATTTGTACATATTTAAATAAGTGTATTTTAAATACAGGTAGATAAGTTAAATATATGTAAACTATGTTATTATACATTTAATTCATATTATAAATATTTACTAGCATATAATACTAATACTTCTACTAATAATAACAGTTAAATTTGTATTAAAATAAATAATATTTCATTATACATTTAATAAATGCAAACAAAATGTTAGCTAGATAACGTTGCAAAAACATTTTCAGTTACTTGTTTGCTTATTATTTTGCCCAAGGTTTCATATTTTTCACTCGTGAATTGTGGCTGTGGTATATCACTCGGGTTTAAATTAAAATATTAAGGGTGTATGGCTATATCCAATGGAAGCCATATGGAAGCACTTTTTTTGTCCTTAGTTATGCCCTGTCGGGTTTAGTGCAAGTGGTGGCTACCATATGTTGTGATGTCGGGACTCCCATAAGCATGCTGTTTTATTCATCAATGCTACTTTAAGCCAATGATATGGACAGTGGTAAGTGTTATATATATATATATTTTTTTTTTTTTTTTTTGATGGGGGTAAATGTAATAAATATCAGAGGAAAAAAAATGTAATATTTTTTGGGGAGCTACAATCAAACCAATTTTCATTAGCAAGAATACCAGAAGCGTTCTTTTAAACCATGCTGAAGCAAGCCAAAAAACACAGATAGCCAACCAGGAAATGAAATACTATCTAAAGCAGTAGACATGGATCCAGAAGAGCTAGATTTCAGCTCGAGCCTCATATACTTATTCCAACCAACATCAGATCCTTCCTACAGCCTGTGCTTCCTTCCAGGTGACTGGCAACCAAAGCTTCTCTCTTCACCTAAAAGCTCCTGTAAGCCTGAGTGGGAAAGAGCTCTGGGCTGCAACAATGCTCCCTTTGTCTTGCACCAACACTCTACCTACCAGCCAACTCTTTGATTGCAAGCCAAGACAAACCACTGTGTTGGGTTACAGTTCTTGTAGCCAAACACCACGCTTGTGTTTAATATACTACAGTCTTTCTGCATTTTGCTTCCTGTCAATCAAAGCTGTGAGACTCGGTGGGTTTGGCCATTACTTCATTATGTAGAAAAAGAAAAGAGCATGTTTATTATGATCGGAAAATTATCCAGACACATAACGACCGATGGTGAGATAAGGCAGGTGTGCTTCCAGAAAAGAGGGCGTGCGGGGAAGGGTTCTCCATCTTTTGCGCCTCAGTCAGTGAGGTTATGAATCCTTTAATCCCCCCATTTTCAAAGGTCACACGCTGATTTCAAGGATCACATGAAAGAGATGCAACTGTGAGAATGGGTCTGGTTTGAGAGGCTTTAAAAAATGGGTTTTAAAAGACAAAAATGAGATAAAGATCCTTATTCAAATAGGTTTTGCACCTTGTAATTTGACTCTATAAGCTCCCACAAAACTAAGGCATTTCTGAGAGTTTCAGCAGCATTATAATATATTAACTTTTGGTCAAGCTCTGGGATTCAATCCAAACTCCTTGCCTAAAATAGTAAACTTTGCCACGTAACTTGTCCTGCACAGGGACAAGTATTAGCTCTATTACTTACTGAGATCATAATTATACTCAATTTTCAACAAATGCATTTTACATAGTAATTTACAACATAACTGTACCATACTGATTAGTGGCAAGATCTCAGAGTTAAACTGGGTCAGAAAAAAAATATGAATTATGTCAGATAACACTTAAGCAAAACATGGTCAGGTCAAAGTCTCTGAATAATTTTTGGTGCCAAATTTTTATCAATCTTACTGGTAGTCCACTGTATGAAGAATTTTTGGGGTATAATATGTCACAGTTTACTTTAGTTCATTTATGCAAGTAAAGATAGCAAAATATAGTGTCCTGCACCCACTAGTAAAAAAATATATAAAAAATTATATCTAGAGTCTGAATAATTTTTGGTTTGACTGTATCTTAAAATGTTATTTATTCCTGTGATGCAAAACTAAATTTTTAGCATCATTATTCCAGTCTTCACTGTAGTGTTAATTTTGCCAGCTATTTTTTTTTTTTATTTAGTCTTATTCTTAAGTTCTGTGTCAAATGTACTTTTTAGTTTTATCTTATTTAGTCAACCTTGTCTTGTTTTTGTTTGGTCAAGTTTTAGCCAACAAAATGTCTGGGAATTTTAGTCTAGTTTTAGTCAATAAAAATGTAATCATGCTCTATACTTTCTAAATTGATAATCATAATTATTTTGCTTAAAATTAAACAACGATTGTTGTCATCGACAAATGTATTTTTACATTTCATCAGAGTTATTGCACTTTCACTTTAAAGCACTATGAATGCTCCAATCGATCGTCCAATCACATTCTATGACTCAATCGAGAGTCACTAAAATAGGCAGATCTCACCAACCGCTCACAAACTGATGACGTCAGACTTTAGTGCTTCATTCGTCATCACCAGTGTGGAGTTATTAGCCAGTTTCAAGAAACAATGCATTTTTAAGCCTTGCTCTGAAACTGCTCATGCGCAGCAAGCAGCGAAACAGTGCTCGTTCGATATGTGCGAGAGACTGATTCTGAGCGCAGTCAGTGCAAAAACCTGGAATGCACGCACATAAAGCTGCTGCTCATACAGCACATGAGTACTAATCTTACTGGTCAAATACACACACTTATGTGTCAAAATGCCTGTCTTTGCGAGTATCTTTGTAAACAAAGTCGTTTATGTCTAAAAAGTGCAATATGACATTATCGGAGAGGCTAGCAATAGACATATGATGTCTGTGTGAACAGGGTGTGCGAGGGTATGGAAAAACACGTTGACAGGCAGCCAAGACATTGTATTATTTCCTTCGGACCGAATATAATGATTGGATGAACATTTTATGACCCTACGCCTTCCACAGATGATATATATTTATAAAAATACATTACTCCATTTAACATAGTGATTGCTACAATGCATTCAGTGTTAAAGGGATACTCCACCATTTTTTCATATTAAACTATGTTATTCCCTTAACTAAGACGAGTTGATACATACCTCTCGTCTCAGTGCGTGCACTAAATCGCTCCGTCTTGCGGCGAAACTTTGTTAGCACTTAGCTTAGCCCAGTTCATTCAATAGGGGCCAAGCAGAGAAGCTACCAAACACCTCCACGTTTTCCCTATTTAAATACAGTTACTCGAGTAGTGTAACTCGACCTAGGACGGTGACACAAAACAAAACGTTGCGCTTTTCTAAGCATGTAAAATGGATAACTATATTGTATGGTGGAATACCATAGCAAGTGCTCGGGAGCACTTTGACTTGGCGCAGTAATATCTTCACACGTGAAAAGTCCCCCGCTCCCTCTCCTGTAAAAGTCACGTTGGTTCTATTGACGGAAATGAGAGGGAGGAGGAGAGGGAGCGGGGGCCGGTGAGAGGACTTTTCACGAGTGAAGATATTACTGCGCCAAGTCAAAGTGCTCCCGAACACTTGCTATGGTATTCCGCCATATCTATGATATTCCCTGCTGATTTAGTTACAGTTATTGTTTAATGACGTCAGCGTCGTCTCATCTTCGTCTAAGTAAAGTCTTAGTTAAAGGCCGCCGACAGACATTTTGTCATAGATTTCGTTAACGAAATTAACACTACTTTAGTGTCATATGATCCTTCAGAAATTACTCTTATATGCTGATTTGCTGCTCAAAAAACTTCTGTGATTATCATCAATGTTTTTGTGGATGTTTTCTAGATTCTTTGATGAATAAAAAGTTCAGCATTTATTTCAAATAGAAATCTTTTGTTACAACTGTTAATTTTGATAAATTTAATGCATCCTTGCTTTTTCAATCTTTTGCTTACCCCAGACTTTTGGCAGAGAACATGCTCATACCTATTTTTAAATTTTGATTACATTTGCTGTGATCTAACGCATACATAAAATTAATATAACACTGTTAAACTATCTTTTGCAAATCTCAAAATAAATAATTACATTGTAATATTGTAATGCATAAACTGAATTTTAGCATTTATTTTTTTTTTTTTAGATAAAATAGTATTTAGTATAGAATTTAAGGTACTGTTTACATGACAGTTTTCAAAAACGGAAATTTTTTTATGCGTTATGCGTTCATTTACACGACAACAGCATTTTGGGAGCCTGAAAACGCAAACATTTTGACAATGTTGTAGTCTGTTCATAAACGCAAAAGAAAAAACTTTTGCATTTTTAGTGCATTGTTGTCGTGTAAATGTCCACTGAAATAAAGACGATTTGTCGGTTATCAGCCACATGATGAAAATTAATTATAAGCTTAACAAGCATGTCAAATGGGGACTTAGAGGTGGACTTTTTTTTAATATATAAGTTACAACATAGCAACCACCCAGAATACCCTAGTAACCTCATACCAACGTCCTAACAATGATGCACAACACCCTAACACAGGGGTGTCCAATCCTGCTCCTGGAGGGCCACTGTCCTGCAGAGTTTAGCTCCAACCCCAATTAAACACACCTGAACCAGCTAATCAAGGTTTTTAGGCATACAGGAAAGGTTGTGGTAAGTTGGAGCTTAGCTCTGCAGGACAGTGGCCCTCCAGGACCGAGTTTGGACACCCCTGCCCTAACATCATTGCAGCCAGTTTTGAACAGGCAAACAATAATCTCAGCCAGTTCTACTTTGCACATTATTAAATTTGAAAAAAGAACTGGCCCTTCACAGAATTAGACAGCTTAAACCTTTAAGCTATTATTTGTGGTACCATAGAAATATGCTACTCTTTTTCAGGGATTCATCAACCTCATTTGTTTCAGAATTTTCCAACCAACCCTGAGCAGGGTCTCTGTTTTTGTAATTGAGCAAAATAAATGCAAGGATGAAATGAAGCATCTTTGGGCAGAGAGCAAAGTCAACAACAGCTCTCTAAGGAAGTGCTGCATCGACAGAGACGTTCAAACAATTTTCAAATTAAAAAAAAATTATTCCAGAAGCATGTTTACAATTCATTTCTCTAATGTAAGAGAGAAAATGACACGGTCTCTCAGGAGTAGCAGTGCTGGGGTTGCCAGGTTGGCAAGAGGGAGCCTTTTTCCCCTGCTGTGGCAGAGTCATTTGATTTGCGAGTCAGAAATCTCCTTCACCTTGAGGGACCTGGCTGTGTCCACTGAAGCGGATCCACTGAGGATGAGGAGCCACTGTGCCATGGTTCTGGTTGACTGCAGGTGTCACTAGTCTTTAGCACCTTAGGAATCAGACGTCTGGTCAACCAGCAACATGCTGAGATCACAATGAGCTGACTGACAAAAAAAACCTCAGTGTATTCAACTATTATTTTCGGCTGAGGCACCTGTGGTTTTTAGCTGAAATTTAGCGGCAAAAATAAATTTGTAGGTACCAGTACTCGTTATAGCCATTTAGAAAGCTAAAACATGCTACAAGAAGTTTCACTCCCTTTAAAACACTAAAACAATTTCTGTTGCATTTACTAAACCACCTTCAATAACAAATTAAGAAAACTACGATAGTTTTGTGCAATAAAAGGTCATTGACGGTTTATTTACTAAATATATATATTTGTGAAAATACTGCTCATTCTTGGATTCAGTTTTCACAATTTTATTTAAAATGTTGCTTGTGTATAAATGCAGACAGGTGTCTGTAAAAAAGTTTTTCTTACAAATGTGAAGCAAATATGTTTTTAGTAAGAGTAGTCAGTTTATTATTTTGTGCTAACTGAATAAGAATACACTAAACATTTTTCCTACAAAAGTTGTTTTGTTCGATTCTGGCCATGATTTGGCCACCTGAGATGAATTTTGTGAATCCTAAAAGATTACTCTGATCAGGGTTCTTACACATTTTCCATTTCAAAATTTCATACTTTTCCACTCTGTAGTCTTTTCAGATCATATTTAACATAAATGGTTCTTACATTATTATTTTCAGAGTTATTTTTGGAATATAATATGGTCATCCCTAAATATTTTATTTCCTGTTTTTTGTTGTTGTTGTTGTTGTTGTTGTTTTATTTATTGGTTCTCTCCAAAGTGATAACATGCTTAAATGTTGAGAAATCTTAAACGCTTTAAAACCTGAGTATATTCACCTCTGACACATCGGTATGATGCTGTAGTCATGGATCGGGCCCGGGTTTCTTTTGAGGTCTGATACAAATATGACTTACAAAAATACATAGGCTATAGGCTCATTTGTATGCACGAATAATCGTTAAAAGATCACAATCTCGATTCAAACACACATGCGATCTTATTACTATATGACAATGTTTCTGCTATGTCTATTAAACCTTTGAAATTACAATCACACCAGAAGATTTAAACCTGTTTTCGCTCTGAGGCTGATCAGCAGCAGCAATCATGTAAGCTTCATGTTTGAAACAGCTTCACTAACAGTATTTTCAACAACACAGTAGTCTATATTTCTGTGTTGCAAAAATTAAATGATAACTGAAGTATTGGGATAAAGGTTACTGTCTGGATATAAACTCTGCTGTTGTGGCAGCTATGATCAAAATGAGCAACTGACCTTTGAAACTAATGTTACGCTTCAAATAAAGATTGTATGTTAGATTCTGCCAGTAGGTGGCGACCAGTGACTGTTAAAAAGTATTTGATGAGATTCGATTAAAAACAATGGACGAAACAATTAATTTCAAATGATTTTTTACATAATGAATTCATTAAGTTCATAAAAAATGTAAATCCTGCAGGTAATGCAGTTCACCGTCACCGAACATGACGATGTAAAACTCC
This sequence comes from Chanodichthys erythropterus, assembly GCF_024489055.1. NCBI lineage: Eukaryota > Metazoa > Chordata > Actinopteri > Cypriniformes > Xenocyprididae > Chanodichthys > Chanodichthys erythropterus. Next base: position 55,006,010 of record NC_090230.1, on the reverse strand, counting down.
GGACGATTCTTCTTGCATGCATCCGTATTTTAAGAGTCTTGACTGCCGTACAGTCTGACATTAATGACAATTGAGATCTTACATTGTAACATGGCTTACAGCGGGGATGATGTTCATACAGTCTGACAAGCAACAATCGTAAAGGACTAATTTAAATCCTACAGTGTGCACCCAGCTTTAGTTAGATACAAGTATTTGTTCAAAACATGTCCAAATGTTGTCTCAACCTTACCTGAACAAACAATTTTACATGGCACAATGTTGTGTAAATTTCTAGCATGCATTGCAGCTTAAAAAATATGGTAACATTATTAAAAAATATATCATTTTTGTGCTGTTGCAGCCGTCACTGTTAGTTAGCTGTCATGTGGTTCAGAGTTCATATTTTTACTAAACTAACAATTGTTGATCATCACCACTTTTGAGATTTCTGTGGTGAAGTATGTGCATCTATCTCACTGAAACTGTTGGATTTGATATATCTGCCAACCAGGGTAATATGTTTGCCTCTGGTTTTACTCAATTTTTATTTTTTAAAATTCAATAGACTGCTTGTTACTAATTAAATTAACATTTTAACATTTAACAAGTTGTCCTTAAGTTGTTGTTTTTTTAAGTTTAATTTAACAAATTGATTGTAATAGGTTATTACTTAAGGTTAATACCTTTTTTTAAAGATAGGTCAACTTTTTTAACAGTATTGATCATGACCCTATTTATTCTCGCAGGAGCTTTTAGTTCTTAAGATGATGTGTTAAAATAATTAAACTTTTAGAAGCATAACTCAAGACTCCGAATCTGCACTTCCTTAAAACTTGTCGACAAACCGTTCAGATGTTCAAACGTTCTAATCAATTCTGTAAATAAAAAAAGTCATTTTGCACATAAGTTGTTTTGGTAAAAAGGCATTTAAAATCATTATATAAACACTACACTAGAATCATTTGTAATATCACTAAAGTATCAACTCTTTCTCACTTTTCTTGCAATTCACTGTCCATTTTAAGTTCAAAAGTCTCTTTCAGGTTGCCAGACACAATGCTGACTGGAAATAAACTGCATTTCAAAGTAGGGACTGATAATGAGAAATCTTTATCAACCAATCAATATCTTATTTACTGGCCATGTAGAAACTTATAAAATATCAATAAGGGTTCAATTCATAAAAATAAGTAGAAATATTAAAGTGTTAGATAACTTTAACAGATAATAGATAACTAAAGTTGTCATCTTAACCTGGAATAGGAAAAACTATAAAAAAAAGACAGAGGTACAGGGCTGCAGCCCAGTTTAGAAGAACACAAAGAACACATAAAGCATTTTGTGACACTAATTACAAAGGAACTCATCCACATCCCTGGAGAGAATGTGCATCTGATCTTTACAGACCAACAGTGCCTTCTGCTGGACACACTTTAAATGCTCTATCCACAGTACGTTCAGCAGCACTGACCAATCCTGCTGCTGGAGGATCAAAATCCTGCCGAGTTTAGCTCAAACACAACTTCCTGTTAGTTTTTATTGATCCTGAAGACCATGGCTGCTTCCAGGAGCTTAAAAATGCTGCCTTCAGAGGATGCATTCCAAGGTAGGATGGCATCAAGGTATATCCGAATCCAATGTTAGCTTTACTTCCTGTCTCCTGAGATACCTTCATCGATTTTTGAAGGTATCAAGGTTTGATATCCCACAATCCTGTGCTTTCCACTCCGTGACAGTTGAGCTAAAAACTGTCACAGTCTGTCAGTAACGCTTTTTTTAGTTTCTGTCTCTATAAATCACCTCCTTCTGACAAGAACACTGTGCTCTGATTGGTCAGCTGGACCAGTGTGTTGTGATTAGACAACCACATTTCAGAAACGTCATGCCCCTTACAATAAAAGCAAGTTTCAATCAGGCCCTGCCCTTTATTTTGTGTACGCCTTGGGCGGGAATTATTTAAATGAGGAATATTGTGACGTTCGTTCCCGGAAGAAAACTCAAGACTACAATGGAGGCTTTTTAAGCAGTTCAGAAACTTAATTATATAGAGAATAACTTTTTCATGCTCAAACAGCAACATCACACACTAAAGAAAGTTGAACATGTCAAAAAGCATAATAGGTTCTCTTTAACATAATAACTTCCATTTGTAATCACCACATGACAATTCTCATTTGCTGTCAACCTGACTCACCAACTCTTACTGAAAACAAATGATTCCAGTTGTGTGAATGTCGTTTCAGAAGCACAATACATAAGCATTATTAAATACTGAATGTCAATTGTGTAATAAGAGGAAATGACACCATCAGAAGAGAAGCGAATGGCATACCTGCGAGAGGTCTTTTTCACCACATCTTGATTGGTCTTCTCCTCATCCATCTTGTCTTTCTTCAGTTTCTTTGCAATGTTCTCTCGGACCTTCTCTCTCTCCGATTCACGATCGCTGTCGTCCTCCACATCATCGTCTGCATCCTGTAGTGGATAACAGAAACGCACTTACACCACAGTATGACATCATCAGAAATCACTGAATGGAAAACAAATCAAAGAGAACGTACCTCAAAATCATCCCCGGCACTTTGGTTCCTTTACAAACAAAAAACAACAAAACAAAAATAGCATTTACACCAGGGTTATTATTAGCTAAAGCTAAAACTATTAAAAAAATGTTAAATGTTAAAAATGTTAAAATGTTAAATGAAATAAAGCTGAAATAAAATTAAATATTAGCTGAAAAACTTAAACTAATTGAAAATTAGAAATGTTGCCTTGGTAATAAACTGAAATAAGTTTAAGTTAAAGCACTAAAATTATTAACTGGAAATAAATAAAAACCTACACTAACTAAAACTGAAATAAAAATAAATTAAACCTAAATAGTAATTTAAAAAAAAAAAAAACCTTTAAAAATGACAAACACATAACGAAATGACTAAAAATTAAACTAAAAATATAAAAATAAAATGTAATTCAATATATTAATATAAAACAATTTAATGAAACTTTTTTGCATAAATATGGAATTATGGATTACATCTGCATGCTTAAGCTATTGTATCATCAATATATCATGACATTAAAATAGAAATAGGAACTATTCATGTGAAGACGGAAAGATTTTTTTCCTGACCTGTCAATGACTGGAACAGAGCTTAACTTGGGATCATCCTTCAGCAGGTCATGACTGCTTTTGCTTTTCCCTTTCATGGTCTGCAAGAAAAGGCATGTTGAAAGCACCTACTGCTCGTTTTCCCACACATGAATAATCACCTCCTTAGACGAATATTGTCATTGGACACAAAGCTACCTGGCTGACTTGATTGACCATCTCCTCTTCTTCCTCGGCCTCCTCTCCAAACGACAACAAACTGAAATTCCTAGAATAAAACTTCCCTGGTTAACACTAAATTGTTGAAACATCTTTGTACAGCATCAAAACAAAAACAAACCTAATCACAAGTTTAAAAATTTTAAAATAATAATATAAAGATAGAGCCTTTATTTTCTGCAAATATATTGGATTTTTTAACATCCTTAAGTTTGACTGCTTTTGATAAGACTGGCAATCTACATGATTTGATATATTATTCATGTCTGCGGTCCAAATGATTGAATGATTTCCAGAAGTTTAATGTTTAGAGTATGAGCAATAGTTATAGGGGTGCCTGCAAGAATCATAACGTCACAGCTGACTTTCCACAATCCAATCAATACTAATGGATAAAATCAAATATCAACATTATTTTTAGTTATATATTCATCTCAGAATACATCAGCGGTTCTCAACAAGGTGGCCATGGGCCCAATAGGAAGCCTCAGGAAACTTCCAAGGGCATTGCAGGATGACTTAAAAGTATTTAAATTCATAAATTATTATTAACTTTTTCCCCACCAGTGTTTTTTTTTCTTTTCAAGTTGACTACATGATGGCGCCTATGTGCCTTTTGCTTATGTGCAAAGAAAAGTGGTCTTACAATTCAATAAGAATATTTTTTTGCAGTAACCATGCTAAAACTAAACCACCAGTGTTTTTTTATAATTTGCACAAAAATTTCATGCCCCTCCAAAATATTTGAACATTCATTATATCAAAAAAAAAAAAAGAAAAAAGAAAAAAAAGAACAGGACCTCTGCATTTAAACAAAAACCCTGTTTTATTCTAGCTCCATGCATTCTTTTTTATCAACTCAACTAAAAAAGCAACATTTTGAACAAAAAAACATTTTTTACCCACAAAGACTACAATGTGCAAAAGCAATGCTTTTTATCACTTGTTTTTGCTCCTTTTTTGCCTGTGTTTTGATCCGGAGATTCTGTACTCTTTCAGAAGATGTGTAATTGCACCCCCTACCGTAAAACAATGAAAATATGGATTGCCTGAAAATTACATTACTGGCAGGGAAAGAGTTAATATATCTCAAAATAATCTAACTCTAACCTAAATTTAAATGCTAAAAAATCTAAAATTAAAATGAACGTTTTTTTTTTTTGTTTTTTTTTTGTAATTTGAAATAAGCTTAAATAAAATAGAATGTATATTTAAAAAAATTAAGAAATATATTAAAAACCTTAAATGAAAACTAGAAATGTTGCCATTGCATCTAATGGAAATAAAATAAGTTGAAGCACTAAAGTTACTAAAACTGAAATAAAAATAAACTAAAGCTATATGGAAACATTAAAAAAATAATAAAAATTACAAACGCACATGATAAAATTACTACAACAAACTTAAAAACGCTGAAAATATAAAAATAAAAGCCAATTTAAAATTTTGAATAAATTATATAATACTATATAAATAATAATAATATAACACTTTGTCATATGGATTGCATATTTCCTATTTCCCCCTCCCAATAGCTACTGGTTTTATTGAGGGCATACAGTTCTTGAAACCTGTGGAATCGTAAAAAAATGAATCATGGCTAATTAATTTATAATTTATTTACATATAAAAGTTTTTGTTAATAAAAAAAACAAGGGAAAAAAAAAAAAAACAAAACAAAAAAAAAACCACAGCTTTTGTCATAATTACCACAGAAATGCTGAAAATATCTTAGCCTATGAGAGGGCCTTCAGTTATTGCTCTGGACAACAGGGGGAATTGGAGTCAAAAAGGTTGAGAACCGCTGGAATATATCACTTGATAGATGTTAAATGCATTGTGAATAGTTATATGTCATGTTGTCTTTGATGCTGGCATCTAAATACATGAAAGAAAGAAAGAAAAGTTTAAGTGTGGCATACTTGGTTGCTTTGGACTGTGATTTCTTCCCTTCTTCTTTGTTTTTTACTTTTTTCACTTTAATTTCACGCGGAATGATGTCATCAAAGGCAGAATGTAGGACCTGTGTAAGAATGTATGACCAGTCAATGACTGCATATGAAAACAAAGGTCAATCAAATTAAAATGCTAAAACCAATTCAGGGGACTGAACAAACCTCTGTGGATCGAATTTTGTGTGGGTTGAGTGGCCGTTCATCACTGTCACACTCCACATCTGCTAACCTGAGCATGTTGTAGACAGTATCTCCTGTGACCTGCAGCAAAAAACAAAAATTGACAATGACACGTGACAAAAAAGAAATTTGAAGAAGGCATTTAAAAAAACATTGACCAATATTAAGTGATAAATGTTTAAGACTTAAAGGAATAGTTCACCCAAAAATGAAATTTCTTTTACTGTACACTACTGTTCAAAAGTTTGGGGTCAGTATGATTTTGTAATGTTTTTGAAAGAAGCCTCTTCTCTTCACCAACGGGTCGTTCACACAGAACAAGTTTTTCCATTCCACTGTGCTACTTTTCCACTGTTTTTCAATGTAAACACATGATAGACGGACATCTTTAACCATTGCGCTCACATCTTTTGCAGCATCTCATGAATGTGTTCTAAAAACACAGAAGTTCAACTTTTGAAAAATTATATAACACGTCTCTAGACCTTGTGCTGTTTTTTTTCATTCCACTGACCTTGTGTCTCGCGTTTTTGCTGTGCAGGCACATTGTTTCTCCTACGATTGCTATGCTAATGACACAGCTTTAAGTCAAGTCACCTTTATTTATATAGCGCTTTATACATTGCAGATCGTTTCAAAGCAGCTTTACAGTAATAACAGGAAAATGATTCAATGATGCAACCGTTAATCGTTGGGGTGTAGTTCAAAAGTTAATTTCAGCTCAGTTCAGTTCTCATCCAATAGTGTCAGTGCAGTCAAATCAATAATATTGTTGAATATTAAGTGTCCCCAACTGAGCAAGCCAGAGGCGAAGGAACCCAACTACATCAGGTGACAGAAAGTCAGAAATTTACTTTTCACTTCAACCAGAAGATCCCACAGTAGCTGGACAGATCTCAGACTACCTGGTGGACATCTCGGCATGGATGAAAGAACATCACCTGCAACTCAACAGAGCTTCTCGTCTTTACAGCCTCTCCATCAGAATAGCACAATTTCACCATCCAGCTAGGTTCAGCAACAATAATCCCAACAAGATCAGACAGAAATCTTGGGGTAATCTTGGATGAGCAGCTGATCTTCAAAGACACATCGAAATGGCAGAACCGTCATGCAGGTTTACATGTTTCCAACATGTGCAATCAAACCTTCCAACATGCACAATCGAAGATTGGTCTTCAACAAACCCAAAAGAGCCCATGTCACACCTCTCTTTATCTCTCTGCACTGGTTACCGGTTACAGCTCACACCGATTTCAAGACATTGATGCTTGCATACAGAACAGCTAAGAGCTACGCATCCTCCTATCTCCTCTCTCTCTCTCTCTCTCTCTCTCTCTCTCATGAGTCTAAGCGCCCTCCAGAAGCCTGAGGTCGGTAAGGGAGCGACACCTCGTGGTACCATCACAGAGAGGCACAAAATCACTATCAAGAACATTTCGTTCACTGTTTCTTACTGCTGGATTGATCTTCCCAACCCTATCCAGACAGCAAAATATCTGACAATTTTCAAGAAACAGCTGAAAACTCATCTCTTCTGCAAGCACTTAACTGCATTCTGCTGAAAAACAAATTCTTTGTCTATGCTTTCACTATTTCTTAGTGTCTCTCTGTTCTAGCTTGTACTATTCTGAATGACTAGCATTGCTAGCATTTCTCATGTTTATGTTCTCCTGAAGATGAATCACTTGTTGTATTGCTCAGTTGTAAGTCACTTTGGATAAATGTTTCTGATAAATAAATATGTAATAATGCAGAAAAAAATATTAGAATTTAAAGGGGACCTATTATGCCTCATTTTACAAGAGTAAAATAAGTCTCTGTTGTCCTCAGAGTGTGTATGTGAAGTATAGCTCAAAATACCCCACAGATAATTTTTTATAGCATGTTAAAATTGCCACTTTTTGTGGTTGACCAAAAACGCGCCACTTCAGTGTGTGCCCTTTAAATACAAATGAGCTGCTGCACTTGGCCTAAGAGGGCGGGGCTTCAAGAGCTGATTGTCCGGTGTCAGGAGTCAGTCAGGACGCACTATAATGATGATGGCCAAAACTATACAGATGAGTTTTATGACGTTTATTGTACTTCACACAAAAGATGAAGCGTTAGTTTTCACTCTAGAAAATCACTGTAAGAGCTTAATAAAACACAGTGCAAATGTGCATTAAAGTATTATCCATAAACTCTCTCTCCCTTGTACTTTCACCAACATACATAGCGAATTACACAAACACTCGTTATAACTAACAGTAAACGCATATATAAAGACCTTATGCCTTTTTCGGGTGGTGCTTAATAAACTGGATAGCTCTATATCAGTAAATCAACTCCGATGAAATGTAATAAAGTGCTCTCACCTTCATTACTGCCGTACCCAGTATCACTCTGGAGACTATAATTACAGCTTAAGCTGGATCACGAACAGTTTGTACTTATACATCCTTGAGTAGCACATTTTTATCACCACCTTTTTTTTGTATTTTCCCTTTGTATTGACATTCATTCACAAAGCAGTCCAGTGTAAAATGATTCGCGCAGACAAACGAATTTCGGTAGAATTGAGGGAGCATTTTCTTGGAAATCAAAATTAATCTACCTTGTTTTCAATGGCTCAGATTTGGATTAATCCATCCAGCTACAGAACAACTAAAACGTTTGGGAGACATTCTCGTCAGTGCAGTAATGGCGGACTGTGTACAACTGGCTGTGAACTCGCTCAGGGCGGTTCTATGTTAAAACGGCAGTGTCTGTCAACATCCATGGGCGGGGCCTGTGGCTAATGTGACGTCACGCTGCCAGGGCTTGTTCTGAGACACTGCTTATGATTTATTTGGATTAATAAAAAAAGAAGTGGTTGCATTTTTATCATTATAGGGTGGTTGTTTACACACACTGCCAACACACATTTGTCCAAACACCATGCAAAAGTAAATTTTGCATAACAGGTCTCCTTTAAAATAACTGTTTTCTATGTAAATATATTTATTTCTGTAATGCAAAGCTGAATTTTCAGCATCATTACTCCAGTCTTCAGTGTCACATGATCCTTTAGAAATTATTCTATGCTGATTTGCTGCACCAAAAACTTTTGTTATTATTATCAATTTCTTTAAAAAATAAAAAAAAAAAATCACACTGACCCCAACTTTTGAACAGTAGCGTATTTTTTCAGAAAGTCCTGGCCTATTATGATTTCTGGGGGAACTGTCCCTTTAAATGGGTCATAAAGGCATACACTTGCAAGTAGATTTCTTGAACACTTTGCAAAACATCACCTTTCCAAAAATGGTGTGTTTGTTGTTAAGTTCATCAGCCCGTCCAAGAGTAAAGAAGAACTGGCTCCCATTATCATGAGGTCCTGCGTTTGCCATAGCAACCAAACCTCTCCGGTTGAAGCGTAATCTGGAGTGAAATTCATCCTGCATTGAAAAAGATAAACTGTTAATATCATTTACAATGATTTCCTGCACATTCTTATAAAAACATATGTACTTAATTAAATTATGAAAAATAATGATTGCAGATCATTAATTCAATCTTGAAAAAAGCCAACTCTAATCAATAAAATCAAGATCAACCTTGAAAGGCCGACCGTAGATGGACTCCCCGCCTGTTCCAGTGCCCGTCGGATCACCTCCTTGAACAATGAATTCTGGCACCACACGATGAAAGACTGTGCCATCATAGTAACCTGCAAAACAAAAGCACTGTTTATGAAGAATAGTGCAGGTATTTGATTAAAAAACTGAAACCACAGCAAATACCTTTCATTTTATATCTGCAAATTTTACCAATGATGCCACCTACCCTCCATACAGAGCTGAGTGAAGTTTCTACATGCCTTGGGCGCTTCCTTAGACCAGAGCTCTATATCAATATCACCTGCAGTGGTCTTCAGCAACACCTATGAGATATATCAGTTCAATTCAATTGCTTTATTGTGACTGTACAAGACACAACGTTTTTTGTGCTTCAAGAAGTTTGCTAAAATAGTTAAAATTAACCAGATAAATCAAATGGTATCATATTTGATACATGGATTTTTAAGGTAAATTATCAACATGTTCAAAACTTTACTAGAATACCTGTTATGCACAATCTGTCATCTGATTGATATTTTGCAGTGAAATCTAGTTAGTAATATTTCAAGATGAACATTAACTGGACTGAAGCAACTGAGGTATACTTAGGTATACCACCCCCCTAAGTACCAATAAGAGCTTCATATTCACTCATATTCACATACTGATCATGTACGTATCAAGCCTGATGTATCAAATGAGATTCAAAACATAAAATACATGCAAATAATAATAAAATAAGTGAATAAATAAATGTAACAAAAGTACTGCTTTCTTTCTATGCAATAATGATTCGTTGCATGAAAACTATTAACTTACATGAACAAATAAAGCTAGACACTGAATAAAAGTTAGACACAGAACGTAACAGTGCATTCATTATTTTATAGATTCACTATCCATGAATATGAGTTTGAGATGTTGTTGAAACTCACCTTTCCATTAGTGGGTGGCTCTTGAATATATATGTTGCTCATCTTTAACGCGTATTATTTTGGTATACTTCCCTCAAAACTGTTTCATTGGTTGATAGCAAAAGTACAAAATATTCACAGATATACAAGAACGCAGTAAGCACGTCTAATATATATGAACTATTCTCTTATGTGATGTTTACAAGCGCACCATGTCATGCCGCCAGACTTGCTCCTGCGCCGTTTGTTCGGCCTTATCGCCCCCTATCGTAACGGAGTAAATATGAATTGATCATGTCAAAGACTAGAAATCACTCGAATGATAGTACACGCTGTCCCAACTTCTGTGTGTATTTTCATATGTATATAAAAGCTGGGTGTACAAGGGTAAATTCTTGACCAGACGGCTTCTGAACTGAGGCAGTCGTTGATGGTGTTGTCAGGTCAGGTGGTACATGTTACTTTTCTCCGCGCTAATAAGATGGACCAATCTCATCTGATTGTGATTACCAAGTAAATTTATTTTCTTTAATCCCTTTGATTTCTTTACATATCATTTATAAATCATTGGAATTAATATGTTTTAGTGTGTAAATGTCTGCAATTAGACAAAACACGGCTTCAGCGTCTCAAGGCAGGATAGGAGCACCTCTTAAAACAAATTATCTAAGTTACTAATCTTGTAACATTGTGCTCTTTTATGGTTATCTATATTTCTCCGGTGCTTAAATTTTTAATGTATTAATATTTGTCAAACATATAACAGGGAAATCGATTAACAGTCTGTACGTGGAAGCACTGTGTTTCCAGCCGGAGTCTTTTACCAGACGGATTGATTTCAGGCTTTGAAAAGCGGCGGAACCAAAACAACGAGTTTTTTATTTTTATTTTGCTGTGTTATTATTTAGACCAATAAACAGCCTCGCAGATAATGGCTGTCCCAGGTATGCTTTTGCATATATTAATGAATTGTCCATTAGTTTTAGTCACTGTTGTCGATATGCTTCCTCTGGATTGTTCTAGAAAGTATCACATCACTTCATGAGTATCTTCACTTGAGCTGTCGATTCACTTCAAGCGCATATCCTTGCATGTCATATTTTATACTTCATATTTTACACATGGTACTGTTAACTGATGTAAGAATGAATGAAAACAGTGTTTTGATATAATGTGCGCTGCTCGGTATTTTATAAACGGTGAGTCAGATCAGTTCTGGCATATCTTTGGATAATGACGCCTTTATTAAATATCCTACGAAAGCACGTTTTCTTACAGCTGGGGTTGGTTTCGTAATATGTGGTGTGGTCATGAATTGAAGTCTTAAAGCGATATAAGCTCATTGAATGCCCTGCCAACAGGTCCAAACAAGGACAACATCAGAGCTGGCTGTAAAAGATGTGGATATCGTGAGTATATCGAGATGATCGACAAATGAGCCGTAATTGTGCTCTGTCTATATATCTACACATAAAACATACATATTATACATACAGTTTAGTTTGATCTATCTCTCTGTCTGTTGTTTGTCTATCTGTCTGTCTGTCATACAGAACAAAAGATCTATCTGTCTGTCTGTCTGTCTGTCATACTGATCTATCTATCTATCTGTCTCTCTGTCTGTCTGTCTTACAGAACAAAAGATCTATCTATCTATCTATCTATCTATCTATCTATCTATCTGTGTCTGTCTGTCATACTGATCAAAAGATCTATCTATCTATTTATTTATCTATCTGTCTGTCTGTCTGTCTTACAGAACAAAAGGTCTATCTATCTATCTCGGTCTCTCTCTGTTGTTTGTCTATCTGTCTGTTGTTTGTCTATTTGTCTGTCTTTCTAAGTTTAGTTGGATTTGTGTTTTGTCTATGTCTGTCTGTCGTCTACACATGAAAACATGCATATAATTTTCAGTTTAGTTTAAATTGTTTATTGTCTTGTGAATATCTGTCTGTCTGTTAATCATTGCTGTTTAGCCTCACTTTATTTATACTTTATTCCTTTTGTATCATCCTATGTTTTTATCAGCCGGACATCTTACTTTTGAATGCCGTAATTTTGTTCGTGTGGATCCGAGGAAGGACATTGTTTTGGATGTGAGCAGCACTAGCAGTGAGGAGAGTGACGAGGAGGAACAGGAAACTGTCAGTAAAGAAAAGATCTTCGGCAGCAGCCAATCAAAAGGTTACTTAACTGTTTAGACTTGAAAAGCTTTACGGTCAAACAGTCAAAAATTATTCAGATATTTTTGATATATTTTTACTAGTGGGCACAGGACACTATAGTTCATTTATGTAAGTGAGGATTGCAAAATAAAGTAAACTGTGACATATTATACCCAAAAATTCTTCATACAGTGGACTACCAGTAAGATATTATTCCGTAAATTATTCACACACTTTGACCTGACCATGTTTTGCTTAAGTGTTATCTGACATAATTAAGATCATTTTTTTCTGACACAGTTTAACTCTCTATCTTGTCATATTTTATTACCATTTTTTTTAAACCACAGTGAATAAACTGTATTTATGAATTAAATGTTCAAGGTGTCTGAATAAATTTAGGTTTGACTGTACATTTCCACTCTTGTCTTGGGTCTTTTTTAATATGTATTTAGAATTTCAGTGACACATTTACCTGTCTACTCAGATTAATGTTGTTTCTCATGATTTAGCAGTGATCATTTGTCATTGAATGATTTAATGATTGTTTGGAAACTTTTTTTAAATACATACTCTGTACACAGGTTCTCATGAAGACTCTAAAAAAGAAAAGCATAAAAAGAAAAGCAAGGACAGATCCCATCGAAAGGCCAAAAAGAGGTACATATTTGATAAATCACAGCACTTTTTAACTTGCTTGGCATTGTAAATGTCTTTCAAAAAAAAATTATTCATCAACATATTGTTTGTGATGATTACGGACTACCTTTTAATCAAGAATTAAAATTGTGGATTTTTTTTAGTATTTATTTGCTTTGTTTTTTTTTTTTCAAATTGATGATAGGTTTGATGTCTGTGTACTTGTTTTTCCACATAGAAAAATCTGATAAAGAAATTAAAAAATAAATTGATGTGGCAGTCCTAGTCCCTTATAAATATGTACCTACATATATTTCTTTTTAACTAAAACATTTTAAAATAAGATTTTTATTTCTGTTTTCTTCTTTAGAATAGTAATATCACAATTTTATATATTTTATGAGTCAGTGTTGCCCTGTTTGATCATATGTTTATGCTTTCATACCCTCAGGTCTTATTCATCAAGTGATGAGGAGGAGGAAGTGAGCAAGAAGAAGAAAAAGCACAAGAGCCACAAGAAGAAAGGGAAAAAGGAGAAAAGGGAGAAAGAAAAGAAACACAAGAAAAAACAGAAAAAGAAAGACACCGAGTCGTCCTCATCTGACAGTTCTACTGAATCTTCAAACACTGATTGAAGCTGAATCAGTTCACTCATTTGAACCAGTTACAGGACCACACAGCGAAGCAAAAAAAACTATCTGGAAAATATTGTGAACCTATAAAATACCTTCTGCCAGAGCCATTTGTACATAATCCTCTAACATACACCTCTGATTGATGGTCTTTTTTGTGGTGTTTCTGTATTTTGTATATAAATTAAATGAAAACAACCCGAAATCCTTTTGGGTGAATACTTTTACCTAGCTTGTGTTTTTATAATGCTTCACTAAAACTGCCGAAAATATGACAATTTATACAACAATAAAGGGTCATGGGCAAATGGTTTTACTTTTTTAAAATAAAAAATAGACAAACCAGAAAAAAATAACGTGTCAGAGCAATGACTGGCAGCTATATTAGACGGTTTAGCAGTCATTCTACAAAATATTTCACTACAGATGACCAATCAGGATCAAGTATTCCAGAAAGCCAATGAATAAAAAATGTAATCTTGATGGGACCTCACATTTTCATCTAGTCTGCTCATATCCAAAAATGACATAAATAACCCTAACAGGAGATTAAGCTAAACTAAATTGCTCACATTCATATTTTCCTCTGCTTTAAAGGCTTTATTATCCTTCTGATTTTGAGGGTGGAGTGGACATGCATAGTTGCACAAGATTTAAGTCCAGCCTCTTAGACTTTGTCTGGGAAGGGAATGGGGAATGGAATGACCCATGTACACAGATGACAAAACTTTTTCTGATACTGACTCATTTTCCTGCAATGAGCTTGCTGATTTTGTAGCAGATTGGGGGGAAAAAACAAATCAAATTCTTTGATGTCTATAGTGGGTTTTTTTATAATGATAAAAATATAATATGCGATATGTAAACTGCTCCAGTATCATGGAATAATCTGTATTTATTTATTTAGGTATATTTTAAAATATTATTTGAAAAACTTTTCCTCTAAATCAAAGTAATTTTGATATATTTTACATTATTATAAAAATACTTTACCTTGAAAAAAGTTTTTTTATGTGAGTGTATGGGAAAATATTTTTTAATTTAAAGTTAATTTCTCAGAACTTGCCACATGGATTCTACAGTTTTTATAGGATTTTTCCTTATCATCTCTATAAATCAATGTAATTTTACTTTTTATTTTAGGTTTTATTAATATTTTGAATTGGCTTTTAATTTTATATTTTTATTTTTAATGTTAATTTTTAGTTATTTTGTTATGTGCTTCTGCATTTTATTTTATTTTATTTTTTGTTTTGTTTTTATTGCTAATTTATTTATTTTTTTAGTTTTTATTTATGTGCAGGTAATAATTTTAGTGCTTCACAATTATTGCCAAGGCAGCATTTCAACTATAATTATAATTTTATTTCAGAATATTTTAATTAACACAGTAACACTTTACAATAAGGTTCATTAGTTAACATGAACTAATAATGAACTGCACTTCTACAGCATTTATTAATCTTTGTTAATGTTAATTTCAGCATTTACTAGTACATTATTAAAATCTTGTTGACATTAGTTAATGCACTGTGAACTAACATGAACAAACAATGAACAACTGTATTTTCATTAACTAACATTAATTAAGATTAGTAAATACAGTAACAAATGTATTGCTCATTGTTAGTTAATACGTTAACTAATGTTTAACTAATGAACTTTATTGTGAAGTGTTACCATTAACATTAATGTTTTTAATAGTTGTAGTTAACAATATTAAGCCCAACAGCCGCCTAATAGCAGTGTGTACTCTGAATCTAAATGGTAAGTCATAAAAATGGTATGTCGTTACTATACTCATGGCAACAGTGTTTTACTTAACTAGCAATAAATCACTTCTGAGCTTCACACGGCTGATTAAACATAATCTATAATGTCACATCTTGTCAGGTAACATAACCCTACAGTTGCTTTAATTTTCTAATAAAAGAAATGGTGATTGTCATCTTTAATGGCCTTAATGCAATTCAGTTAATCTGACAGACATGTGAGGTGTGGCAGTACATCAAAGTGTGAAAGACAATACTAGCTAATTTGTGGAAAATCACGTTTGATAATATAACCATTAGCTACTACAATTACTGTTGCAGGACTTTGAACATGTAAGAAGGGCAATAAATATTTTGACAATAAAAAAGTATGTACTGACCTTTTTCCATGCATAAGGTGGGACTGAACATGTGACATTTTAAACCATATATAACAGGTTTATTGTACATGTTTCAGTGCATAGTGGAATATCCTGACTCAACTGCAAAGAAAAATCAGGTAAAGCTACTATTAAATTACCTACATTTTGGTAAACTTTTTAAGTAAATACTACATCTAAATGTTATGTTAATTAAAAAACAACAACTTCTATGTCTTATTTTAACCTCCAGGGACCCAGGAATAGACTTTTGTCCTCTGTAGTGGACACCATATTTTACTGAATTTCTCTTACATCATACATGTCAGTTTGGATGTCCTGAGCATTCAGGGCTTTGGAGAGATACCAAATATTTGGAAGTTTCACTGATGACAATTTCTCCTTGGTCTTTAAATATGACTGACATTAATTTAGTGATTAAATTTAGCACTCTTATGGAAATATGATAATATTTTGTAATTATCATTAAAATCAGATTATTTTTTAAATTGTTTGTTATAAATCAACATTTCAGGAAAATGAAATGGGGTTTCTAATCAAAATATGACTTTCTGTTACAAAACAGGGCATTGATTTCATACATGACTTCTGTAGAGGACACCGGGACTTAAATCATGATTATCAGGCATTTTGGGTGACACAACAAGTGAATAGCGAAATAAATTATATACTCCTTTTAATTATTAGATATTATTATGAAAATGTTGCCAATTTTTACTCCCATTATTAGGCTACACTTCTTTTTTCATAGTTTAGGGGTACAAGGGTTCAAATTTCTCACGGTTCGGTTTGTATCACCGTTTTAGGCTCACGGTTTCGGTACGGTTTGGTATGTGCTATATGTTCAGGGAAAAAAGGACAACTGTCAAATAAAAATAAAGAAAATAAGAACAAATAATCAAACTACAAGCAACAGCACAAAAAAAATACAATAGCACAAAGATTCAAATAAAATAAACCGATCTCACGGCAATTCGTACGTATTTTACGAGGTGGCTAAATCGTATGAATTCATACGACCTCACTCGTAGGCTACTAATTCATACGTTTTTTGCTAAATCGTATGTATTTTACGAGTTGACAAATTCGTATGAATTCATACGAATGACCTACCCCAAACCCCGCCCCTAAACCTAACCGTCACTGGGGTTTACGAAATAGCCACCTCGTAGAATAAGTACGAATTGGTCGTGAGATAGCGTTGAATAAACAGTGCTTTTCAGGTATCAGTAGTTTTCAGACAGAAAATGAATAATAAAATCTAAAATAACACTGTATGTTATCTTCACTGTATAAATTAAATAAAGATTAAGCATTATTTAGTTACAAAAGCAATTCAGTCAAGAGCAGTGAGTGATTTTTCATTTGTTGTTTAATAACATTAAAAACACAGGCTGCAGTTACACATGCCTTTTTTTTCTACTGTTATATGTTCACTCAAGACATAGCTAACCGACTATGTTTGTTAGGATACTTGCCAAGACGGCACGTTGACATAATTTTTATGTGAATTTGTCCGTTTAAACGCATGACTTGAACGAGAACTGAACTAAACTGAACTGAACTTAATGTCTAAGATGAACGCACACCAATCTTCTCACAGCGCGCGCGAGTTCTCTTTCACGTCTTGCTCTTGAACGTTTAAATTAGCTAGGCTTAAATGAGTTTAGTTTAAACACAGATAGCAACGTGTGCTGTTCAGGTCTCACCTGTGCTCGAAATGACTGATCATATCCGAGCGGCACTCGCAGTGAACCAAGTTTACAGAGAGTGACAGTTTTGTCCACGCTTTTTCATCAATGCTGTTGTAACGTTTTGGAAAGCCAGAATGGTATTCATCGACGGAAACATACATTATCCGAACTCTGTCTGTTTTACACGTTGCTTTTTTCAACAAACTATATAGATGTGTCGTCATTCGAAATGAACCGCGGTGCAAGTGCCTATACATGTAATTTCATGTCATTTCATTTTTTAAAACAACTTAGCCCTGAAATATAATTTTTCAAAAATGTTGTTTTTTCCATTTTTTTTCTTATGCTCTAAATAATGCAATGATGTGGTTAGCTAAATTTTTTAACTAAATTCAAAAACTTTCTATTCTGGGTATCAGGAGGGTATAGGTTTGAAAAATGCTTCTTCTTCTTCTTTTTCTTTATTTATGCTCTAAATTTCTTTATCTTTTTTAGATCATGGAGGTCACATCTCAACCTGCTGCATTTGAACCCCAAGACTTTCACACAGACTTAATGGGCTGCTGTGAAGATGTGAGCGTATGTAAGTGATTCCAGTGGCACTGAACACAAATATATTGTAAGTAAATTGTGAGTTATACGTCTATCCTGCTGATGTAATTTACTTTTGAATCAATATATTTTTACTAGGCTGTTGTGGCCTCTTCTGCCTCCCTTGTTTGGGCTGTTCCATTGCTTCCGACATGAATGAGTGCTGCTTATGTGGTTTAGGCATGCCGATCCGAAGTGTTTACCGAACTAAATACAACATACAAGTTAGTGTCTGTCTATCTATCTATCTATCTATGAATATAGGGCCTATTGTTTACATTTTTGTTTGAATTGGATTTGGTTTTGTCTCCAGGGTTCCATGTGTAATGACTGGTTAGTCTCGTACTGCTGCTTTACTTGTGCAGCATGTCAGCTGAAGAGAGACCTCAACATAAGGAAAAGTAATGGAACACTGAAACCATGAGAACTGAAAGAGTTTCAGAGCACTGCTCTCTAGATGACTGTCTACACTACCAGCGAGTCCTTGTGTATTGCTCTTGGAAACTATAAAGATAAAGGAAAATTAAAAGAGTTAATTATTTAGTACATAATGAAAATGTCTTAAAAATAAAATAAAAAAGGCGAGCAGTATATGATACAGTTTTGGTTCCCCAAAGAAGCTTTCCGTGAACAGTTTTTAACCTCTTAGCATTCAAAAAGAGACCTTAGGAATGCTAATGGGTTAAAAGAACAATTTTTTTCTTTGTGTGAAGAACATTTTAATAATGTAAAGAAACTTTTTCCAGTGTAAAGAACAATGTAAAGGTTTCACAGATACACAAAGAGTATGTCTTTGCTGCTTTGCTTAAGGAGCTGACTTTGTATTTAGTATGTACTATGGCTTGTTAACAGCTTGTTGTAATTCAGTGATGTAATAAAAACGATATGAATTTGAGTAAATTGAATCCTGTCATGAAACCACATAAAATTACTATTTAACTTGATGATGTTGAATTTACTTGAACAAATTATGTTTTTTAATAACTGATTAATGTGGAACTGATGTATATGATAATGTAAATCCAAGGTTTGACCCAAACCATAAATATAATTTAAGAAAAACTAATACATTTGCCTAATACATTTGTAACAAATTAGAGATTTTTTGTAGTTGTTGATCCAAATATCTTTTTTTCAATGCATGTGAAGGTAAAAACTTAAAAAAGTAGAACAATTTCAGTAGGACCAGTTTGATCTACACCAATATTTTCCTCTAACACCTTCAGAAGGCTATACTTAATTTTTATTAGTCAAACATAAATACCATACCACAATACAGAAGGAGAGAACAGATTCAGTAAATTGTTTGTAAAACAAAATCATCATAGGACAGACTCTAAATAATTTAATTTCCTCAGAAATAACAATCATTGTTGAAGCCTTTTACCAGAGATCTCCAAACTCGGTCCTGGAGGGCGCTGTCCTGCAGGGTTTAGCTCCAACTAGCTCCAACACACCTGCTTGAAAGTCTCTTATGCCTAGTGAGACCTTGGATCAGGTGTGTTGAATTGGGGTTGGAGCTAAACTTTGCAGGACAGCGGCCCTCAATCACCGAGTCTAGAGACCTCTGCCTTTTACAAACAGCCAAAATAATGAGTTGAAAACTCAACGTAGTCAGTCACCATGTCCAAGTATTTAAGAGTATCTAAAATTGAGGATATGTTCACTCAATCTAGCAGCAAAGAATAAATAATTTATAAAATTGATTATAAGGTCTAAACTCAAACCATGTGGCAGCAACAAACAGGAAGTGACAGTTCAGAATAGATCCACATCTCTAATCTTTGCCATAAAATGTTACACATTAAATGTTTTCATTCATCCAATTAAAAAAAAAATTAGCGTAATGGTTCACATCTATATTTTATAATTGGAGCCAATGAAAAATAAATAACTTGCCCTAATCAATATTTTCTATGTCTATGAAAACTATTTTATAAAACCTGGCACAAAGTATAATTTTCTTGTTGAAGAAAGTCAATTAATTTAAATTCTATTTTTGATCTAAACAAAAAGATATTGTTTTATTAAATAACAAAAATGGTTATTTAAGTAATAATATGTAGAATTTAAATTAATTGACTTTCTTCAACAAGAAAAATATAATGTAATATAAACGTGTATATGTGTGTGTGTGTGTGTGTATGTGAATCTTTTTTTACACTCCTGATGGTGTAGATTTTAACCCTTTCATTGCTGTATGCTTTTGCCTGCATTAAAGGATAAGAAACGTCTATCATTTTGAATAACAAAATAAAGGCATAGAACTTGTTCATTTGTAGAGCACTGACAACATAGTTTTATATAATTGTTTTAATATAATTTTTATATAAAAGCCATCGAGGTGGTGGTGGCGCCAGCTTGGGCCCGTCATCATTGATTGCAGCTATATTAAAGAGATATAGAGCTATATCCAACAATTGAAGTGGATCAAAATAAGTTAATCAAAGTTGTCCTAAGAAGAAGGTTTTAGGGACCACTTAGATGAAAGGTTTTGATCCACTCCAAATGTTGACTACTATATATATATATATATATATATATATATATATATATATATATATAGTAGTATACTTAAGCAATATATATACTTATATATATATATATACTTAAGCAAAGTGTGGTTGAGAACAAGAAAATACTAAACCGTATATGGCCTCATTTTTCTGACATTCAATAAAGCTATAAATGTTTGCTGCCAGTAATGTCTGGGCCAGGTTGAATCCAGGAATCACAGCTGTGAAAGGGGCATGTTTGACTGTGACGCATTACTATTGTTGTGCAATCAAAAATAAATGTTTTCCTTATTGCTGGTCTTCATTGATATTCGCAAGTTATGATAAGAAATTAAGCTGATTGTCCAAAACTTGGAAACCTTTCTAAAATTTTGGTGAGCACAATGTTTAAACATTTTGTAAATTTTCTATGCTTTCAATGAACAACTTAATTGTTTTTTTTGTTTTTTTTCTTTTGATTATCATTCGCGATACTTAATGGCATTGTAGTTCCTTCACTCCTTCATTAAAGACTCATCTGTAAATCCATTCCTCTCCATTTGCGAAATCTACAAATCCGCTGATTTTAAACAACAAGTCTGTAATGTCTTGGTTCGCCTCGGAGCTGGTTCATTTGGTCCATGTCTTAGAACTCTTCAATAAAGAATCTGTTTAAACCCCAATGAACCATTTTCAAACCCCAAAATGAATGGGAAACATGGCTTGCCTTAAAACATAGTTGAGCACTTTTGTTCTCTAAAAGGGTGCGATGCTTGCAAAAGTACTCATTACAAGCAGAAGTCCAAATGTCATCACAAAAGTGCAGTGAAAAAACTGATTCAAAACTAATTCACATAACTAAATGTATTAAAACTATGTAATAATTCAATAATGTAATCATTCAAATACACAACTACAAATCATCATCATCATCATCATCATCATCGCATTTATTAAAGTTAATCACACTTGTTGACTTCACAGTTTCAGCGCAGTCTGTAACATCATCCTCTCAGGTGCTTCAGACAGCTGATTCACGGGCTTCGCATTAAACTCTCTCCTCCTCTCCTCTCATCTCTTTCTACCTACTCCACTCTCTCTCTCTCCCTCTCATAACACCCAACACATTTACATTACATTTACAATACATACTCAATAAAAAGTTGTATTTGTTAACATGTTAATGCACTGTGAACTAATGTGAACATTAATAGTAATTTTATTAAATAAGATTGACAAAAATTAATAAATGCTGTAAATCATATATTGTTCATTTTTAGTTCATGTTAGCTAATGCCTTAAAATGAGACCTTATTGTAACGTGTTAACAAAAAATCTTCCCAATACCAGACTGTTGAACTGTCCTAGAAATACAACAGTGACCAAAAGATATGTTTTTTGTAGTTTCTTTTAAGCTGATGTTTCAATTCATTTAATTTGTTTGACTATAATGATATGCCATCATTGTGCTTTCTTGTAAAAGAGATGGTTTCACAAGAATGGTTGATGATGTGGCAACAAATATCATCACTGGAAGGTGTGACAGAAAACTGAACGCTTGCCTTTTAACTATTTTGGACTTTAGACCTAAAGGAAGTGCAATATATTCATCGACAATAAAAAACTGTCAGTTTTTATTTATTGTAGATTTGAAGGGTGTGAACTAACCAACTGTATATAAAGACATCCTGTGCCAGTTTCTGTGTGTAGAGCAGTTTCCAAAAGTAAAGGTACATTTAAATATTACCTAATTTTTGATAAACTTTGGGGAACAAACTTGATGGATAAATTAATGCTTTACTTAGATGTCATATGAACTAAATATGTTTGGTTTGTAAAAATTTTAGTGTTCTTTATCTGTCCTAGATCATGGAGGTCACATCTCAACCTGCTGCATTCGCACCCAGAGAATTTCACACAGGCTTAATGAGCTGCTGTGAAGACATGAGCATATGTAAGTAATACAAAGCTCAAATAATCTATAAAATCTTAAGTAGTCCTAATGTGATTTTAACATCAACCATATATTTTTATTAGGCTGTTTTGGCTGTTTCTGCCTCCCTTGTTTGGGCTGTTCCATTGCTAGCGAAATGAAAGAGTGCTGCTTATGCGGCTTAGGCATGCCGATCCGAAGTGTTTACCGAACTAAATACAACTTACAAGTTAGTGTCTATCTATCTATCTATCTATCTATCTATCTATCTATCTATCTATCTATCTATCTATCTATCTATCTATCTATCTATCTATCTATCTATCTATCTATCTATCTATCTATCTATCTATCTATCTATCTATCTATCTATCTATCTATTTATCTATCTATCTATCTATCTATCTATCTATCACAAATTAATTTTGTTTTTGCTCTCCAGGGATCCATGTGTAATGACTTTTGTGTCGGTTACTACTGCATGCCTTGTGCTGCCTGCCAGCTGAAGAGAGACATTGAAATTAGGAAGCGTACTGGACAATTCTGAGGAAACTTTCTTACACAAAACAAAAACAGTGAACATAGTTGTTCTGTTTTCAAAAGGCAACAGAGAAAAATACTAGCTGTCAGTCCATCTATCACACTACCTTATAGTCCTTAATTATTGCTCTTGGGAACTAAAGAAAAATGGAGGTATGCAAATACACTAATCAAACTTTGAAACTATGAAAGTACAGGCTGTTGCTATAGCATCTGTTTAAAAATTTTGGACCACAGAATGCTTGCACTTTATCATGTTGGTTGTGGTGTGAAACTATGAGTGGCTGCAAGTTAAGAGTCCATCCTTAGGAGAATATTGTATTATTTTGATTATTAATTTGTATAATTTCTGACAACATGTTATTTTAATACAGGTAGATTTACAGTGATATATATTCTTAGTACAGTTACATCTATGTCAATTTCCTTGGTAGTCACTAAACTATAAGTAAGAAAGAGCATTATGCTGTAAATATGTAGTAGTGTCATGTTATTGTCATATATGATATGTAAATGCCTTAGCCTAAAAATTTACTCACAATATTTCATAAAACATTCCAGTGTAACAAATAAAATACATTAAGGGAAAAAAAATAGTTTCTTGTCTTTTTTAAGAGATATGATTTAGTGTTTGCTCCGTGTTACACTACAGGTAAAATTACAATTTTAGTTTTAAAATTTAATTTTTTTCAAATTACAATTATAAATCCTTTTGGCTATATCATTGCTCCACTTTCAGTGTGAGGCCCAGGACAATGTTCTTCATATTGCTAAGTTCAAACTCCTCTAAGTCCATGTCACTCCAGTCAGTCTACATCAGGTGTCACTGTGCCAACTTTGATAACATGGCATGAGATTTGAGTTTTGACTATAGACTGTAAAAAAATATGGACATAGTGTCCGTGACATCACCCGTAGGTTTCCAAAGAGCATTTTTGAAGCCTAAACGTTGCCATCTTGCCAATGTGTCTCAGCACATCACTCCTGGATAACTGAAAATTGGCAAAGAGGCGGGACATGGTTGGAACGGAGGTGCCCGGTTTCTGAAACCACACCTGCCTAACTCGACGTGACCAAGTTATCTCAGGCAAAGGAGCTATATATCTTAGATACTATCTAAAATATTAATGAAGATAAGAAGTTATATCATTTGAAAGTTCTAAAGGTTTACTGTCAATCTACGGTGTCTGTTTTACGATATAGTTGTTTCAGCAACAGTAATATTGTGATTTGTGTCAGGTGTGCAAATGACAACACGCAAAATCAAAACGTGAAGTATTGATATATAGTCCATTGTTTGCATCACATTTCTTCTGAACGATCTGCTCTCCATCATCGTTTTTCAAGAAATTATGCAACCTGAGCAGCATTTAACTGTATAGGATTGTATACATTGGACTCTCACAAACAAATGAGTCAGACTGTAAACCTGTTTTTTTTTCTGCTGTAATGTTGGGCATTTTTACATGGGGCTCAATGAGATGTCTATGTCTGTTTCATTGTGTTTTGGTTTCATTTTCCCTGCTCCCCTTTTTGCCTTTGTTCCTTGGTCATTTATTTCTGATTAATCCTGCATCTGTTTCTGTTCTGGTTAATTTCCTTTCCCAGTGTATTTAAGCCCTTAGTTTCCTCAGTTCTTTGTTTCGGTCTTTTTTGTGTTAATGTGTAGTTGCTGTTCTGATTCTCCTGCATATCCTACCTATTTATTAAAAGACTTTTGATTCTTTTTGGATTTGCATGTTTAACTACACCTGACAGAAGACTAAACCAAAAGACAAGAATTTTTTTCTCCCAATTTTTGCCCTTATTATGGATTTAACTGCCATCTAGCTACTCTGCATCAAGCAAGAAGGACCCTTTACTAAAGAACCACACAAGGAATTTTCTCGATCTGGCATGCCTTAAACACTACCCAGATAGCTTGCTCTGCATTTTCTACTACACCATCCTCGGCGAGAGTTCTGGGGCATGCTTGCCCTTGGATGGTCCTTAGGGAAAACTTTGCCACCTGGAGTGAGTACTGGCGATTTGTGGAATGCCCTTCATCACCAATCTCACTCCAAATCCAGAGTACATCTATCTACACGGAGGCTAAGCCAGAGCCCACCACAGACAAAGAGCCCAAGCCTGCCGTGATGCAAGAGCCAAAGAGGATACCTGAGCCCGAGCCCAATGAAGTGTCTGACCAGGTGCGTTTTAGTGGGCATGCTCATGGAATACAAGGGGATGGAAGGAAGACCCACCCACACTCCTGCTGCTGAGGGTGAGCTAGACCTGGCCTCTGGGAATAATTATTCTGAGGATTTGTAAAAGGATATTCCATTTAATCTACTGTCACCACTGGTCACACCCAGCTCCAAGTCTCCAGTGTCTCCAAAGATCCCTCCCAGCCTCTCTCTCCCACCTCCTCTGCTTATAACAGCCAGTTCCTCTGCCCTGTCTCCTCTGGTTCCCTTCGGTCTCTCGGCTTCTGAGTCTGTTCCTGTGAGAAGAATTCCCGAGTCTGTTCCTGTAAGAAAAAATCACGTTTTAAGGATTAAAGCATTGGCCACTATGCTTCCAGGCAGTGATGTTCCCAAGTCTGTTCCAATGAGAAGAATTCCAGAGTCCGTTTCAATAAGAGAAATCCCTGAGTCTGTTCCTGTGAGTAATGTTCCTGAGTCCATTCCAGTGAGGGAAATTCACAAGCCAGAAAGCATCACAATGTCCATAATGGCTTTAAAGGTGCCCTAGAATTGAAAATTGAATTTACCTCGGCAAAGTTAAATAATTAGTACATGGAAATGACATACAGTGAGTCTCAAACGCCATTGTTTCTTCCTTCTTATGTAAATTTGTGCAAAAGACCTCTGAAGAACAAGCGAACCTCACTATAAAACCTACAGTGATGTAACAGTCGGGATCATTAATATGTACGCCCCAAAATTTTGCATATGCCAGCCCATGTTCAAGGCATTACACAAGCCAGTATTAAAGTCTGGAGCAGCCCAGCCGAATCAACAGACTTTATGCAGGTAAGCAAGCAAGGACAATAGCGAAAAAGATGGAGCAATAATAACTGACATTATCCATGAGGGGACGAGCGTCCTATCCCCAGCAGGGGAAACCATCACGACTCAATCCATGTGCCTTCCTCTCCAGAAAGCTCACCCCAACGGAATGTAATTATGACATCGGCAACCAGGAGCTTCATGCCATCAAGCTGGCCATGGAGGAATATAGGCATTGGCTGGAGGGAGACTGTCATCCTTTCACAGTGCTAACCGACCATCAGAACCTACAATACCAGGCTAAATGGGCTTCTTCTTCACACGTTTTGATTTTAAGGTTTCCTGTCCTCTGAATACCATCTTTAGATGAAGGGGCAGGTGGAGAGGAAAATTCATGAGACATTTCTTGAGAACCTTGTGCCTCGGCCACCAAAAATCCTGGAACTCCTTCCTCGCCTGGGCAGAGTACACCCAAAACTCCCTCCCTCGTCCTGCAACTGGAATCACTCCTATCCACTAGCTCTCCACACAGGACATCAAGCAGCACCTGTCCAGCAAGAAGCCTAGTCCCAGATACATCGGTCCCTTCCCTGTTGTTCGTCAAGTCAATCCCATCACCTATGAGTTAGTTTCCCTCACACTATAGAATTCACCCCATCTTTCATGTCTCACTCCTTAAAGGATTAGTTCACTCCAGAATTAAAATTTCCTGATAATTTACTCACCCACATGTAATCCAAGATGTTCATGTCTTTTCTTTCTTTAGACCTTAAAGAAATTAAGGTGTTTGAGGACTTCAGTGGGGTACAACAGGTGGAAGATCCAAATTGCAGTTTCAGTGCAGCTTCAAAGGGCTCTACATGACCCCAGTCGAGGAATAAGGGTCTTGTCTAGTCAAACGATCGTTCATCCAAAAAAAAAAAAGTAAATACTTTTTAACCACAAATGCTCATCTTGCACTGCTCTGCAATATATTTTAACTGTACATTAAACCTTTTTTTTGTCAATGAAAACCATTTGCATTATATATTTATGCAAATGGCTAGATGCATTTTACTTTTTTCAGTTTTCACTTTTTACAGTTTTTCTCTGCTGTCAGAATCACTGGTATAGAAAGAGGCACTTTTTTGCTAACTATTATAGACTTGAGGCCTATAAGAAGTGGCCTTAAAAGTGAAATAAATCACTACTGTAGTCACATGGTTTGTAGTATTTCACTATACAGTGATTTTATCTTTTGTCTCTGAAATTAACAACCATCAATCAAAATGCACTCCCTCCCCCCCTTTTCATGTTTGATAAGCATTGGGGGTTGTTAAGAGCAGCAAATCTATGAAGCAAAATGGAGACAACATTGTTGAGACAAAGAAATTTTCACAACATTTATTAGGCATTAAGATCATCACAGACCATAACTATGAAAATATTAACCTCACAAGCAGAAAGGTCAAGATTAACAGAACATATTGCCAGGTTAAATTAAATTCAATGGGAGCCTTTTCAGTTTTAACCAATGAGAGGAGAGAAATCAAAGTGTTGTAGACAAAAGAGTATCATTGGGGTTTATTGTGTCATCTGCGCCTCAATGGCTTGTGCCGTCCACTCCGGTGCTGCCTGACTGATTTTCTCCAGAAGGTTGTTCACCTGGAAGCACAGTGACTGAATCTGCTTGTCCCAGGTAGGCAAAGGCTCTCGCGCTATTAAAAAAAGAGATGTCATATTTGTAAGCCTCTTAAATTTTACTCATGGCTATACAGTCTTCATCCAACATATTCAGTCAAAAAACAAACTTACTTTCAAAATGGACAATACCATCTATCTGGTCAATAAATCCATTCATGCGGCCCTCAGTAATCATTTGTGATGCAATCTTTTCTGCCTGCGAAAAGACAAAGAAATTTATAACAGCATGAAATCCATAGAATATTATTAAAGCTTTGCATTCTCTCTCTCTCTCTCTCTCTCTCTCTCTCTCTCGCTCTCATACATATATACATATATATACATATACATATATACATATACATATATACATATACATATATACATATACATATATACATATATACATATACATATATACATATACATATATACATATACATATATACATATACATATATACATATACATATACATATATACATATACATATACATATACATATACATATACATATATACATATACATATACATATATACATATATATACACACACACACACAGGTGCTGGTCATATAATTAGAATCATCAAAAAGATGATTTATTTCACTAATTCCATTCAAAAAGTGAAACTTGTATATTATATTCATTCATTACACACAGACTGATATATTTCAAATGTTTATTTCTTTTAATTTTGATGATAATAACTGACAACTAAGGAAAATCCCAAATTCAGTATCTGAGAAAATTAGAATATTGTGAAAAGGTTCAATATTGAAGACACCTGGTGCCACACTCTAATCAGGAAATTAACTCAAAACACCAGCAAAGGCCTTTAAATGGTCTCTCAGTCTAGTTCTGTAGGCTACACAATCATGGGGAAGACTGCTGACTTGACAGTTGTCCAAAAGATGACCATTGACACCTTGCACAAGGAGGGCAAGACACAAAATTAATAGAGAGGCGAAAGGAAGGAAAAGATGTGGTAGAAAAAAAGTGTACAAGCAATAGGGATAACTGCAACCTGGAGAGCATTGTGAAACAAAACCCATTCAAAAATGTGGGGGAGATTCACAAAGAGTGGACTGCAGTTGGAGTCAGTGCTTCAAGAACCACTACGCACAAACAAATGCAAGACATGGGTTTCAGCTGTCGCATTCCTTGTGTCAAGCCACTCTTGAACAACAGACAGCGTCAGAAGCGTCTAAGGACAAAAAGGACTGGACTGCTGCTGAGTGGTCCAAAGTTATGCTCTGATTAAAATCAGGATCCCAGAGTCTGGAGGAAGAGAGGAGAGGCACACAATCCACGTTGCTTGAGGTACAGTGTAAAGTTTCCACAGTCAGTGATGGTTTGGGGTGTCATGTCATCTGCTGGTGTTGGTCCACTGTGTTTTCTGAGGTCAAAGGTCAACTCAGCCGTATACCAGGAAGTTTTAGAGCACTTCATGCTTCCTGCTGCTGACCAACTTTATGGAAATGCAGATTTCATTTTCAACAGGACTTGGCACCTGCACACAGTGCCAAAGCTACCAGTACCTGGTTTAAGGACCATGGTATCCCTGTTCTTAATTGGCCAGCAAACTCGCCTGACCTTAACCCAATAGAAAATCTATGAGGTATTGTGAAGAGGAAGATGCGATATGCCAGATCCAACAATGCAGAAGAGCTGAAGGCCACTATCAGAGCAACCTGGGCTCTCATAACACCTGAGCAGTGCCACAGACTGATCGACTCCATGCCACGCCGCATTGCTGCAGTAATTCAGGCAAAATGAGCCCCAACTAAGTATTGAGTGCTGTACATGCTCATACTTTTCATGTTCATACTTTTCAGATGGCCAAGATTTCTAAAAATCCTTTCTTTGTATTGGTCTTAAGTAATATTCTAATTTTCTGAGATACTGAATTTGGGATTTTCCTTAGTTGTCAGTTATAATCATCAAAATTAAAAGAAATAAACATTTGAAATATATCAGTCTGTGTGTAACGAATGAATATAATATACAAGTTTTACTTTTTGAATGGAATTAGGGAAATAAACCAACTTTTTGATATTCTAATTATATGACCAGCATCTGTGTATCTCTCGCTCTCTCTCTCTATATATATATATATATATATATATATATATATATGCATTGTACATGCATTTTTGTTTTGAACATATACTTTTACATTAGAAATTTCCCAACAAAGTCAGTCAACACAGCTGTACCTTTGCAGGAGGAATCTCCAAAAGTGCTCCTAACTCTTCAAACGTTATATTATTGTACAGTTTGCTAGCAGACAGCAGGTTGTGCTCAATGACTGCTCGGTCTAGAATGCTTGAACCTGAAAGCATTAGACAAGTATTAGTCATTGCCTTTGCCTAGAAAAGATCATAAATGAATTGCAGTACTAAAACAATAATCATTCAGATTCCTAATAATAAGTAATACCATCAGCTGTGGTGGCTTTCTGATGTGGCATCAGCATGGCAGCAAACTCTTGCAGCTGGTTTCCCCGAATGATACGATCCAGGTACATTTTTTCCAGGATGCCGTAGGCGGCAAGCTGCTGACAGCGCTCATCCTTGAAGAGTGTAGCCAACATACGAGAGCGCTGCTGACCTTATGGACACATTAAGAAGAACTGATTAGATTGAAATGAGCAGTAGCTTAGCATTAGTGATGTAATACATTAATAGTACCTGCAGAGGCCAGTATAGTGCAGTGAAGCGCATGCTTCAAGGCCTCCAGACGCTCAGTCTCATGGACAATGGATTTGTAAGAAAGCTCATTGTAGCGCTGAGCTGCCTCAATGAACTTCCTCCGATAATCCAGAACTCTGGCATAGCATACCTGCAAAACATGATGGAAAATACAGTTCGACAATAACCATAAAGCAGCCAAATATTACCATATCACACACTGTCAAGTACATAATCTTACATCTTGGATGCAATGTCTTTATATTGGGAAGGTTGAGCTAATGTGTCTCAGTATTTTGTTGTTGTTCTTGAAAAATTATTTCAACCAAGCCATTGTTGCCAAATAGATTACAGTGAAATCCAGTAACTATATAAATTTATAAATATAATAATGTTAAATACAATTTTTGATTTTAATAATGTATAAGTAAATGTTGAAATTAACATTAACTAAGATTAATAAATACTGATTTATTAAAAGATAAATAAATCTTAGTTCATGTTTACTATCAATCAACTTAAAAAAATTGCTGATATCAGTGCTGATACCGATGTCTCCTAAAAAATTTTTTTTTCTCAATTTTATCTATTAATTATAACCATTTAACTTTGCAGTATAATTGAATGCTATCAATTTTAACATTCAATAGGCTTTTTAAAGAAGTATAACAACGATTAATTTCAGGGAACTTAAAACAATCTTAATAATAAATAAATGTCACATTTAGGTTTGCCTTTAATGTATATAAAGGTTTTTTTTGGTAACACTTCACAACTTTACTTAACATGAATTAAGAATAAAAAATGCTTCTACAGCATTTAGTAATCTTAGTTAATATTAATTTCAACATTTACTAACACATTATTAAAATCAAATGTTGTATTTGTTAACATTAGCTCACCAAGAGGGACATTTTAACTTAATTTTGTATGTATTTGACCGTTTAAGCGCAGTAAACCACTCATTTTGATACTCATTTTGCGACTCACAAGCTGTTTGAGAGAAGGATTTATGTGCACGCAACTTACATAGATCAGTGGTGCACGCCTTTTTAATGCGCGAGCGCGAAACCTGCGGGTATGCAATACAAGCACTATTCATCCTGAGTGAATGAGACAAGGGAGTGAGTGCGTGTCACTTCGTCATCATAGAGAGAAGAGAAAGAACACAAAGGTATCTTCCACATCACATACTATCCATCCTAAATAGTATTTGAAATTAGAATCGTGTCTTCTTCGCTCACAGTGAGAAACATTCAAGCCAACAACATGTTTACATGTGGCTGTGATTGTGATTGAGCATGGCTGTAACGTTACTGTCTGTGATGCTGGTAAAAAGAAAAAGAAAAAAAGGTCTGGCTCTAAATCGGAAAGATGTGAGACTGACCAGCCGGTCACCAATCCGGGCCGATCATGTGGAAAATCGTCTGGACCAGTCCCTGGCCAGTCGATCAGTGCATCTCTATCAAAAAAATGTATTGTTTTCATTGTTTTTGACCCATGTAAGCTTGTAAACAATGCTTTAGGATTTTCAGGTAGGTCTAACAGGTAAATATACAGAAACTGAATATATATATATATATATATATATATATATAATAATCAAACACTGAACAGTCTTCAATGCATAAATTATAAATTGAATATAGATTACTCCTTATTAAAGCAACAAAAGTTATTCAGTCAGAAGCAATGAGTGATTTTCTCTTTCTCTTTTGTTCTTTGATTAACATTAATGACAGCAGGCTTTCTGTGCTCGTATTTCGGGTATTTGTTCACAAAAAATGAATATACAGATGTTCATTTTTTGCATCTTATCACACTTGAATGTTGTAATAGCACTTGAATGAATGATAGAGTGATTACATACTGTAGTGCAGCCAAAGGATGACAGAAAAAAAAATGGATCCTGTGTTAATTGCGTTAAATATTTTTAACGTGTTAAGCTGAAAAAAAAATCCATCACAAAATTTACACAGCCCTTACAGTACCGGTCAAAAGTTTGGTCACAGTACTATTTGTAATGTTTTTGAAATATGTCTCTTATGCTTATCAAGCCTTCATTTATTTGATCAAAAAAAAAAACAGAAAAAAAATGTAATATTGTAAAATATTATTACAATTTAAAATAATGTTTTTCTATTTTAATATACTTTAATATATAATTTAATTCTGTGATGTCAAAGCTTAATTTTCTTCAGCCATTACTCCAGTCTTCAGTGTCACATGATCATTCAGAAATCATTCTAATATGCTGATTGATTTGATTTCATTAAAAAGAAAAGCATTTATTCAAAATAGAAATATTTCCTACTAAGTATTTACTATAATTTTTATCAATTTAACACATCCTTGCTGAATAAAAGTTTTGGGTTTTTTAAAAATAAATAAATAAATAAAAATACTGACCCCAAACTTTTGTAGTATATTATACCCCAAACGGTAGTGTATATTATTGCAAAATATTTGTATTTTAAATTAAATTGCTAGTATTTTTTTTTTTACTTTTTATTCATCAAAGAATCCTGAAAAATGTATCACAGGTTATAAAAAAATTTAAACAGCACAATTTTTTCCAACATTGATAATAAATCATCATATTAGAATGATTTCTGAAGACTGGAGTAATGATGCTGAAAATGCAGCTTTGCATCACAGGAATAAATTATATTTTCAAGTCTTTTAAAATAGAAAACCGTTACTTTAAATTGTAGTAATATTTCACAATATTACAGTTTTTTTTCCTATATATTGATCAAATAAATGCAGGCTTGATGAGCATAAGACACTTCTTTCAAAAACATTAAAAAAATATCAATGTGTCCAAACTTTTGGCTGGTACTGTATATATGTGTATTTGTGTGTGTACAAAGCTTGAAATAAATATTTGGTGCACCTTATAGTGAATCTGCAGCTGTTCATTGGTGGATTCGTTCTGAAGTAAAGATGCTCGATTGATGTAGGCCTCGGCCTGAACTGGGTCGTCGTCCTCTAAATACAGACGAGCGATTTTCAGATAAGTGTCCAATTTGTAGTCCACATTGTACTGTCTATAGAATCAGAAAAACAGATAAGAAGAACGTAAATGCACCATTAGCAGATTTGGGTGGCATCCAAATGAAAATAAGTTGAGAAAAGAGGTCTTACTTTTGACCCGTCTCCAACGGGATACCCACAAGAACCTGGGCGGCGTTCCTCCAGTCCTCCTCTTTCTCATAAATTGTGGCTAGATGTTGTCTGATCGAAGCCACCTGCAAGTGCATGAGATTTGCTTAAATATGATCCATATGGTTCCAGCACTGAGTTGAGAGTATTTTTTATGACACATAGGGGCCTACCTGTTCTTCAAATGAGATTACTCTGGGCTGAATCTTCTCCAGGGTGAAGTGGCACACAGCTTTTGCAGTGCCGTCCGGTAGGTTTGGAAGGTGTGAGCAAAAGTCTGTCAACAGCTGTCTGGATATGACCAGGCTGACGTTCTCATTGACCACTGTGCAAGTGTGCGAAATAGGGGTGCTCATCAGTTTAAACAATGTAAAGAGAGAAATCCCATACAAAACAATTTAAGCTGATTCTATTCGATTTATATTACCAGATTAGTGTACTTAAATAATAGTGTACTTACTCGCTTCAACAAACGCTTTCAGTGCCTCAAGTTGTTCTGCATCAGTAAACTGTAGAGCCTTTTCTAATATTTGACGGTATCTGTCAGATGAACAGTACACAATTTTTGGAAACACATTGATTAGACTTTTCATTAGACATATACTAGACATACTCATTCTAGAACATTTCATTGGACAAAAATTTAGATACACCCCTGAATGCAAGATTAGTCATCAGTATTTTTGGTCATTTTTACCAGAAAAGAAAGACCTTCAAATTTTGCATTTGTCTGATGAAATACCATTTTTCAACTTTTAGGTGCACACAATATAAATTACCTTAAACCTAAAAGACGTAGGCTAAATTTTATGAGGTCTTTATTTTAGGAAATGTGGTTTTTAAGTTAACTTATTGCCATTACTCCAGTGGCCAGCACTTGCAAAATTTACCATTAAATCCTTAAATATATTATCATACGACTATTTATAAATGATTCTAATAGCTACTACCCATTAACAACTTATAATAACTTATTTCGGTTTTTATCAAACAAATCTATGCATGTTGACAGGTATCATCTGTGCATATCCTCACGCTAGCTAATGTTAGCCTGTAGTCATCTCATCTGCAGCATCGCATCTTTCATAATATGGGAAAAACCTACAGAATAATACATCCGTGCAATAGGCAATTAGTAAGTAACAATACTGGTAAATGACTTGAAATGACATACTTCCCAGCTAGATCTTTATGAGAGCCACTTGAGTTCATCAGCTGTGCGAGCTCCTGCCTCACGCCGGACGCCATTTTCCTCGTCACTCAAACAACAACACATGCAGCGGAACACCAGAGGGCGCCACTCACTCACGCCCTGCCTGGGGAAACTGCACATCACACACTGACCACTAGAGGTAGGCTTTTTTTGTTGTTGATGTTATATGAATTTATCAACCAAATTTAAATTTCATGTAAATTTCACGTTTTTCTTTCCGCATTCATGTCCTTTAATCAGTAGTTTTCAACTTATACCTTTATCACCCCGACTATCAGCCAACCTAAAGACCCTACTATACTTGAGGGCATCATTGCATCTCGTAAAAATCTTCCTCAGAAGTCTCAACATGACTGTTCTTTAGTGCCAGACTAACTGCAGTTTCAGACGTCTGGTCATTACTCTTTTGAGCACTAGACTAGACTACTGTTCTGTAATATTCTGTCTGAAACAGTTACTAAATGATATAATCCATATAGTCCCACATCGAATAATGAATAGTAACAAACATAAAGGCCAGTGGCTGCAGAGAAGGGAAACTGCAATATAATATCACTTAAAGATATGTTATCCACTAAAGCTAACTTATATTATATTATATTATATTATATTATATTATATTATATTATATTATATTATATTATATTATATTATATTATATTATATTATATTAATTATATTATATTATATTATATTATATTATATTATATTATATTATATTATATTATAAGCTAGATTTAGTGGATAACATCTATAAGTAAACAGCCTAATTTTTTATGGTAACAATATGTGACACTATATTTGTATTTACACAAATATAATTAAATCAAAATAAGCATTAACATATGGTGAAATTAGTCACTTTCTGATAATTTGTCATTGCCATTGTTTTTTTAAATAGTATACAAAAGGCTACATCAGTATTTCTGTTGCACTCTTCGTCCTTACACACATTTATTGTTTACTGCATTTTTATTACTTTATGTAAAACCTACATTGTAAGAGATGTCATATCTTAACTGATTGATATGGTGTTAACTGGCTTTTTTGTGTAATTTACTTGAACACTAACCCTAAATTTTGATTCAGAATTAAAATAAACACAGGAATTAGCCTGACATGATGATAAATGTAGCCTACTTTATATATATATATATATATATATATATATATATATATATATATATATATATATATTAATTTTTGATCACAGTCCATTCAACTTTTTATGTTTATAAGTAGAATACCTTTTTATTTTTTAGGGGTCTATTTTTATCAATATAATAAAAAAAAATAATGTCTTTTAGACCGAAAGAATGAGTAACATTGGCAGAATCGAATATAAAGGAACCATGGTCAGACCAAAATTGTTTGGATATCATATATATTGTCTCCTCTATATATTTTTTTGGGGGGTTTGGTTTAAAGATGAAATACAACTTTGTATACATTGCACAGAATGTATCAACAATACATCCAAACTCATCGGAACATATGGAAGAGACAAAAAATACATTGACAATGACCGTTAAAAGAGAAAGATACATTTAAATAGCTTTTTTAAGAACATAAAGAAAAGCAGGAACAAAATAAAGAAAGAAAAGAGGGGAAAAAACACCAAAACAAGTATTAATCATGGTACATCTCTTCAAAAAAAGAAATACATTTTTTGTTATTAATTATTCTTAGTGATTTGATTAAATGTTCTACTTCACATAATACATCTATAAAAGTAGGTATTTTCTTAAGAAACCTTTGTTTGTGAAAACTGAATTTTGCCACAAGGATAAGAAAGTTACCAGTAGACTCGAAAGATTTGTTTTGGTTTTCAAAAATAGCAAACAACATCCTTTATGTGTAAATTACAGTTTATATTAACTTCAGAAAAACAATAGGAACTCAAATCTTTCCAGAAAAGTGATGAAACATTACATGAGAAAAATAAATGACAAATATCTTCACTTTCTTTTTTACAGAAGGTGCATATATCAGCTACATCACAACATTTCGACACAAGAGCATTACAAGGGTATATATTATGCAAAATTTAACTTTATTGGGTATACAGTATTTATATGGTAATAACCATGTTTTCCTTCACTGAATGTTATCTATTTTAGAATCCCCCCAAAATGTTTCCTTCTGGAGAAATTGAGATTCGAGATTGATTAAATGGAAAAGGACATTGATGGATATTCATAAAACATTCATAAGATAGCAAATCACCATTAGAGTTGAATAGATCAGCAACAAAAATTATGTTTTTATTAAAACATTTATTAAAGAAGTCTGATCTATTTCTAATTTTAATATCCAAATTATTCCATAAGATGGTTTTGTGGGGGAAAGTTTCCAGGCTAACAAAGCTTGTTGATGAACTGTATCCAGTTTAACAGGTAAAGCACAAGTGGATACTCTACATGTGGAGTAGCTACTGAACGGACGGAAGTTGTCGCGTGACGTCGTTTGTTGTTTCCTATGAAGGCGTGGCTTGATTATGGGATGTTAGAGGTGAAATGGCGCTCGGCGCGGTATTTTAAACAATCGTCTTCGTCTGAGAGCGGATGATCGACACGATGCAGCACCGAGTTGGATTTAACAGTGCGTGACCAAGTGGAAACCGTTGAGGATTTCAGAAAAGCGTTTCGACACTCATCTCGAACAAGTGTAAGAAGTGCTTTAAGCTCGGGTGGGTGTTCAGCGAGGGGCAATATGATCTCAGCTAGTTAGCCGAGCTGCTAACAGTGTAGTGTCAGCTGATGTCCGTCCGCGCTCGCTCGCTCCAGAGCACGTCACACGCCCAGCTGTGAGCACAGATGATCGCTGTTAATGTTTGCTGGTCTTCTGCATCATCCACCAAATATAGCCAAAGGTTACTGGGGTCAGGGGTTGACGCGTCGCAGGAGTTAATGGTGGCTAACTGGTTAGCACCTGAGGCTACTATACCTGACAGTGAATGACAGCGAGCTGCTGGCCCGACGCGCCTGTCATCTCATGGATACATTTAGTCACTGGTTCACAATATTATTAACACTAACGCTATATATAGTGGCAGAGTGACCCGTTCTTTGTTATAAACAGTGAACATTATTTTGCGTATAAAAGTTTGCGCCTAGGACATTTGTTTTATGTTTGCACAGTGTGCAATGATTCAAAAGATGGAAAGAAATATAAGTATTTTAATTATTTCAGTTTTCTAAGATCTCTTTTATTATATATATATATATATGACATTAAGACTAAGAGAGTAACTGAGTGGCTTTTGTTTGTGGGACAGACTTTAATATTACATTTTTATTTCACGTAGTATTTGTATTAATTCCCTTTAATCAAAATCATAACAGAGCACAAAGATGAAGAGAACATTGAAATGAAAACTATTTTTACTCTTGTTGTTCAAAACCTGTATGGCTTTCGTTTTCTTTATTCAGGCAGAATGACAGCTTCAGTCTCTTCATTTTCACTCTATGAAAAAGATGCACTGATAGTGAATGGTGAGGCTGTCAATCTGATAAACATATCTTTTTTTGTTCCAGTTATGCGGGTTTGAATCGAATAATGACAGATTAATAGTTTTAATTCTCAAAACGATACACTTTATTTGTCTATAGTTTGCTCCTCCTTTGTGCTCTAACTCTGACAAAACAATAAATCAAGTTGTTGTTTTTTTCTTCTTCTCCTGTTTCTCGTGTCCGAACTGATGACGAGATGAAAATGGCGGATCTTTCGAAATCCAACCCGGCCTGAAATAGACAAGCGGCGCGTGTTAAACTCCCAATAGCAGGACTCAATTCAGGAGGCAAACGTCCCAGTCTACAATAACTCTCATGCTGCGCTCTATGTCTTGTTAATATCGATATTTCCATGGCAACAGAATAGACAGGAAAGCAGGCGCGTCGAATATCAACAAACTCCATCTGATGTGAAACTGACAGTTTTTGACTGAATTAACTGTTGAGGTAAAGGATTAAACACGGATTGTTATTCTCAGGCATGTACAGAGAGGCCTGCTGTTGTTTCACGGTTTTTTAAAACGGCAATAAATGTCACGTTTAGCGATTAAACGCATGCATAAAAATGTTGTTTTAGTGCGGCTGTTTAAACCACAATATCTTAAGCAGATAACTGCTGTTATTATTTGCAGATGGTCAGGTTTATGGCTAGTGAGTGTTGGCTGTGACAGCTGTTCTTAACATGTAACTGTGCGTTAACTGCTGGTTAGCTCCTGTGCTAGTTAGCCACATAGCAGCTGAGCATAAACAGTTTCTTTACACTGCGCGCGACGCGACGAACGCTGTCAGCAGTGGAGACTGTGGGTGATTGGAATGGGAGCGGTCCGGTCGCGTCGCGTCGCGCGCAGTGTGTACAGCGTTTAGTAAACATGGAGATTTGAATGGCCCGCCAGCTGACTAGCAGAATGTATGTGACATAACTATTAGTGCTGATGTGCTTGATACGGTGAGATCTGTTTTATATATTGTGTACAATGTGTTTTTCATTCCCAAGTGCTGCAGTCTTTATGTGTGGATATTGTAATGTAATGCCTCATGTATATCATTAGAAACTTGATCATTGTTGTACCCACTACAGTATTTTTCAGTTTTCATAAATGCTGTCTAGACATGATTATAAGGCTGGAGAGGTTATGATTATTACATGCACGGCAAAAAAGGCGTTAGTGCTAGGAAATTCAGTGGGCTTTTTCACCTTTTTAAAGGTGGACCTGAATGTAAATTGTCTGGTTTCACAGAGAGGGCTTAGATTAAGCCAGGATTAAGCCTTAGTTCAATTACAACATTAAAGGGTTAGTTCACCCAAAAAATGAAAATTCTGTCATTTATTACTCACCCTCATGCCGTTGCACACCCGTAAGATCTTCATTCATCTTCGGAACACAAATGAAGATATTTTTGTTGAAATCCGATGGCTCAGTGAAGCCTCCATAGGGAGCAATGACTCTAAAGATCCATAAAGGTACTAAAAACATATTTAAATCGGTTAATGTGAGTACAGTGGTTCAATATTAATATTATAAAGCGACGAGAATATTTTTGGTGCGGCAAAAAAGATTTCAAAACATTGCTTCAGAGCGTTATGAATCAGCGTGTCGAATCAGCGGTTCGGAGCGCCAAAGTCAGGTGATTCAGTAGTTTGACACGCGATCTAAATCATGATTCGACACAGAAGAATTATAACATTCCGAAGCTTCCTGAAGCAGTGTTTTGAAATCGGCCATCACTAAATAAGTCATTATTTTGTTTTTTTTTGGCACACCAAAAATATTCTTGTTGCTTTATAATATTAATATTGAACCACTGTACTCACATGAACTGATTTAAATATGTTTTTAGTACATGAGATCATAATGGATCTTGAGAGAGGAAATGTCATTGCTCCCTATGAAGGCCTCACTGAGTCATCGGATTTCAACTAAAATATCTTAATTTGCGTTCCGAAGGTCTTACGGGTGTCATGAGGGTGAGTGATAAATGACAATATTTTCATTTTTGGGTGAACTAACCCTTTAAAGTACCTTTTATGAATGTGCTTTAGAAAAAAACTACTGGTGTGTGTCTTGAGACAAAACAATGGCACTGATACTGACATATTTAAGACATGTCAGTGCAATTTGCTTTCAGTTAAAACAGCTCAAACATGCATTTTACTCTGGGACTAGGCTTAAGCCTTGTCTATGAAACCTGGGGCATGGTTATTACTATTTTTAGTTTCATTTTTAAGAAAATTAGTAGTTCACCCCCCAAAAGTTAAACGGCTCCATCCAACAAACGCTGTGATTTCAGGGATATTTTAAATTTAGTTTTCCATACCCAGAAAAGTCATTGGAATTAATGAAGTCTTGTATAGTCATGGAAATTTCTCTAGTGCAGTTTTCTGATAAAAAAAAAATCAGATTTTGAAATCACTGATTTTGTGTTGAGTGAAAATTGCTTGAAAGCCATAATTATGTTCAATTTGTGAGAAACTTTGTCAGTCACTTATTTTTGTTCTTCAGTGAATCCATCAAATGGTTCACCGAATATTCTGAATCATTCTGCATTCAATACAAGCAATATTCAACCGGAGTGATTGAGACGAGTGAGAGAGAGGAGACGGGAGTGTCAATTCGCTGTCAGAGTGAATAGAGAGCGAGAATATGCAGCTGGTGTCGGTGTATCGATACTAAAGGAAAGGAGAATTGGAAACGTTTCAGAAATTTTAGTATCAAATATATATAATATCGAAATATCAATGTTTTTGACAACACTATAATAGCCCATTTATGATCGCTCCTTGGGATGCTACTGATTATCGACTATCTATTTAATTGTCAATAATAATTTAAGTGATAAACTTATCAATGGTCGCTTAACACCACAATAAAAGTTAATAGAATAAATGAGTAATAAGATTGATTAATCGTTATTTTACAATCGTTTATGGGAATTTATGTAAATTGACAAGCTGCTTCCAAGCTACAGTACCACTGAAAAGTTTGGGGTCAGTTAGAATTGCTTTTTATTTATTAAATTAAAATTGTTTTGAAATAAATAAATCGCTCATTTTATTTAGACTTGTACATTGTCACAAAATATTTCAAATAATTGCAGTTCCTTTTGAACTTTGTTTTCATCAAATAATCTGTAAAAAATTTATCAGATTTTAAAATGGTTAAATAGAAAACAATTATTTTAAATTTAATAAAATTACTATTTTTACTTTATTTAGAAATTGAATAAATGCTGCTTTGGTGAGCAGAAGAGACTTTCAAAAACAGTGAAGAGATCTTACTGCCTCAACTTTTGAACCGTCGTGTATTTACTGTACATTTATACTTTATCACTGATATATTCTCATCTCTTGCTTGTGGACGTTTCTGTTCTTTTATACATTTAATTTTTTTTTTCCCCCTAGTGTGTTTTCATTATCTTTATGCACGATGGATGTGGTGTCGCCTGAGCTCAACAGCCTCCTGCCTGATGAGATTATGGATACGGAAGCTATCGCGATGGAAGAGGAACTCCCTGCTGATCACCTCGCTCTTCCTCCTCCCCAATCTGAACCAGAGCCAGCGCAGGTTCCTATGGAAACAGAGGTGCCTGAAATCGTCAGCCTGTGTCCAGCCACCACGTCTATGCAGATGACCTCCACCTCCACTGATGCTCAGTGTAGCACCAGCACAGGAACTCAACTCCTCCTTGCCCCCTCCGGCCTCATGGCTGGCACCACCACAACCACCACCACCCCTGCCAAAACCACCAGTTCTGTGGTGACTCAAAACCTCCCCAAAATCTCCAGTGTTACTGTCCCAGCCAACCACCAGCTCATCATCAACAAAGTGGCCAGCTCCCCCGCTGCGGATGGCAAGCCTCCAGGCGCTGCTGTTCTCAAGCCAGAGGGCCAAAAACTCTTGGTTGCTGGCCTCAGTAAAACAGGGCAGCCCATTATGTTGGCTCTGCCCCACACTTGGAACAAGCCCGCCACTACCCAGGGCACAGGGGATGCCAAGGCCCAGCCGACGCAGATCAAAATGGTGACTGCAGTAGGAAAGCCTGTGATAGCTGTGAGCTCAGCCAGTCAGCTGATGGGCTCCTCCACAACACTGCAGGCCCAGCAGCTGAAGACACTTCAGGTGGGTGTTTATCAACCTCTCATTATTACACAAAGGATGCAGATGTTGCATAACTGAAGCAGCAGCCCACTCTGTGTTGTGTGTGTGATATTACTGTTTTATTTTAAGAC
Organism: Chanodichthys erythropterus; assembly: GCF_024489055.1. Lineage (NCBI taxonomy): Eukaryota > Metazoa > Chordata > Actinopteri > Cypriniformes > Xenocyprididae > Chanodichthys > Chanodichthys erythropterus. Next base: position 54,963,762 of record NC_090230.1, on the reverse strand, counting down.
CCCAAAGAGAAACTTTAATCGCAAGGATCTTTACTTTGGCCACAGTTTGTTTTTCGTGGGATATATACGTAATGTAAAACCCAGGTGTTAACTTGTATAGCAGCTGACTGGTTGTTAGTGAAATATTGGTTATTTTAGTGTCCATGTTACAGTGTAGTTTGTCCATTTAAGTACAGACTAATAATAATTAACTACATATACGTACTATAGGGTTAGGATTTGGGTGTGGTTAAGGGTTAATTGCATTTAATTATGCATAATTTATTGTTGTTACACATTACATATAGTTACTGTAGTAATAAGGACACTAAAATAAAGTGTTACGAAAATGTTACACACTTTCAAGCATGGAAGGAATAGAAGAATCTTCATATTTGTAAATGTTTTTTCTATAAGTGCCATTTTTATTACTATATTTTTAAAATTTGTTATTGCTATTATTTATAATATATTTATTTACAGTAGTCATATTTAAAAAAAAAAATGTTTACGTGCTTTTATTACTGTTGTTTCATCATTATTTATACTAAAATTATTTAAAGACTGTAAATGCCTTATGTTTTTATTGAATTATTATTTGTTTTATAGTCATAAAAAGAAATCTATAAGGAAATGTATTTTAAAATGAGCTATTATGATCTTTGGTATAACCATTTAAATCCATATTTGTAATTGTTTGTTTTTTAAAAGGAAAATGTCTTTTTTTTTTTTATATTGATTTTTTTTTTTTTTAAATCAATTATTTTTTATTGTTAATCATTATAGTATAATATTAATTTATATTAGTCATATTTAAATTTCTTTTTCTACGAGGACATACTTTTTATTACTGTATTTTTAACATTGTATATTTGTAAATGTTTATTTAAGGAAAATGCCTTTTTATCACTGTACTTTTGAAATTATTATTAATATTAACAATATAATATTTTATAGTCATTTTTAAATGTTTTTATTTTTCTATAAGGAAATGCATTTATTTTCTACAAGAAAAATGACATTTTTAATGCTGTATTTAAATCTTTAAATCAGCAAATATTATTATTATTATTATTATTATTATTATTATTATTATTATTATTTATTAAAAATGTAATATGGTTAATATGAATATAATACACCTAATGATGAAAGTACAGTCTTGTTCCCTGTTCAGTGTCTATAGTAGGCAACTAAAATCTCCAAGTATCGTGTTTCTCCTCACAGATCACAAAGAAACCACCAGTATCTACGGCTGGACCAATGATAACAAAGCTCATCATCACAAAGGCCCTGAACAATAAAGGACTGACCAGCCCATCTTCAGTGGCTCCTGTAGTTACTGGTAATCTTCTGTCTGTATTTATAACAAGAGCAAAAGTGCACTTGTCTTATCAGAACGATTAAGAAATCTAAATTTCAATCCTTTCTTTTGCCAACAGGGCGAGTTGTTACCCAGAGTACCCCGGTGACACCTCCACGCACCATTGCCATTGGCGAGACCGTCAGCACTGTGCCACAGAATACATCTGGTAACAGCAAAGTCGCCATCTCGCCGCTCAAGTCTCCCAGCAAGGTCTTAAATCTTTTAAAAGTAAAAACAGGCATTGCAATTACATTTACCTGTCTTTTGTGGTGGCAGTTGTTTTTTTTTGTTTTTTGTTTTGTTTTTTTTGATGATGGCCACACTCTTTCTCATGTTTCTCCTCTCTCTGTAGCTTACTGTGGTTTCGGTGGCCAGTCAGTCTCCAAACTCACCTCAGAAGTCTGTGACGCTGCCGCTCAATGTGGCTCTAGGCCAGCAGATCCTCACTGTTCAACAGTCTGCCACCACTTCTCCAGCTAAAGCAGGAACCAGCCAGTCTGCCGCACAGGTACACCCATCTAGAGCCCTCAAAAAAAACCAAACCAGTATGCTGTCCTGTCAAAAATACATTTTAACTGCCCCATCCTTCAATAACAGTCTCTTTATGCTTTATTACATTGTTATTTCGTGTACAACCACACTACAAAACTACATTTTTATGCTGTTTTTATGTACAGGCTGTAAAGCCAGTGCAGACGGTTACGGTAGGAGGGGTGGGAACATCTCAGTTTAAGACCATCATCCCCCTCACCACACCTCCCAACGTGCAGCAGATCCAGGTGCCGGGCAGTCGCTTCCATTATGTGCGGCTGGTAACGGCTACCACCGGCAGCAGCACCGCACAGACAGGCGCCAGCACCAACACCAATCCTTCCATCCAACCAGGTCAGTATATCACAGGCAAACCCATGTGTAGGGACGTACTGCATTGCACTTCAAAAAAGCTTATAATACATCATATCAATATATCAAGCTTATCATAATATATCATATCATAGAATATCATACAGCCAAGATGTTTTCCATTTTAATTTATACAGTATACATTTTCTGTTGTGCCGTACCATATTTGATAAAAAGCAATGTTTTGTTGTTAAAAGAGAAATTATAATTTAGTTATATTTTTATTTGTTTACATTTTTAAAAGATTGATTAAACGCTGATAAAATGTATATTTATTTTTTCACTTTTTTTTTTTTTTTTTTTTTTAAGCGTTGGCATAAACAGTGCAACAATTGACCTCTAACTGTATTTTTTATGAAATATTATAGTGAAACTGCATCACACTTTGAATATGAATGGTGAGCATATCAGTAACTTCAAGTCTCAGTTATTTGTTAGTTTCATTTAAGGAATTGGACTACATTGATCACACTGTTTTTTTTTTTTTGTTTTTTTTTGATTCAGTAAGAAATTTGAATGCTTTTATTGTCAATGCACAGCGGTACAACAAAATTCAAACTGCATGTCCTGGTAAAAGTAACACAAACAAGCATAATACAGAACACTGAGTAAAGGTAACACTTTACGATGAGGTTCATTAGTTCAACATTAGTTAACAACATTAGTTAACATGAACTAATAATGAACTGCACTTCTACAGCATATATTAATCTTTGTTAATGTTAATTTCAACATTTACTAATACATTATCAAAATCTTGTTGACATTAGTTAATGCACTGTGAACTAACATGAACAAACAATGAACAACTGTATTTTCGTTAACTAACATTAAGGAAGATTAGTAAATACAGTAATGTATGTATTGCTCATGGTTATTTCATGTTAGTTAATACATTAACTAATGTTTAACTAATAAACATTATTGTAAAGTGTTACCCGTAACACACAAGAAGCAAATTCAACATAGCAGCAAGAATAGATAAATAAGCAGTATATTGCACAATCCGATGTGTATAAACAGTCTTGTGTATAATGTGCGTGATTGTTAATAATTGTTAGTGAAAGCCCTAGTCCAATGTATTACTCAGTTCCGTAAATAATTATGAGTTTAGTTCTTTTATGGCACTTGGATAAAAACTGTTCCAGTCTAGAGGTGTGGACCTGAATAGCGCCTCCCAGAAGGCAGCAGTGTGAACGGACTGTTTCCTGGGTGATTGTGTGCTGCACCACACAGGCATCTGGCTCTGTATATATTAGTCAGTGAGGGAAGCTGCGTCCTTATAATGTTCTGTGCTGACTTCCTGACTTTCCAGAGCCTTTTTATCAGCCATAGTGCATAGTGCACCACACCAGGATGTCCTACTTGATGATACTCTCCACAGAACACTAAAAAATAGGCTCATAAGAGTCATTCTGTGATCAGGCTACAGTCAAACCAAAATTTATTCTGTAACCTTGAACATTTCATTCATTATTACAGTTTATTTGCTATGGTTTAAAAAATATGGTGGTAATAAAATATGACAAGATCTCAGAGTTAAACTGTCAGAAAAAAATTAATATGAATTATGTCAGATAATACTTAAGCAAAACATGGTCAGGTCAAAGTGTCTGAATAATTTTTGGTCCCAATTTTTTATCAATTTTACTGGTAGTCCACTGTATGAAGAATTTGGATATACTATATCAGTTTATTTTGCTTTATTTTATAAAAAATTATACCTATTGTATGAATAATTTTTGGTTTGACTGTACATTGTTTCATAATATAGATTCAGTCATTTTATTTTATTTATTTATTTATTTTTTAGTTGAACCAGTTGGTTTTTGGTTCCCAACTGTACCCCTTTGACTGTCTTTGATAATTTAACTTGTCATGAACTATTGTTTTTATAGTGGGTGCACTGCAGCATTCCATTTTTCAGAATGATTTTAATGCCAGGATTGTATATGAATATAGGAATTTAAGAAAATCTAATAACATTTATTTACTGTTGTATTGTTTGTAAAGCCAAGCCTGTGATGATGAATGCTGCGGTGCGGATGTCTGTACCCATCGTCCCAGCACAGACCGTGAAACAGGTACACAGTGAAAGCCTAGTTTCTTGCCACAGCAGTTCTTCACACATACCGCACACAATGACACCATTCTAATGAATGGTCTTGCAGCTTGTGGTCTGTTTGCTGTTAAAGGGTTAGTTCACCCAAAAATGACATTTCTGTCATTAATTACTCACCCTCATGTCGTTCCAAACCTGTAAGACCTTTGATCATCTTCGGAACTCAAATTAAGATTTTTTTTTTTGATGAAATCCAAGGGGTTCTGAACAACAATTTCTTTTCTCCCCTGTCAGTCTCCTATGCAGTTGACGTAGTGTACGCAGTGCAGCGCTTCTGTGTTCTACGTCAGAATGCTGACTCATTATTGGCCGGCTCCCGCATCAGCATCACATGCATGCGCCATGGCGCTCATATGTACACCGTCGGCCAATACTGAGCTGGTGTTCGGACATAAACAAGGAAGCGCTGCACTGCGTTCACTACATCAACTGCGTAGGAGACTGACAGGGGAGAGAAAACATTGTTGAATAAAGTTATTTTTGTTTTGTTTGTTGCTCGCAAAGTATTCTCATCACTTCATAACATTAAGGTTGAACCCCTGTAGTCACATGGACTATTTTAATGATGTCTTTAACCCTTGTGTGGTCTTCGTTTGGGAAGTACACTCAGGGTCTTCGGGGTCTGCACAGACCCCAGGCAACAAAATGCAATTTTGTAACAAAATACTTTTTTTTTTTTTTTTTTTTTTTTTTAACTGTTTATTGATGTTTTTACTCCAGCTTTTGGAGGATTTATCATATATTTTTAAATTTATATAAATAAATTAAAAAATATTTTTTAAAATGGGTTTTTATATAAAAACAGCTTTTTATGTAAAATTCACTTTATAAAAACCCCACATTTCTTCTAAATGTCATTCATGGGGATAACATGGATAATTTGACATGGTTTAGTGTAAGATTTTTGCCCATCTTTTGGAAAATGCCGTTTTAAAAGTAAAAAAAAAAACATCATTTTTACCAGTAGATGGCTGCAGAGCTCCACTATATGCTATGCTATGTGACTGACTGAAATGCATCTTTTCATAAGGGTTTTTTTTTTTTTTTCTTTTTTTTTTCAGTTGGATTCATATCTAAATATTATGAAATCACAATTATAACAGTAAAAGCTACTTTTTGTCAAAGTTTAGTATTTTTTTGTAATGAAAAAAAAATCATTTTTTTAAGATTGTTACATTATGATGAGACTCATGATGAGACTCATTTAGAAATGGGACAAAATTCATCCTCAAAATCAACATTTTTGAAAAACTTTTCAGTACATAAAAATGCTAAACTTTGACAAAGTAATTTTTATTGTTATAATTGTGATTTCTTAACATTTAGATATGAATCCAACAAAAAAAAAACTTTAGAAAAGATGTCTTTCAGTCAGTCAAATAACACAGCACATAGTGGAGCTCTGCAGCCATCTACTGGTTAAAGTGATATACAGTTTTAAAAGTAAAAACATTTTTCCAAAAGATGGGCAAAAATCTTACACTAAACCATGTCAAATTATCCATGTTATCCCCATGAATAAAAGTTAAAAATGTGGGTCTTTTATAAAGTGAATTTTACATAAAAGCTGTTTTTGTATAAACAAATATTTATTTTATTTATTTATATAAATTTAAAAGCTCTGACAAATCCTCCAAAAACTAAAGTAAAATCATTAATAAACAGAGTAAAATTACTTTTGTTTTTTTTTAAAAAACAATTATTTTGTTACAGAATTACATTTTGTTGCCTGGGGTCTGTGGAGACCCTGAGTGTGATGTTTTTATGTTAGTGTAAAAAAAAAAAAAAAACAAGATATCACTCCAATTTTTTTTCTTTGTAGATCTAGAAAGTGTTAACCACTGTAAAAGTTTCATGTCATTTGGACAAAGATAACTTTTTTTTTTTTAATTATTATTTGAGCAAATGTCGTTTGGCGTCTAAAAAGACCCTATAAGGGTAAATACCGTTCTGGACCTCAAAAGGTGCAATGAAGTTGCTGTCTATGACATGACATGAGGGTGAGTATTTAATGACAGAAATTTCATTTTTGGGTGAACTAACCCATTAATAATCTGTAACTCAACAGTAACATTTCAGTCATCTTGAATTGTATATATTTTTTGTGCACAGGTTGTACCCAAACCCTTAACGTCAGCAGCTCAGGTGGTGACCACCACTCAGACCCCCCAGCGTCTCATCATGCCAGCCACACATCTGCCACAGATCCAGCCTAACCTCACCAACCTGCCGCCTGGCACTGTGCTCGCCCCCGCCCACGGCTCTGGAAACATGGGCTACGCTGTGTTGCCGGCCCCATACGTTACGCAGGTCCGTATGTCAGTGGTGGAGAAGGACTGATGAGTTTGGTTGCTTGTTTTTGTTAGATTGTCTCACCTTGCTTGTTCTCACAGCTCCCCCAGCCTGCATTTGTGACTTTGACCAGCAGCTCCACCTTCTCAACAGCCACTCCCATACAGACTCAAGCCAGGCTTTCACTCAACGGGTGAGCCGAGCGCCACATCCCTTGCTATTACATGTATTTCAGTTGCATCAAACAAAAGTTTTCATCAACCCTCTGGTTACATTCTGCATGTGCTTTATTACAGTTTATCAACATCTGAAGCAACATCAAGGCCGAGAAAACCCTGCAACTGCACACGGTCACAGTGTCTGAAATTGTATGTTCCTCAGCATTTGTTAACATTCTCTGAAAATGGCCCATATAAAGGGTGCAATCAGTTTCAGCTGCTACATTTGGCAAGCGCTTTCATAGTTTCCAAATCCAATTGTGTGATTTTTACAACAACTTCCTTCCTTTTTAACAACCTGCAATTCAGTTCTCATACTGTCAAATTCACCAGCAAGGACAGTTAATTCTGACAGACAGGATGTGGGGATTATCAGAGGTGCAAATATGATTTTACATTTTATTGCTCACAAGCACTACCTGTCAAGCAGTTTAAATATTGACATAAATATTTCTTTCAAGCTTTGCCTGTAGCATTTCATGTACTACCATTCAAAAGTTTGGGGTCAGTAATTGTTTTTTTTTATTGTATTTTTTTTTTTTTTTTTTGAAAAATTAATACTTTTATTCAGCATTTATACATTGATCTAAAGTGGCAGTAAAGACATTCTTTATATTACAAAAGATTTCTATTTCAAAAATTTTAAGTGTTATATTGAACTTTTTAATTGACATCTTGAAAAAAATCTCCACAAAAATATGAAGCTTCACAACAGTGATGACAAGAAATGATTCTGGATCATCAAATCATCATATTAGACTGATTTCTGAAGGATCATGTGACACTGAAGACTGGAGTGATGATGCTGAAAATTCAGTTTTGATCACAAGAATAAATTACATTTTAAAATGTATTCAAATAGAAAACAGTTATTTTAAAATGTAATATTTTTAGAGATGCACAGATGTATCAAACGTTTTTGATCAATTTAAAACCATCATATCAGCTATTAGCATGAAAAAGGCTGATATAAGAAACCGATAGATTTTTATATCACTCCATAAAGGAAGGAGTTGTACACTATCTTTCTGTTTATTAATTAAATATGTAATGTTCTCTAATAAAATTAAAAATAAGTTAATGTTAAGAAATATTTGATAGGAAAAATACGTTAAGGTTGTCTTTTTTTTTTTTCTTTTTTTTTTTATATCTTTCTTCGTGCCTCCCTTAAAGCGTTGGCCTGTTGAATGTTAAATGGATCCATGTTCAATGAAAATAATTTCATGATGCAGCAATAAACTAGCTAGTATACTTTAATGCATGTGTTTCTGAACTTTGCTCATTTAAAACATGATGAAAGCAGTAATCTGTAATGACGGATTAAAACAGTAATTTTTATTACAAAAGTTCAAAAAGTGAGCAAACATCTGTATCAGCCAGTAGTTGTTTAAATTGGTATTAGCCAAAAAAATCCTATATGTGCATCCCTAATCAAAATATCTGTTTTTACTGTATTTAATTCTCAAATCAAGGCAGCCTTTGTGAAAAGAGACTTTACCTTTCCCAAACTTTTGAACTGTAGTGTAACTCTTGGGCATCTGAAGTTCTGAAATTTTGCTGAATTGTTTTATGAATTGTATTTTGCGTTTACTCTATAAGAGTTTGATGTCTCTCGTCTCTCACAGGTATTGTGATTGCTTTGCCAATGGGGAGTTCTGTAACAACTGTAACTGTGTTAACTGCTTCAACAACCTTGATCATGAGAGTGAAAGACTGAAGGCCATCAAGGTAACGAATGACTGCCTTTCTATAGATCTTCTTTGTCTCGCTGATCAGGACAGTTCTGCTATAATACTTTGAAGTGCATAGGCATCAAATGAAGCATGATGTGTTTTTGCCCAGGCGTGTTTAGACAGAAACCCCGTAGCTTTTAAGCCCAAGATTGGTAAAGGCAAAGAAGGGGAGTCGGACAGGAGACACAGCAAAGGCTGCAATTGTAAGAAATCTGGCTGTCTGAAAAACTACTGCGAGTGTTATGAGGTGAGTGTTTTCACAGGTCAAAGATTGTGGAAGTGCCCAAGGCCTTGTCATATAGAAGATGTGGTTAGTTTTCAGTTGTGTTGAGGACCAGATATCATTCTGATGTCCATTCGCATTAGGCAAAGATCATGTGTTCGTCCATCTGCAAATGTATGGGCTGCAAGAACTTTGAGGAGAGTCCTGAGAGGAAGACGCTGATGCACCTGGCCGACGCTGCAGAGGTGCGGGTCCAGCAGCAAACTGCAGCCAAAACCAAGCTGTCCTCACAGATCTCAGATCTGCTCACTAGAACCACACCAGCCATCACCAGTGGAGGCGGAAAGTAAGTCTTTCCTTTTCATTTGTCTGCTCTTTAATACCACAGTACCTTTTGGGGTGTCCTTCAATCTGTCCAGCTATCTATATGTCCCACAGCCTCCAAGCAATGGCCAATGAACCACCAGAACACCTTAGCAACTCCCTAGCAGCAACCCAGGACACTTTAAAAACCTTCTAGTAACTTCCTTGCAGTGCCTTAGCAAAGCAGTGCTTTTCCCAAAGCCAACTATGTTCCCAAGTTCCTTCGTTACCAATTGAGTTCAATGGAACTTGTTGAATAACTATGGTTTTGGGAAACGCACCGCACCCTGTTTGATTACAGTATATCACTGCTCACGTATTTTGAACTTTGTTTTACCCCTAAACGAAGAACAAAAAAAGAACTGCTGTGAGTATATCGGGGCCTTTAGCAACAGAAATGGCTTTGCATTCTGCTAGCAGCTGTCTAGTTAATGTTAGAAATGTTCGAAAATGGCCTTCCTTTAATAATTTAAATGTTAATGAATTTCTCTTTAGGTTGCCATACACATTCGTAACAAAGGAAGTGGCTGAAGCGACGTGTGACTGTTTGCTGGAGCAGGCCGAGCAGGCGGAACTGACCAACCAGCCTCAGGCCGTGGCGGAGCGCCTCATTCTGGAGGAGTTTGGGCGCTGCCTCAGGAGAATCATCAGTTTTGCTGGCAAAGCCAAGACGGACTGTCCCATCAACTGCTAGACCTGGGCCTGGCAAAGCCATGACTGAGAGCCCTTCCGCCCGTTTGGGCCCCGCGGCCCAGTGTGCTGCTTAACCTAGAGTGGAGGCCCACTGAGGGCACTTCTGTCGGCCCCTCGTATGGACACACAGGGCCTTCTGATAAAGAGAGACAAAGCAGAACTTTCCATTGGCCTCTGAAATCTATTGCGTGACCGTTACGCCAGAGGACGCACTTTTCTGTAGGAGGACTACAGTACTTCATTGTAGCCGCTGCAAGTGGACTTGCACTGTTTGCTTTCCTGGAAGGGGGTTTATTTTAGAACATTCGATACTATTTTAAGGTAGTTTGTTTTGTTTGGCAACGTTTTCCACTTTTAAATGTGTAATCATGGTATTTCTTTGTCTTTTAAAACTGGATTTTCATATTACAATTCACTGTCGTCAGAAAGCCCCCCCCTTTTTTTTTTTTCTTACTGCTAATAACCTTGGGATATATCCGGATGCAGAAGGAACTTCCTCGCTCATGTCATTAGCGTCTGATCATGACTTGTATACAGTAAGTAGCCTGTACTGTAGCTTCATTTATATTTATTTGCTTGCAGCAGATTTTGTTTGTTGACCAGAATCGGGTTCCATCTTCACCGTTCCATTTGTGTTCCAAGAGTACAAACGTTCAGCCGGGTCAGTCTGAGGGAGGCCGCACTTCATTCCGGACAGGACGAGACTGAAGCAGAGCATGAAGCTGCTGATCTCTGTACAGATATCCTGTACTACAAACAGTGCTTACAGCCAATATATATATGATAAGATTAGATTTAAATCTTTACTAATGAAAAACAATCAGCTAAATAAGCTTTGTAATGAGTTTTAAAGCTTATTTCTTCATCTCAGTCTACAGATAAATTAAGAACCTCCTCAATAATTGTTTTTTTTTTTTTTTTTTTTTTTTTTTTTGGCAAATGATAGCTGATAAGCTCTGTCAGGGCTTAATTAAACCAAACCTTTCCATACATGGAGTTGACACAGTTAGGGCTAGAAGGGATACAACTATGGCCAGATTGTCCTACTAGGTATGTGCACATCAAAAGTGTCATTTTTGTCATACTGAACAATTAATTACTGTATTTGCATTATTGTAAGAGTAGGTTTAGGGCTGGGGTAGGTGTATACGTTAACAAAACACAATCTGATAAGTAGCAAATGTAATTATTTTATGGTGAGATTTTTTTTTCATAGCTGTATCCCTTCTAACCACAAAAAGATGAAGCATTTAGTCGCTGAAATGCTTTATGGGTGAATCTCATGAAACCTGTCAAGAACATGTCCAGTCCATTTTATTACACTCCAAAATAAAATGCATATTGCTTAATGAAAATGAAGCATATTTTAGGACCTATTAATTTTGTTTGTTGTTTTTTTTTTTTTTTTTGCATTTTTGGATTATATTCATGATTATAAAGTATACTACCCATCATCATTATGCATAAAATCAGAGAAATCTGATTCTTATTACTGTAATTACAATTTTTTTAATAAGCTCCAATTTCATTTTTTTCTATAATTATATTTGTAACGTTATTTTACAGTAATCAAAATTTGATTTTGTTGTTGTTGTTTATAAAGAATTTTCATAAACGCTATACATTGCCCGGCCCAAAAAAGTCACTGTTTGGATTTAAATAGGCAAATGCTTAAGAGTGTATGATTGGATCATTATTGCAGTGATTATTATGTTTCTAGCATTTTATATTTGGCAGCACTTCTTCTAACCCTAACTGATGGAGTGTGTAGCTTTTCATTTCCTAAACAACCATGTAGGAAGACACATCATGGCCATATTCCAGGATGACAATGTCAAGATTCACCAGGCTCAAATTCTAAAGAATAATTTTCACACATTTGCCACCTCTGAGTCAAAAAATCGATGCACCTTCTGATAGAAATAATCACAACATTTATATCCATCAAGAGGTTCATCAATTTGTGGTCAAGATCTTGTATTGACAATGCAGGAGTCAAGCACTCTGTAAAGTCTCCTCCAGCACATCCTAAAGACTTTCAGTCAAAGAAGGAATGTAGCCAATGTTGGATGAATCTTGACATTGTCATCCTGGAATATGGCCATGATGTGTCTTCCTACATGTTTGTTGAAGAAATGAAAGGCTACACACTCCATCAGTTAGGGTCAGAGGAACTGTTGCCAAAAATATAACATGCTCGAAAACTTAATAATCACTGTAATGATGATCCAGTCATAGACTCTTAAGCATTTGCCTATTTAAATCCAAACAGTGACTTTTTGGGTGACTTTATAAACAAAAAATCTCATTTTGATTCACATTACTGTTAAAAAAAACACCTTAACATTAATTAAAATGTAAACAAACAAAACTGAAATTTCATCTTATTTTTGTACAAATATAATTTTACAGTAGTAATTAGAATGAAAAATAAGATTTTTGTGTATGATTTTGGTTATCTAAAGATAAGCAATATAAATAATGCTATAATTACTGTAATTGATAATTTAATTAATTTTATGGCTTAATTAGTTTTTACTTTTTAGTAGCATAAAGTCTATGTGGTCCTAAATGTGGGATTATGTGTATATAATCCCATTTTTAAATTTTTTTTTTTTTTGGACTTAGTTTTGGGGTGTAATATGATGTGAACATGTTCTCTTTGTGATTTTATTCTTTGTGCCATAATGTGGTCTATATTAATGGCTATTCCTTTTTGAAGGCAAGTAACAGAAACAATACAAGGTAGATCAGCAAAAAAAAAAAAAAAAAAACCTGAACTAAAGGTCATCTGTAGGTATGGTTTAGGCCATGATTTGTTTGGCACAGGTGTTTAATAAGACTTTCAAGCATCATCGAGATGAAGTAGAAACGGACGGGCTGCTGTTCAGGACGTTCTTCTGCATAGTGCCTTCTCACATATCAGCTCTAACGATTCTTCACTGTGCTTAGTGGAAGTCACGGATCACCCTTGATGAATGAAAAATCTGTTGTGTGTAATATGTCGTAAATAGTTTTTAATCTGCTTTTACTCAGTTTTATTTTGTAATATGAGACGGCTAGAACTAATAACAAACATAATTGTATTTTTCCCAGACTCACAAATATACTTGTTGAATGCAACTTTTATTTGTCGGTTAACAGACCATCACACTGTCATAAAGCCATGTGATTCTTTGACGTTCTTACTGAAGGTTTCTGATCTCGTGCCCTGCATTTCACAGCATATATATTTAAATTTCACTATTAAACAGCTGGTTAAGTGAGTCTGTGCAAGTGGTTTAATAAAATGGTTGAATGGGGCAAACTGCTTATACACCTTATGCCTTAATAACCACCTCTCAGGGCTTTTTATGTAAATATCTTCATAACTAATAATATGTTTATTTAGTTGCATGACTTCAAGCAATTTAACAAGCTCTGCTAAACTACTCCTGAGTCACATTATTGCATTATAGTCTTTCAACAGCTATTTTGGATATAGCTTCTTTTTTTTTTTTTAGAATATCGTTATAACCGCATCTTCCAAATAATGCATAAGCCCACAATCTATTTAAACTGTTCTGCTGGCATTGCTTTGCTGTAGAGAAGTCTTAAAGGCATGAAGATGCAGGGTTCCTCACCTGTGCCATCCAAAACTCTCATCTTTCCAGTGTTTTAGTTCTTGTTCGTATTTTATGGTGATAAACATATCATATTCTAGACCCTTTCCTCCACTATATTTCTGACAGATGCAAAAGATTTTCAGGTTGTACTTTCTTCAAAAAAGATGATGATGATGATGATGATGAACAATGAGTTCATAACTTTGTATGTAGCCAGTTAATGTTATCTTGTAAAAATGTAAATGAACATTAGTGATCCTTTGTACCTTTCTTGAAAATTGCCATGATTTTTCTTTTTCTTTCATAAAGTAAGCCCTTCACTAATGTGTAAATGTTTTCCAGTTTGGTTTTTATATGGTTATATGTAAAAGGCAGGTGTTGTGTAACAGTTTGAGTTTTGTTGACTTTGGCCATTGCTGCAATTCTAATCTTTTCTGTTTGTCCCTTCTTTTCTGTTTAACATATACCATGTCTGTCTACATGATTAAAACACCACGTATCACTCAGAATTAAAATCCCTCTGAAGATACATTAAAGTTGAAAATAAAAGCTGCAACTCATTTGAATAAACATTTAAAGTTATTTTTCAGAGTCAAATTGATTACACTGACCAATAACAATGTTGCTAAAACCTGTTCTAGAAAATACGGAAGAGAATTAGGGCCAAGCAATAATAAAAGCAACATCTCGAGATGGTTTTATTTTAAATTTCGAGAAAAAAAGTTAAATTTTCGAGAAAAAAGTTGAGATAAAATGTTGAGAATAAACTCATTAAATTAGGAGAAAAAACTAGTAAAATTTCAAGAAAAAAGTTGAGATAAAATGTTGAGAATAAACTCATTAAATTATGAGAAAAAACTAGTAAAATTTCAAGAAAAATGTTGAGAATAGACTCGTTAAATTACGAGAAAAAACGTTACATTGAGAAAAAAGTCGAGATAAAATGTTGAGAATAAACCATGGAATAAACTCGTTAAATTACGAGAATTTGTTTTTTAAATTTCGAGAAAAAAGTTGAGATAAAATGTTGAGAATAAACTAGTTAAATTACGAGAAAAAACTTGAATTTCGCGAATTTGTTCTTGAAATTTAACAACTTTAATCTCGAGATGGTTTTATTTTTTTATTATTGCTTGGCCCTAATCCTCTTCCGTACAATACAATTTATAGATGTAATAATTTTAAACAACATGACGGTGAATAAATGATGACAATTTTCATTTTTGGGTGAACTATCCCTTTAAGTTAGGCCTAGAGAAGAGACCATAACTTCTTTATATGTAGAATTCCCATATTGTGTTACCCAAATGTTTTTATGTAATAGTAGCTAATATTTGCCCTGATATTTCTATTATAGACGCCTTTATATTTACTTACATTTACGACGTGTACCGACTAAATAAAGCATTTAAAAACTAAACCTGTGGTCCAAACGTTCAGTTGCTCCAATTCTCCAGATGGCGCTCTTAACACTGAAACAGTTGACAAGCTCATTCCGAAGAAGACAAGAGAGCTGCGTTTTTTGTTTTTTTTTGTTTTATCAGAGGAGACCATGCAACCCATTTTAGGTTCAATTTATTGATTTGACGCAGATTTTTAGAAGTAGTTTCTACTGTTTAATATATAGAGCACTTGTGGAAATGGCCGCAAACCCGCCCGGACAAGGTAAATATTGCTGTATATCAGTATCAGCTGTCAGAAACAGCTGTAGTGTCATTTCTGAAATTAAGCTTGGTGAATATGATGGTATACTCTTTAAATCATTTTCAAAGTCCCTAAATATTAAAAGTTAAGTTATACAGTGCGATTACTGGCATGTGGCCTATCAAACATTTACAAATAAATCTTTAATTAATCGTTGTATCACTATCACACAGTGTTTATATAAGATTGGCTTTAAATACTGTTTTTTTCTTGCTTTAGATTAACTATTTTACTTGTACATTTGTTCTTGATAGGATTTCAAAACAAAAACAGGGTTGCTATTCTAGCTGAGCTGGATAAGGAGAAGAGACGCCTGATTCAGAGTCAGTCGATGAATAATCCAGGAGCCAGGTACTGTTTTAAAAACATCACTATAAAAGAAAAAAATATATATATATTTTTTTATACTCATAACATAAAGTCATAACATACAATATAATGTGTTTACCCAGCATTCCACTCTCTAGACCAGCAGTAAATAAAGAGTTCAGGGATCAGGCTGAACAGCAGCACATTGCAGCACAGCAGAAAGCAGCTTTACAGGTACCATAAACCTTATGTTTAGAATTTCAGTATTTATTTATTATTGATAATGTCCATCAGATGAGTATTTCTCTCTGGTTTGGTTTCAGCACGCACATGCACATTCATCCGGCTTCTTCATCACTCAGGATTCATCCTTTGGTAACCTTATACTGCCTGTTTTACCAAGACTCGACCCGGAGTAAATAGGCATCAGCTAGGACTGTTACTGTTTTGATCAATTTGCTACTCATGGACATGCTAGATGATTTTCATTTTTCATGAAATTTTTTTTTTTAGATTGTTGTATGCTAGTCAGTATTTTTCATGATTTTACATAAAATGGAGAAAAGTTAAACATTATTGTCTTGTCATTTTTAATATATGTGATTGATGTATAAACATGATTCCACTGTTATTTTGTTGGGCAAGAACAGCTATGTCTGTCCAATACAATTTATTGACCATAATCCACAATTCCAAAGGTAAAACTCAACAATACAGCAAAATTGAGTTGTTGTAATACAGAGTTTATTGTGAGTGATTGCAGGAATGTAGTACGAAATAATCAATGGAGCTGTAAAAAAAAAGTTACAAATCTAGTAGAATTGTGGCACTTCATAATTTAGCCATTAAAGTATTTTCTTCCCTATTGTCACGCATATCAGAGAGAAACAGCTTCTCGACAAAAGAAAAAATGTAGGGTGGGACTTGATTTTGTCCATTGGGAATTGATTGGATAGTTGTGGTTTGCTATTGGTGGATCTCATGTGAGTGACAGGTTGTCCCGCCAGTAAATGCATTATCAGAGAAGTGGCTGAAAAAGAGGGTAATTTTGATTAACGATTTACGCATTTAATCAAATATGTGCATGGATAAATCATTTATAATAAATATACTGCATTATTACGTAAAAATAAGAATTGTCAATTTTGATTTTATGGTGACTTTAAAAACTAATGTCGTGAGATAAAAAAAAAATAATAATAATAATGACTGTACGCATGTTACAGGGTTGCTTTATTCATGGTAGTGTATTTGTTTCTCAGCTGATTTAGTTCATGCCTCAAACACCATAATTTGTAATCATTTCTGTTGATAACCTAAAGCAATCCTTCTTGTGTATGTTAAAGAATATATTATATCAGGCACGTATGTTGAACAGGCACATATCTGTAATATATGTTAACACATACAGTATCTAAAAATGTAACATCTGATAAGTGCTTACTACTTAAGAGAACATCTACAGCTACATTAACACAGAACATTTCCGAGACAGGAATATATGAAGGAAAGCAGGATTAGTTCCACTACATTCATATGTCTACAACATATACAAAATAACTGGACTGACACTTTAACTTTATCTTCAAACTCGTAACTGTTGCCATACACAGTACGAACATCAAAATTGGCATTCAAATGCCTTTGTAATGAAACTGACTTAATACTGCACTGGATAATGAATAATTTGCATTGCACATAGCAAGACAACTGTAGTTACATTATAACATGACAAAAAGACAACTTTATACGTAGTTTCATACACATTGACAAAAACAACAATTAAGACTTTGCTTACCTAATAGAACAGAGCACTGAGACATAAAACAAGATGAACTTATTCAATCGTACAATTGAATTTAAAGCTGCCATGTGTCTGTTCGTCAATGTTAAATACTTTTCCTATCCCAGATTAATGTGATGAGACTTGCAGCTGTTTGTAGTTTGACTTTCTGAGGAGTGTAAACAGTGTCTCTCTGGTCCTATCCTTGGTTCTTTTGAGCCATACCAAGCATTCCCAATTATCCAAAAGCCAGTTATTCAGCTGGTGCAAGACCACTGGATGTATGCAACTTGAATTCCACTATCTTTACACATGGACACTCAGTTATGGATACAGATATTTTCCTGATCCAATCACCTGAGCCGCAAATGCGATGTAACTAATAACACTGGAGCCACTGGAAAATTACATTGTGACATGGTGACAACACTGACTGGCTGATGGAACCACAAGAACCTTCACAAGCAACTATCCTGAGCTGTGACTCAAAAGGCAGCAGACTATGGGCAAATATGAGTCCTTTTGAGGCTTTGAAGAGCCCTCTAAGAAAAGTTACTTGGCAAAGACAAAGGTATCAGAATATACAGCTAATTTTAAATAAAAAAGATCAAATGGCACTTCATTTAGAATTGGTAAGCCCTGGTGTAGCATCTGTCAGCAGGGGCTAACTGAACCCTCCTAATCATCCAAACCTTGATAATTCCTTGGTTTGAGCAGTCTGACACATCAACTTCTAGCTCAACGAATGGTGTGCATAATGGTGTGTTATTCCCACAGAGTGGGGATAACTTTGTGTCCAGAAAAAAAAAAAAAAGAAGGAAGACACAAGTGTTTGAGAAACTTGTTTGGAAACAGCATATCCATTTGGTACTATTAGTGGCTCAAAAATGACTCCTCAGCTTTAGGCAGAGTCAGTAGAATCAAAAGAACCAGCTATGACAAAGTTGGTGCTGCCAGGATGGGAACTTCCTGACTGGGCGGCTTGTTGCCTAAGGTCATTGCAGATCAGGACTAACTGATTGCTCTGGGCCTCGGACAAGGTGCTGCAACTCTGGTAAACACTGAAATTGGTCTTTCTCCCTGGAATGTTGCCTTTCTCACACATGGTCTTCACCATCTTAGCTAATTTGTTCTTTCCCAGAGCTTGGCAATTGTACCAGTGCAGGGCGGCCAGGTTGACCACAGGCTTGATTGACAGATAAAAGGGGGCATCTTCAAAGAGCATTGCTTGAGGTCGGCGCTGAGCGAAGTCCTTGTAGTCCTGCACCGGGCATGTTTGAGGAGCGTGCGGGGTAGCGTAGATGCGGCACTCAGTCGTGGACCTTCTGTTTCTGGCATTAGGGTCACTAAAATCCTGGTAGGTCCACTCCAAACACTCTAGTCCCGTTTCTGTGGTGATTAAGCGCACATCGCCCCATTTGAGTGTGGAGCTATGGA
Source organism: Chanodichthys erythropterus (assembly GCF_024489055.1). NCBI lineage: Eukaryota > Metazoa > Chordata > Actinopteri > Cypriniformes > Xenocyprididae > Chanodichthys > Chanodichthys erythropterus. The sequence continues at coordinate 54,945,032 of NC_090230.1, read as the reverse complement.
AGCCTGTACAGTGGCCAAAAGCCTTGGTGTTGTTGAGCCACACCAGATTGAGTAGACCCTCAGGGTTGAAGCGACTCAGGAGCCCCCGTTTCCTTAAGAGCAACTCGTCAGCAAGGGTCAGCTTCATTGACTTGTGGGGTTTGTTGCCTTTCCCCTTGAACTTGAGCTCTAACTGCTTTTGTTTGAGGGCATCTTGGGATCTCTGGAACTCCCGGTCTCTTGTAATGCTGTAGGCATAGCGATGCTCCTTCAGATAGCGTTCCAGGCCACACTGATAGTTGGCCAGGCTGTTGGGCTCATACTCCGAGCCATCCCTTTGGCGAGCATCCACAAAGAAGGAGGCCAGGTAGATGTCCAGCTCTTGGCAGGGGATGCAGTAAATCTCTCTGGTCTCAGTTGGATACTTAGAAACCAGGAAGTCCCGAAAGTTACGAAGAGCTGTTTGGGTGCTGCGAATGGTCTTCTCGTTCTGTTCTCGGTATGCTCTCTCATCCATGTCTGCTGAAAGGGAAGAAGGTAGTGTTTTCATACATCAAGAACTTTTTGGCTTTGAAAACAATTACCCAATGGACCCTGGATGAAGGGTCATGAATGGAAATGTATTTCTATGTCTCGGTGAGGGATACACATACAGTTACTGGTTAGACCAATACTAGTCTAAGGTAAACATGTTGTCCAGAGATTTTTGTCCACTGGAATTTAATTCTTTTTTTTTTTTTTTTGAAAGACAAGGTTTTAAGTGAATTGTACTTCTATCTCTCTAGCCCTGTTTTGATTTACGTATTTCCATATTAAATATGAGGTCGATTGTTGGTAGCAAACAGCAAATCTGCTCAGGTACAGTCCAATATTTAGATAAAAACTTCTAAAACCAGATTCTGTATTGATCGTATTGCCTTTTGAGTTACCCCTTTTCAACATAATGGCAGAATCATTTTTCCAACAAAAATACACAAGAATCAAAAGGGGTTTGAGATGTGATTTTCCATTTATTATTCATAGTAACAGTCAGTGAACCCACTGGTTCATACAATGCAGTGTAAGATCATTAAGCACTTATTTTTCACAGTCTACACCTTGGCAATCTTGTTACATGACACTAATCTGGTATTCAGAGAGGAAGATGTGTTGTGTCAAACAGTACAAACATACACTGTAGTTTATGATGGAAGTGAGCATGCGGTCATAAAATTATTATCATTATTTACCTAATGTTTAACACTGAAGTAAATACTGGTCAGGCAAAATGATACTGATACATACAAAATACAAAACAATTATTTAATTTAATTTAAAAGCCAAATTGGCCAAGAACAAGCACAACAACTGACTGAAAGTTTCCAACAAGTGTGCTGCCATAAATCACTCACTTTGTGATGGATTATGGCAAAAAGGAAAAAAATAAAATAAAAAAAGAACAAGGCCGAAATGTGATGGAGTACAAAGTGCTCACAAAATAGTACAAAGTGTTCACTTAGAGTGGACTAATGTCCACTGTAAATCAGATAAGGTAAACGTCATTTTTACGTTTTATTTGCTGACAATTGGTAGAAGTTCCCCCTTTGCTTTCATGCTTTTAATCTTGGCTTTGATGCTGTCATCCATGGCCTGTCGGCATCTGACTGCATAGTGGGCCAACGTTTCCTCCTTTTCATCCCATGGAGGCAGAGCGTGGAAGACTTCAGGAGCCGCCAAGCTGAGTTCCGCAATGGCTGCTGTCCTGGAAATGGTATTGCGGTCTACACCGACTCTGTCAAAAGCCACTTTCATGGATACGCTACGTCGAAACTCTTGCAGTGCAGCCATATATCGAGCAATCACACCCACAACGTTTTTCACTGAAAAATATTAACATCATTCTTTAGTGAAACAACATTTTACTTCAATGATAATCAAAATCTAGTATTGTTATTCATGGTCTAAAACAGGGGTTCTCAACTTTGGCCTTTGAGATCCACTTTCCTGCAGAGTTTACCTCCGGCCTTGATCAAACTTTCTTATAACTTTCTAGAAATCCTGAAGACCAGGTTTTTAGGTGTATTTGAGTAGGGTTGGAGCAAAACTCTGCAGGAGAGTGGACCTCGAGGGCCAGAACCCCCACCCTAGATGTTTGAGTTCGCTGTTCTTACATTACTTACTTCGGACACGCGTGTTCTCGCCATCTCTGCTTCTCTTTGATGAAATCTTGATGGTCCTCTGCCTGTCCAGTGGGTGCAACTCTACTTCCTCGAAGGAATCGAAGAGGGCTGGTGAGTCAAACGGAGCGCCCTCTTCAGGAATGGAGGTAATAATCTGATGCGAGCTGCCTGCTTCCATTTGACCTGACGAAAGTGTCCTCCTTTTATCTACCAATCAGAGAAAAAAGGCAGTTCTTATCCAAGTCACAACCTAGATTCTGATCTCCATGCTTCCCTTCATATCATACAAAATAGTTACTCTCCAGAAATTGAATGTATGATTGTAAGGAATAATCACCTGGGCGTAGTTGTTCTTGCAGGAAGTCACAGATGAGCTCAGCCTTCTTTGTGAGTTCCTGCTGCAGAAGCTCTTTGTCTTGTTTCAGGCTGCTGATGGTTTCACCCATCAACTCACTTTTGCTTCTCTCAGCCTGTAGTAGTGCTTTCAGTCTCTCTATCTCATACATAGCTGGAGATACTGTTTGAGATAGAAACAAAGCTTTACCTCAGGAGTTCCTACTACCACTGGAAAGATATATCTAAATGTTGTTTTGTGTGTGTGTGTGTGTGTGTGTGTGTGTATCTGAGAAGTCATCTGAAATCTGATAAAAAGAAATACTTAACATAGAAAACAGAGCAATAATATAAATTAGAAGCATGGGAATTAAAAGTAGAAAACAGAAGAGAATATATGGCTGATGGTGAACATTTAGGTTGCTGACCGATTCAAAATTTTAATTGAATTAATTGCATGTGTTGAATAATTAGTCAAATGAATCACTATTAATTACATTTATCCACAGCAATCAAAAGTTTATCCATGGTAGACCTTGGAGCCATTTACACAGGAAATGTTTTTTTAATTCCATCTGCAATGTCTGTCATATTTCATGTGGCATCTTGATGTTTACATCATGTTTATTTTAGTCAACTGTTTTCTGCACTTCTGCAGGCAGTAAGTAATAGTATAGGCAATTCTTGCTATTTTTAACACCACTGCCATTTGGCATATCACGTAAATTTGTATTCTGACATTTTTGTTTTTATCACAGCACAAAGATGGAGATGCTTGGTATTATTAATGAAAAGTTTTTTTTTTTTTTTTTTTTTCTCGGATGCATCTCGCTTAGCTGGACAAAGGGGTCCAAAATATCTTTTCAATATAGTAACATCTCAGAACTGTTCTCTTTCCAGTCAGTGTTGAGGAAAAGTAATGTGTTACAATATTACGTTACTCCCTAAAAAAAAGTGATTGTGTTACTTAATTACTAGGAAAGTATCTGCATTACTTTTGCTTTATTTTTTCTTACCTGGGTTGGCCGTGCTTGTTTGTTTTTTAATAACAAAAAATGTTTTGGCAAATGTAAAGGCCCTTTAGTATCAAAAGTGAAATGCCTCAGACTGAAGGAAATGCAAATTCACACCTGTACAGTAGAGGGCGCAACTCAAACAAACTTTTATGTTCACATTTAGTCTAGAACTACAATAATCATCATGTTTACACAGAGCCCACAACGCCTCTGCACTAACTTCTGATTTCTCTCAACGTGGGGACAGGAGCGGTGTCAGAAAACAAAGTAACTTGACATTACTTATATGAAAAAGTATAAGTTTTGTTGTGAATTTAAAAGTAATGCATTACTGTACTAATTACTTTTTCTTTTTTTACAAACGTTACTAGTTGATTTAGTAAAGTAATCTGATTACGTAACTCACATTACTTGTAATGCGTTACCCCCAACACTGTCTCCAGTAAAACTTATTTTTAATAATTGTGGTCACATCTTTAAATGTGATCCATTTTGTCATTGCTTTTGTTATTTGTTTTTGCGTGATAAAAACTACCCTTTTCAGGCAAGCCGTTTTGACTTTTATTCACATCTCAGGATATGAATTCTTGATATCAACAATTCAGTTCTTGATATCAGGAATTACATTTCCACTAGTAACAATGTTACTTCTTGAGATCAACAATAAAATTATTGATATCAACAATTCAGTTCTTGATATCAGGAATTACATTTCCACTAGTAACAATGTTACTTCTTGATATCAACAATTTAATTATTGATATCAACAATTCAGTTCTTGATATCAGGAATTACATTTAAAATAGTAACAATGTTAATTCTTGATATCAACATTTGAATTTCCAGAATTCTTGACATCTGTAATTTTATTTTCACTAGTGAAATGTCACCATAGGCTGCCATTCAAATTCAATTGTTGATATCAAGAATTGATTTCTTACTAGTTGAAATTCCAATTTCTCATATCATAAATGCAATTCTTACTAGTAAAAATCTTAATTTTTGAAATCAATTATTACATTGCTACTAGTAAAATGCAAATTTTTGATATCAAGAATTCAATTGTCACTAGTTGAAATGTCAGTTCTTGATATCAACAATTGAATTGCTACAAGTAAAAAATGTTCATTTTTGATATCTGAAAATGTACTTCTGATATCAATATAATTTCAGATATGTAAAATGACTTTCTTACTAGTAACAATCACATTCATGAAATCAGAAACTAATATTGTCACTAGTAACAATCAAATTATTGATATCAAAAATTATTATTGTTACTAGTAGCAATTCAATTGTTGATATCAAGAACTGACATTTCAACTAGTGACAACTGAATTACTGATATCAAAAATTATGATTTTTACTAGTAAGAATTGTATTTCTGATATGTGAAATTGGAATTTCAACTAGTAAGAAATCAGTTCTTTAAAATTCATAACAATTGAATTTGAATGACAGCCTATGGTGACATTTCACTAGTGAAAATACAATTACAGATATCAAGAATTCTAGTTTTTACTAGTGGAAATTCAAATGTTGATATCAAGAATACATATTTCTGCAAGTGATGACATCATTGTTGATATCAAGAATGAACATTGTTACTAGTGGAAATGTTAATTCTTGATATCAACAATTGTCATTGTTACTAGTAGAAATGTAATTCCTGATATCAAGAATTAGCATTTTAACTAGTGAAACTTGAATTGTTAATATCAATAATTCATATCCTGAGAATGAATAAAAGTCAAAACGGCTTGCCATACCCTTTTAGACAGAGATATATCTCTGCCTTTGTTTGGGGTAGTTAGTAAATTTAGATCATCCTAATATATTCTTCTTTAAATGCCTTTACTTTTAGTAGGTTTATTTTTTGTACTTATACCAATACATTTTCAAATACAATTATTTTGTGATAACATTAAAAAGCATAATTTCTAATAAGGAAAAAAAGACTATACCACCTCAAATAAATGCCAAACAAATAATTGATGCAGACTTGTAAAAGCAAAATTAAGAAATAAAATACACTGAATTAATAAGCAGTCAATAACAAATCCTACGTTATAATATAAGATGACATGCAAAGATAAAAGCTCAATTACAGCAATTTATTAACGAAAAAATGAATCACAGACATTTGGTCATTGATTTTATTATAACGCATCATAAAATGACAAATAAGACCACATAAGACACACCAGGATGAGCGAGTATTTACACACTTGAAAATAAACATCAGTCTTTGTAGAAGTGCTAAAATAAGGACAAGTTCAGCATCAAGTCAGTACAAAAACAAAACACTTTTAAAACTGGTCAGGTGAAGACATCCTAACCATTATGAAACGATTGACCTTTCATAACCATACTAAATTCTAATGTCAATTTTTCTCTTTTATAATAAACATTTGTGGACAATGTGATATACCTTCCAAGGTTCATAAGAAACATAATACTTGGTTGTGAAAGGTGATCGAACTTACTGAGCCTTTCAATGATATATAGTCTGCTTTACTAATACCAAAGAATTTCTTTATACATCAGAAGTTTGTGAGCCCTTGAGTGACCTTTTCACTATGTAGACTCATTTCAACACCTCACAGACAGTAAGAAACATCCTGGAATATCTTTTACACAGAAATTGTTAATTGTCTGGTTGTTTATATTGAATAACCAAATCTCACATTTCTGGCAGTAATTTTATATGCTGTTATATGCTAAGTGGCCTATCCACCTTATTTTTGACGTAATAGTGGCCGCAGCCGTTTGTGAATTGAGTGTATCGTGGCTTCCGGTCTCATCCGCTTCCAGTTATTTTTAACTGGACAAAAACATCTCGTTATGCTGCTTGATATCGCAAACTGGTATTTACTTACCATATTATTTTTAAAGAGGCTATATGTAGAGTTTAGAAACCCTTGTTATTAGTGACACCGGTGGCCGTTAAGTGAACTGCAGCCAGCAACTTATTGCTTGTGCTCGCACTTGTGCACACGTTACGTGATTCAATGCCAGTGAAGTTCTTCTTCGTTCTTCACTTAGAAGTAAAATGAAGCTGAAAATAGCTTTGCAGCAATATACTGTTAACCATCCATGCTGCTGAGAGCGACGTTTAGATATGTAAATACGTGCTGCGCGCTTTCCTCTTAAGTTTTACAAAATAAACACACAACAAAAAATGACAGCGGTGAGAAAGCAGCAGTTAAGAAAGCATTTGTTCATAGCCATGTGGATATGTTTGCACAAGCTCTGCAATTCATCGGCATCATGTTGACAGATGAGGTAAATACAGTTACACTGTCATGATAGTTTGATTAAAAAGTATATAGATGTGGCTATGAGAGACTAGTTTGAATTAATCCCTTTTCTTTGCGTGACATATTGACATTACAATACGGAATGGCTCGTACTGCAAATGACCCCCAATATGTCTTAAATAAAAACATAGTAGATTTTATAGAGCTAATCAACATAGTTAATTTATATTATTATTTCTGCTATAATTATTAATAACCACCATTTTACAGAAATAGTATTTACAGAATAACATTAAAGTGGAAAAATTTTGATAATTCTAACTTCTTGCTCATAGTTTTCATTAGAATACATCACATCCGGTCAGCCGGTCGTATTCGAAGCTCAAATCGGATTTGAAATTTCCGCATATGCATATGATCAGAACTCCACAAAGCTATCGTACTTCTCTCCATTGGAAATGATGGACTTCCGGTCTGTCGCTTGTCGATTATTGGAGATAGTGGAAAGGCGGTTTTTGGATTGTCCCGGAAAAAAACATCCAAGTCCTTTACATAAAAATCAGTCCACAGGCTTTCATAGACAAACTAGGAAGTTGTGAAGGTCTCTTTTTTTTTAAGTTTTGTTACAAGCTGTTCAGACATTGGCAATAAAAAAAAAAAAAAAACGTTCATATAGCCCCTTTAATATATTGTCGTAATTATAAACACTGGTTTGTATCGCGCCGTTTACTGCACTTTGTTGTTGTTCTAGTTATTTACCTATAGCAGCTAATGAATTGGAAGTCTCACATAAATAGAAAGCAGCTTACGTATACATAAGGTGGATAGGATATCACCTAGGTAAAAATTACAAAATTACGAAACGTATTGAGTAATACAACTTTGTGGGATGGTTATAAACCTTAAGTCAATTTCCTGTCAGTCATGTACAAGCATGTAATTAGGATATCATCAATTTAGTGGGATGTTGATTGATGGAGCAGAGGAAAAAAGGAAGAATAAAGGCAATAAAATACAGTTTAAGGTGGTTTTGATATGGTGATAATTCACATTTTTATATTTAAATATATTGGGTATGAGTAAAAATTATCAGAAAGGCTTGACAAAACTCCAAATTTCTTGTTTTGATTGTTACAATGCTACATGGCTAACATGAATAAGCACTAGACTATCCTAAAGTTATTTTAAATGGTTATAAACAGGTTTGTTTTGACTAAACGAGTCAATAGTCAGTAACCATCACAGTATAGATGATGTTGTTTTTTTGTTGAAACGAATGAAATGGAAATAGTTCATTTGTCTGACTGAATTTTTCATCTCTTAGTGCTGTAGCTGAACTGAATCAGCATTCACCCAAGACACCGATCGGTAGCGTCCATTCAATCACTAGGCAAAACAATGTTTCCTTTCAACTGTATGAATAATAATAGCATTTTCCTGTGACTGGAAATTTTTGGGTATTAGCAATTACATATAAGAAGGGTCATTTTTGCCTGAAGATTGTTCGTCACAAAAAATAAAGGACTCTTGAGAAGATTCTTGCTTCTTTTTCTGACCGATTCGAAGCCTGCATTTATTAATACAAGCCTTCTTCAGCTTAGATGATTCCACTGGTGTCCATCCGTCAATCGTAGAACAACGCAGAACATATGCTACGAGAAAGAAAAAAAAAGAAATTAATTTTTAATTAAAAACATTTTTGGAAACTACAAAAATTTAAGAAATTAGAAAAAACTAATGGTGGACCAATGAAGGCTCCGAGACGAACGATAGTCAAAATACAAAGTTCCTAATGTTTTGTATGCACTTTTTATTAAAATGTAACGAATGTTATTTTAAGTAATGTTTTAATAGCATCTCTGATTTAAATTTCAGTAGCAAACACTGCATTAAAGTTTAATCAGTCTGTTTCAATGTAATGATTCAAACCTATACTTGTTGTGAAATGATTTGTTTGTAGCACCACTCAAAAACATCAATGCCATGTGGCATTTCACATGTATTATATAATAAAAATATCTAACACTTTATAATAAGGTTTATTAATTAACATTGGTGAACTACATTAGTTAACATGAACTAATAAAGAACTGCACTTATACAGCATTTATTAATCTTGTTAATGTTAATTTCAACTTTTACTAATACATTATTAAAATCAAGATTTGTATTTGTTAACATTGTTCATGTTAGTTCACAGTGCATTAACTAAACAATGAACTGCTGGATATTCATTAACAAATACAGTAACAAATGTATTTCTCATGGTAAGTTCATGTTAGTTTATACATTAACAAATGTTAACAAAACAACCTTATTGTAAAGTGTTACCAAAATATATTTATGTGAATATTACTGTTTATAGCTATTGTGCATTGTTATATCAGTGTCATTTAAAAATAATAGAATTTTTTCTTTGTTTAGGGGAAAATAGTATAGAACATCCCTGATTATTTTTTTACTGTTATTTGTCTTAAACATTTTAAATCTACTAGATGTTTTGATAATAAAAAAAAATTCATTCAGAGAAAAAGACATAAATATAAAGACATATATTACATATCAGCAAAAAGGCTGAAGAGTTTTAGCTATAGTATCATTACTTAAAATTTGGGATAAGTCGGTAACACTTTACAATAAGGTTCATTAGTTAACATGAACTAATAATGAACTGCACTTCTACAGCATTTATTAATATTTGTTAATGTTAATTTCAACATTTACTAATACATAATTAAAAATCTTGTTAACATTAGTTAATGCACTGTGAACTAACATGAACAAACAATGAACAACTGTATTTTCATTAACTAACATTAACAAAGATTAGTAAATACAGTAACAAATGTAATGCTCATGGTTAGTTCATGTTAGTTAATACATTAACTAATGTTTATCTAATGAACCTTATTGTAAAGCGTTACCGTTATGTCTCTTATTCTTACCAATGCTGCTTTGATTTGATTAAAAATACAGTAAAAGATACAGTAAAGAGTAATGTGAAATATTTTTACAATTTAAAATAACTTTTCTATTTGAATACATCTTAAAAATGTATGTCCTGTGATCAAAGCTGAATTTTCAGCATCATTAGTCCAGTCTTCAGTGTCACATGATCCTTCAGAAATCACTCTAATATGATGATTTGATGCTCAAGAAACATTTCTGATTATTATGAGCACGTTTACATGCACACCAATACGCTGATAGCTACCAAAAATCCGATCCCGATTTACGGGTTTACATATAAATAAATAACCCATCAATGCAAGTAAGTCGTGTTCATAAGATTGTATACCGGTGGTGACATAAAAATGTAAGCATCCATGTATTTCAGTTTGTTATGAGAGTTGTGAAAGCATTATAGACCCCAGAGTATTTCAAAATGTCATCGGGAAACTTGCACAGACTCATTCTCCTCTCGTATTTAATGTTTCTACAACTGCACCACTTGTCCTTTAGCTGCACGAGTTAAGAATGCATTTTTATATTTCTTAGGTCAACAAAAAGTGCATGTTGGTTCTCCTCCCGAACCACGAAACACTCGCTTTGGCCGGATGCTCTTAAAGGATTAGTTCACTTTCAAATAAAATTTTCCTGACAATTTACACACCCCCATGTCATCCAAAATATTCATGTCTTTTTTCCTTCAGTCGAAAAGCAATGAAGGTTTTTGATGAAAACTTTCCAGGATTTTTTGCCTTCTCTATTCTACTTACGGAAAAAAAATTTAACTGGTGCTGCGTTTGTTCTGTAAGTTAAATAGGGAAGGCGTAGGACATACAGCGTAAACATTTTGAAGAATATGGTAATGCGGTTTTGGCAGAACCACTTACAAAGGCGATCATTTGTTTATATAAAGCATATACATTTAAATTTTTTTGGAAAATGACCGATTGTTTCACTAGATAAGACCCTTATTCCTCGTCTGGTATTGTTTAAAGCCATTTGAAGCTGCACTGAAACTGTAATTTTGACCTTCAACTGTTTGGTCTCCATTGAAGTCCATTATAAGGAGAAAAATCCTGGAATGTTTTCATCAAAAACCTTAATTTCTTTTCTTTTCTTGAAGAAAGAAAGACATGTACATCTTGGATGACATGGGGGTGAGTAAATTATCAGGAAAATTGGACTAATCCTTTAAATCTACCGTATAAGAACTCTTTTCTGTCACATATCACAAATGCGCACTTCAATAAGATGACAGGATGCAGGTTAAGGTGTTTACATGCCGGGAGAAATCAGGGTAATGGCCGAAAAACTAGCTGTGTCGATGTTTGACCTAATGGCGATGAAGGAAAACGGTTTAACGCATTTACATGACCACACACACATTGTTGGACGTGCATGTAAATGCACTCAATGTTGTAAGCAGTTTTTGCCGTTTAATATTTTTGTGGAAACTGTGTGTTTTTTTCTGGATTCTTTGATGAATAGAAAGTTCAAAAGAACAGCACTTATTTGAAACATTTTTCACCACTTTTGATTCATTTAATGAAAAACAAAACCAAAACAACAAAAACAAACAATCTAAACTTTTGAATGGTAGAATATATCACACAGCCCTAAATCATCAGTAAGAGTGGACTGTCCCATTTCAAATACTCACACATAATCCCATCCACTCTTCTTCTGTCCAGGATCTTTTTTCCGTCAGGTACTTTTCCCCTCTTCCCAAAAGCGACCGCCCCATTAAGATCCTCCTCGCTGAAGAAGTGCTCGAACAGCAGGTGGAAGAGTCTCATGCTGTCTTGCCGCGACTCCTGCAGCATGGATGCCAGTTTGTAGTGTGGCAGATAGAGTCCGCTTCCTGGAAACAGCTCCTGCTCTCCAAGTCTGGCCGGACTGGACAGAGGCATCTGCGTTCGCTCGTGAAAGACGAGGATCCGATCAATGACTGTCTGCAGGTTTTGTAGGGTTATAGTATCTGCAATACATTAAAAAGAATTTACCTGTTGACAAAACTCTTGGTGCATCAATCACAATTACATTCAACTGATATAGTTGAGGTTGAATTTGCTACTACATTTTTATTGGACTGCTAGCTCACCTATGCTTGTTATAAACTCTTCCAGGTGTTTTCTCTCTTCAAAATACCTCTCACTGTTTGGACTGAGATCTGATGGGCAGAACTGCTCTTCTGAACTGTGTGCAGCAGGAACTAGATGCTCTGTAATACATCAAATAATCATTTTAGAAGCGGATGAACTTCCCTCCCGACCATTCTATTGCAATCAGCTGGCAGAAACACAATGCACAACACTTCAAACCAAACACATTTCCCACACAACACCACAGTAAAGGACTGGTCTGTATTTCAGGTCATATAATTGGTGAGTCCACAGACAATAAAGGCATTTTCATCAGAGAAATTTTATTTTATTTGCCATGATGCAAAGTTTCCTCCAAATTCATTTGCCTCATGCAAATTAATCCATTATAAAAATAAATACAGAGGAAAAAAACTCTACTAGTGTAGTGTGAATCTCAAAAAACCGGTCAATAGGAAATAGATATATTGTGCTCAAAGAACATTTAAGACTGTTTACATTTTGACAATTTCATGAAAAGTAACATTTTCCTCCCAAATTCTCCTAACAATTCTCAGAAAAAAAAAAAAAAGCATTTCTCATTACTCTAACACAGTAATGTTTTACCGAATTACAGTAAAACAATTTTGGTAATAAAATGTTTTTTTTGTTGTTGTTTTTTTTAATTAAATCCAGAACAACAAATACTACTATATATGTATACATTATGCGTTTTTTATATATTATATTTTTTATTGTAGTAATGAGAATGGGATTTTTTGTTACACTTTAATAAGAGTGTTGGAGCAAATGTTCTTAAAATAGTTTAAGCAAAATACAATTAATTTCTTTTAATTTTGGGCAAATCTAAGCTGGACATGTTATTGACGGGTTTCGTGGGATTTACCCATTAATATAGTTATATAATAAAACAGTAATTCTTTTAGATTGTAACAAGTTCTTGCACAAAAAACTAACCATGGAGGGCTTTCAAAATCACAGCATAATCCGTCTTCTCGTGTGAACCTGTAAACAGAATAAAATTATAGTTTGTCCGCAAAAAAGAAATATGACTATTATCTTTTAAGCATTTTAATGCATGCTTATGATAAAACACAATCATATGACACTTTAACCACATTAAATCTACTGACATTCATTTTTCTCTCAGTAAAGAGAGAAGATACCAAGAAAACTCACCTGTTATTTTTGCTCGGTTTATTTGGTGTTAAAGAAATAACAGCATCATCCATTTCCATCTTGACTGAAATGTCAAATATCCCCAGAGTCTCTTGGGAAAACAGCTTAATGCCTTATTGCAGAATGGAAGAGGACGCGATCTCATTAACTAGCTCACTAAGACGAAATAACTGCCTGCGTGATATTGAATTCATTCAAAATGCCATGTAGAGAGATACCCACTTCCCAGAAAATGGGATTTTATCATAAAATGTACTTAGAATGAAGCGCCAATCTGGAATTTGTCAAATAAAAAAAATCTCAGACATTGAAAAACAATATAGAATATTGTTTATAGAGATGTAATAAAAAAAGAAATTGCATCGCAAATATGAGAAATTCACAACTGCTCTTGATTTCTTGTTATTTTGGGGCAGTGGGGTGGGGATGGGGGTTGGGGTTTACCAAACACTGGCAACACTGGTTATTTATCCAACAAAATGTTAAAAATAGCCAGTTTTATTTTATTAGATTTTATTATTTGTATTTTATTCATTTTTATTAGAGTACCAGAGCAGGTGAGTGACGTGAAGCGGTGTGACGTTCCGCACAATATTTGACTCTATGCCAGTGCGCTCTGCTCAATCGATCACACAATTGCTGGCACAAGCTCACGCTCCTCTCACCTACTGCTCACGCTCACCTGGAAGATTAAGTTGGCTCAAATCTCGCTCGGACATGAAACATTTCTGTACTGTACGTGTTGTAGCCATTAAAGAAAATGTATTTAGTTTTATATTTATGTTTAAAATATTATTTTTTTAAAGTTTGATTTAATGTAATCTGTGTTGATTACAAAAGTGAACAGCTTGAGTAAGATGCATCAAAAGAGGCGGGGCAATGTCTCAGTTAGCTCTCTAGTTTCCTAGGTCGTGAATCAATATATTGTGTACATGAATTCAGCCACTGGTAAGGACAGCAAGGACCCTGGCTCACTACACATTGGCACACTGATGATTTAACTTACAATGATGTGAAAAAAAAGCCTATATGATGAACAGTTTGAATTTAAAGTGATCCTGTCGCTTCAGAAAATTTGGACTAAACTGCTCAATTCATATGGATTCATTTTACAATCTCTTTATGAACTTTTTGAAGCGTCAAAGTTGTAGTTGCATAGCCGTCTATGGAGGGACAGAAAGCTCTCAGATTTCATTAAAAAGCGTTTTGAAGATGAGCCAAAGTCTTACAGGTTTGGAACGACATGAGGGTGAGTAATGACAGAATTTTCATTTTTGGGTGAACTAACCCTTTAACAGTATACTGCTGTGAAGGTATTCCAAACTTTATGAACAAGAACTTAGTTGTGACTAAGAATATCACAAAATGAATCTTTGCTAACTCCACACTTCCTTTCAATTTTGTCTCCTTCTTTGTTTTTATGTTTGATGTAAATAATTTTGTCAAACAAACAGGCCTACCTTAAAAGGTACACTATGTACTGAACGATTTTTAAATTCTAAACACACGGCGCTCACCCTCTGGTGCTCTTCGTGTGGCGTTCAAAAATGACATGCTTTTTTTTATTTATTTTTTTTTAAAGGAAATTAATGTACTGTATTTTAGTTTGGTAATGTTTTTATTTAATATCTTATATTTTATAGTACTAAATTGTATTTATGCAGTAGTAATAATACATGTATTCACTTTTTGAGCATAGATGTGAAAATAAAACGTCAAACTTATTGTCATAAATCTTGAATTCTTTGGAGCAACATTGCCACATTATTGCTGGAGAGAGAGAAAAAAAGTGAACTTAAAAAAAGTCTATTGTTAAAAAAGAAGTTTATTGTTATGAAAAAGGCACAAAAATATTTTCAATTGTTATATGAAATATATATTTTAACATGTTTTACTCTAAAACTGTGAGTCAATCAAAGCCATAAATCTAAACAATATGTGCTCCAATTTTGAGGTTTATATCTCAAAAAATGTGCACAGTAAGATTTTGTTTGTGCGCAGTACCAAACGTTTCCACTAGATGAAATACCATTAAACTAAACTAGATGTCTCCCATTCAAATGTGGTCATTTTTGATGGCAAGGTAAAGTGTGACTATTTTTTTGGGACCATTAACCTAGGGCTGGTTGATATATCTTATGCGATTGTCACGCGCATTTCGTCAGTAAAGCCGGTTCCCTGATTGCCGCTAAATCACCATCACCTGCTTTCAAATGGAGCGGCATTTAATAGACAGAACTGTAGTTCACTGACAAGCTACGCAATATCGCGTTCATTATCGAAGGCGATTCATCTGCGATAATGAACGCGATATTGCGTAGCTTGTCAGTGAACTACAGTTCTGTCTATTAAATGCCGCTCCATTTGAAAGCAGGTGATGGCGATTTAGCGGTAATCAGGGAACCGGTTTTACTGATGAAATGCACGTGACAATCTCATGCGATATATCGCCCAGCCCTAATTTAGCCCTTTCAAATCATGTCCATGTGTTCACATAACTAGTGCCAAAACCTTTACCAAGTTATTAAAATTTCCGAAGAGCACCAGAGTGTAAAAAGAAGTTCAAGTTTTAAAAAACCCGCCTTGAGGCCTCCAAAATCCCAAATTCCACTGCCCGCATCTCACATTTTTCAAAGCAAACATATGATCTGTGTGAATGGTCCCTTAGGGCCAGCTGACACAGAATGCGTTTTTGTGGTTAAAAATGCAAGATACGGGTCAGTAGAGGGGAAAAAATGTCTCCAGACGAGTTTTTTAACTTGAGAGATGCATTTTTAGAATGCCGTGTCATGTGCAAGATGTTTAAAAAAAAAACAATGATTTGAAAATTAGCAGAGGAATGGAAAAACGTGTTCTGAATGGCCCCTTATCCTTCCTTTTTAAAGTAAAAATGTAGGCAAAAAGCAGTGTTTACTCCTAGCCCATATCATTTCTTGAACATAGCATTTTTTCTTTTTGGCCAGGCTTGAATTGCATCTGGTTTTTAAGCAACACTCAGTGTGTTTCATCATGTCCATTGTGTAGTGTTGGGTTACACTTCTGCGGCGTGATAAATCTAATTTATGGCCTTGACTGAGACGACGTCATAAATGTAATTAAGAAGATCAATATAGGCCAGCACTCCACCCACAGGCTCGCTCACAAATATCACACGCACAGCACTCACAGAAACACATGTAGAATACACTAACCTTATGTGTTTGTTTGGGATTTCTATCCAAGTACATAATAAGCATGGATTTTTGTTCAGGCCATTTAAGATGTTTCTGCTTAAAATTATTTGATATTCATTGGGTGTGTGATTGTGGTTAGGGCACAAAAGTGGCTTTCATAAATAATTATGCAGAAGCATTCAATTTGCATTTAGCAATGTTCAAAGCAAACTGAATGTACATGAGGTGCCAGTTTTGCTTTGCCTCTGAAGCTCTGATCTATTGAGCAATATTGGAATTTCACTTTTTACTATCATTTATAGCAGCTTCATGTTCACTATGAGGTCATTAAGTGGTTTTATGTTCATTTCAAGCACACAAAGGCTCAAGACACTCTTCTCTTAAGAATAAAATGAATTCAAACACTGTACAAGTATTGTATGCCAAGTGTCATTTATCAGCTAACCTTGCTATGTCATAAAAATGTCAAATAATCTGATATTTTAGGAAATTTACTGACCTTGACAGTCATGAAGGTCTGCGGGGGTCTATGATGTCATTTCCTATTTTATGTTTTTCTGTACGTTGGTAACATGCACGACAAGACTCTGCAGCAGTGTTCTTATCAACTAAAACTGATTTTAAAAAATTGATGTTGATTGATATAAAGCTGAAAAAAATAAAACAAACACTAGATGACATTTTTTTTTAATTAAAGATGACAAAAGCACAAAATTACTAAACATTAAATAATAAAAACCTAAAATAACAGTTTTGTTGATAATGTTTTGTTAGTCATGCCATTTGATTTTGTGGAGTGTAGCAGTTATTTAAAACAATTCTGAGAAACAATAAGTAGTTTGACAATCTTTTATGGTTTTATAAAGAATTTCATTATTTTAATGAGGGTTTTTTCCCCCCTTTATTAGGACAGTTGTATCACATTGGCATTTTTGACTTTAGGCCCCTTTCACATGCTTTTATTCACATTAAAAATAATTTTAACTCAAATTAAAAACACACCTAGAGGTGTATTCTTGCATGTATGAATTGCATACTGTATATAATGAATACCTGTTTGGAATAAATGAATAGATAGGACAAACAGGAGTATCACGTAACTGACCTAGCAACAGACAACTACTAAAACTCACCAGAGGTCATATTATGCCCTTTACAGCCTTTTTTGGGTCTACTAGAATAGACTTTTTTTTTTTTGGCATTGTTACAGCACCTCTCTTCGCAGTCTGTCAGTAACACTCTGGCTGCGTGCGAAAACCTAGGTAGCTGTCTTGCTGCCTCGCTATCTTATAAGAGAATGACTTGTATGGCAGCATTTGTACATGAAGGTACCTCACGAAATTGATTTCGGACAGACTTCTGAGGCAGCGTAACAGTTTAATGGTCTACAGCAATATAGCGCAAGCTTTGGTGAGAACTAAACAAATATTTAATTACTACAGTAGTAATTTCTCGATAGAAATGATATCAAAATTGAAATATGTTGATCAAAATTGTACATTTATACACAAACAGGAGCAAACGCAACCTTCGGACGCCATCTTTATTTTTCTAGCTCAACTGTCACAGAGTGGAAAGCACAGGATTGTTGGATATCAAAGGCAGCTAAGGATACATCTATGCTTCCTTCAAAAATCGATCTGAGGAAGGGATCTCATGAGAGAGGAAGTGAAGCTAACAATGGATTCGGACGTGCCTTGATGCCTTCTTATCTTGAAATGTGTCCTCGGAAGGCAGCATTTTCCAGTTTTCGGACGCAGCCATTGTTTAGTTCCTGTCTCTATGAAGCCCCTCCTTTTTAAAAGCTCACTGTGCTCTGATTGGTAAGCTGGACCAGTGTGTTGTGATTCGTCAACCGCTTTGAGCATGTTTGGGAAATGTCACACCCCTTACCATAACCGCAGGCTTCAACGCACTACTAACTCACTCAACAAGGCGCTGCCCCTTTATTTTCCTTATGCCTTTGGCGGGAATTATTTAAATGAAGAATATTTCGACATATTCGTCCCCGGAAGAAAACTCAAGAGTACAGTCAATGCATTTCAGGGAGTTCAGAAACTGTTGACTGATATAGAAAACAACTCCCTTTGGAATGACTTTGTAACTTTGCAGACCTTTTTCATGTTCAAACAGCAACATTACACACTAAAGAAAGTTGAAAATTTAAAAAGAGCACAATAGGTCCTCTTTAAGAGCAACCAACAAGAAAAAAGGGACGCTCTGAGAAAAGCTTGCAGGGTTTGTTTGCAGATGTTGTATGATCTAATGACATTCAGACATTTTTAAGTGTGACTTAACAACATTCTCAATCATTTCTCATCACAAGCTTAAAGACATTTCTCGTAGATAAGGGTCTTTACCTGTGTTGTCTGCTCTAACTTCTGTACTAAGTGCCTGCGTTGCTAGAAGATCCATTTCAGGGTTTACACCAATCGAAGCCTCTCCGTAAGACAAAGAAGATCTGGGATATTCGTCCCGGTGAAGCACCCCCATAGCGTCAATCCTTCCGGAATGGGGTAAGGCTGCCAAACTTTGACTGCATGCTGGGTTCGAGTTCATGTGCATTTTGTTCTGGGTAACATGGAAAGGCGCGCGCAAGGGTTTGATCATGGATGTAGGGGAGTTGTCCAACGGTGATGAGGACACCGCCATGGAATCGCCATCTACAGAGGAAGGCTTCTGGGACATCGAAGACCTAGATGACGGTCTGTTCTGGAGGTTTGACTTGGGCGACTGTGTAACACCTCCAGTAGAGCGGTTTCCCTCCGAGCTGCTAGGTATCTGTGGGTTGGCCACACTGTAATAGTCTTCACCCCTCTCTTGTTTGATCTTCTTTAACGCCGGGTCAGTGCTATCCTCAGGTCCTGGTCCTTTGCCGGCTCTTTTCCTGTGTGTGACGTTAGAGGTATGGTTGAAATCGGAGTCGCCGTCTTCGTCTGTGGCCGACGACTCGCAGACGATGTCGTATAGGTTGTTATTGTACTCCTCGCCATTATCGTCCATCTCGGAAGGTTCACTGCAGTTGGAGATGTCACAAGAGTCGTGAATCTGACTGGAATCTCCTTGGCTGGAATCTCCCTTGTTTTTTCCGGCATTGCCAAGGAAGCGCTCTGCTGAGGTGTTTTGCATGACGGCAGCTGCCTGAATCATACTGTCCGTGTTGATGCTTCGGCTTTCTTGGTAGCACATCCGTTCCTTGTTTCCCGTTTTGCAGGTGGTATTGAGTGGCCAGTGGTAGGCGTGACCGGCGCTGCAGCCCCACAGGGCCGTAAGGGTGCCGTGAGAGCCCTCGTTGAGCATGTGTTTTAGGTTGGGGATCAAGGTGCAGATTGTTCCATGACTGTGGGCCCATTTCACCAGTTTTGCGAGGTTATCGGAGGAAGTGTGCAAGCAGTCCTCCATGTTGAGCCTCCTCCCCTTGGGATGATAAAATGAATTCATTTTTCAATACAAATGATTTTTGCATGTAATAAACTTAAAGTCAACAGAAAATGCAGTTGCAACTCATTTTACTTCCATAAAATCATCATAAGATGCATGTAGAAAATAGGGTGAATTTTCATTTCATGCGGACTTTAAAGCAAAAGGGTAACATCAAATAAGATTCATATTAAATTTAACCATATCAAATTCAACTTTTATCTAGTTGTCATATAAAAAAAATATTTTGTATATGTTTTGCATATGATAAACTTAAACTCAACATGAAATGGAAGTTGCAACCCATAATGTTCATAATAAGATCATTAAAATGCATGTAGAAAATACTAATAAGGTGAATCTCCATTTCAAGCTGGCTTTAACGCAAAAGGGTGACATATCAAATACTAAAATATTCATGTAAAATTTTCAATTCAACTTTTCACTTCAATCTGGAATTGTTAGGCTAATCAAATGATTAGTTGTCATATTAAAAAATATATAGCATCTTTTTAAATAAAGTAAAATAAAATCATGAACACTTGTGTATATCAGCATTATTTTATCCAATAAATGACTATACTTATCTCAGAGTGACCGGCTAGTCCCTTAAAATAAAGTACGGTGGCATTATGGTATAACTTAATAAAATTAATTAATTTTTTTCAATACAAATGATTTTTGCACAAGATAAACTCAAAAAGTCAACATAAAATGGCAGTTGCAAACCATTTTATTTCTACAATTTGATGTAAAAAGGCAAGGGTCACGTTTCTAAGCAGCCAATTAGAAGTATTTTGATATAATAAATGTTAATAGGCTTCAATAATTATTAAACAACAACTTCATAGAAGGCGTTATTTACGCAAAACTTAAACTTCAGTCATCAATTACTCAACCTCGTGTCGCTGAGCTTCTGTTGTAGCATAATTTATGTGTTCTATGTGTGAGATGATTAATGTTTCAACTTTTGTTTTTTACTGTATAATGTGAACGTGTCTCCTCATAATACTAAGATGAATATTCAATTAATTCATAGTCTTTAGGAATGTATTTTTGAAGTGTCAAAGTTATGATGGAATAAGACAGAAATCTCTGGTTTCATCTTCATTTGTGTTTGGAAGATGAACAAAAGTCTTAAGGGTTTGGAAGGATGAGTAAATGATGACAGAATTTAAATAATATTAATATAGTATCTTTTCAAATAAAAAAAGCAAAATAAAAGCATTTTTACAGGTTTCACACCTGTATAGACATTACTTTATCCAATAGATTACTATGCTCAAGTGTGATCGTCTTACAATAAAGTACTGTGACATTATGGTATAGCCTAATAATTAGTATATTCATTTACCACAACATGTACATGATATTTCAAGGAACTTTTGAGAATACCATGGTATCGCCATGGTAAATGTTTAAAAAATAAAACAAAAACATGGAATTACAAGGGTACTTTTATCATTACTTTTCTATTATTAGTGGACTAATCTGAAGACACACCCCTGTCAACAAGAACTACACGAGATCACCGCCCACATGCATTGTTTACTACATTAGCTCTGTTGTGGTCAGTCTTTTAATACATGACGCCATTGATGTCTGTGTTTATCTTCAAAAACAATACGGCTGTCTGAAACCAGAGCGCGCTGCCTCACCTTCGGTCATCATAGTCGCGTTAATAACGCAGACGTTCGAATGCACTTAAAAAATGCCCAGAATGGTTGTACCTGCAGACAGCTGACTTGGTTTGAGACAGAGCCCGTGAGTCTGATGATCTGCATAAACACAAAGAGCCCGACAAAAGCATCATGTACCTTCATATGGGAGAATTAACTCCAGTGTCCGCTCACGTATGCTGCTCGCTTCCTCTTTGTTCGATATCAAGCATCACAACTCTTAATTTCTCCGCAGTTCTTCAAAATTTGACAGCATTTTATACAAAAGCCATTAATTTTGCTTTTAATGGACGTGCCGCGAGTACTTCCGTTACCACCGGAAGTACGTGTCCCAGATATATGATATGGCAGTGTGCATGTATGAAATTTGTATTTAATTCATTACACAATCGTAAATTACATCACTAAATATTTTCGTCAAAAGTATGCATTCGTATTTACAATAACAAGCTATACTCGTGGCGGAAAAGTTGATATCTGAACGTTAACCTGACGTTTAAACACTTAAAATGTGCACAGAGACCCTGCAGCAAAACACGTTTAAAGCAATTAAATAATACTTTTTTTGTATTAATTCCAAAGATGTTTACCGAAAAAAAAAGAAAAAAGCAGCATACATAATTTGAGACAAATTTGAAGCAAAAATACATTTTACTACACAGGATCGTACAATGTTAGAGAATCATAGGCCTGTTCTGACACACATTTTAGTCTTCCTGTGAAGGCAGAAAGCCAAAGTCAAAAACGTCAAATAATATGTACTGTAATTATACTGTAGTTATGCTTAAAACCCATGGTTTTATAACCAGTGGCTTCCTAAAACCACTTTCAAGAAGGATAAATCAAAATACACAATCAGTGTCAATGTTGGAGAGTTAAACCTCCATCTCTCAAAGAATACTATAATTACAATAGTAAAACCACTGAAATGACAAACAGATTCTCATGAGCTCCTATATTAAAGGTGCTCTAAGTGATCCTGGGTGGAGTAACTTCCTGTTGACGTTCTTAGTGTTGTCAAACAAAGCAGAGGCTAGCTAGACCCTCCCTCCTCATGTTGGTGGAAATGGTTATTGTAGTAATTTTTGTAAGAGATTTTTAATTCTGCTTTTTGAAATGATGATTCAGTAACAATTTATTACATTTATTAAAATTAGTATCAGCTGAACAAATGGTTTAATGACAACAGTGATATAGAAAAGAGATCATGTAAGGCAGCAGCTCGAGTGATCATATCACAGCTTAGACTTCATCATGGCCATCATCTTCTCCAATTTGATGGCAAGGCCCATGTCACCCTTAATCTTCAGCTTTCCAGACATGAAGGCCATGGTCGGCTTTAATTTACCTATTGATAAAGAACATGGTTTTCATCAGTGCTTCGATTTATTAATTTGAATCTTTATTCAGATTCAAAACACCCTCTATGATCCAGTTATGTCAGTAGTGTATGAAGTGCATCAACACAATGTATACCTCCGAACATCTTGACAAAGTCTTCACTGTCCAACGTCATGACGACGTCAGCTTTGACAGGTGGTTCCCCACTGCCGGCACTTCCTGCATCATTCTTCAGATCAATGTACCACACTCCAGCATGCTCGCCTGTCAATCCAGCCAGTAAACTTTGTTAATACAGCACAGATGTAACATTGAAAGGCCCCATGAAATGAATTCACGAGTGCAGTTGATGTATTTCCAGTTAAAACAGGAAGTTGGGGCAGGACATATGCGGCTTTTCTCTTTTTCAATATACATTAGCCTTTAGTTAACATCACAGCCATGAATCAAGCTTTGATTGGACAAAATTTATATACACCTGTGAGTCCAAGATGATATTTTCAATATTTTTGTTCCATTTTCCAGAGAAGAACTGAAATACTGTACATTTTAGCGTATATCTGCGGCTACATATCCCTTTTATGGAAGCCCATTTCCAGCACATAGGGGGGAAAAGATTGGGTAAATCATAATTTTAAAAAAGAAGTCATAACCAAAACCAAAACAAGTCATATTTATGACTCTCTATGGGACTAATTATGAAAAAAAAGACTTTATATTTTACATTTATTTAAAGCTGCAGTCCATAAGTTTTGCCTCTTTGTCGCCATCTCTGTTTGAAACCTGCAATTGCAGTTATTTGCAGAATTATCATCTTTACGTGGGTTATGCATCAGCACGGCTTCTCAGCGTGGATGAATCTAATGTTTTTAGGAGAATGTGTGACTGTCAGTCACCGCACCAGTGGATACTGTACAGGTACTTCGGAATCACAGTAGTCAATCCGCCATCGAAATGTAAATTAAATTATTCCAGCTGCTGTGAAAAAAGGCTGTAAATGATCGGTCACCATAGGTGTAATTTGCGGGTGGGACGTGTCCCCACCACTTTTTTGAAAGGGTCGATATTGTCCCCATCACTTTCTGAAACATCTCACGGCATGGATATCTAATACAAAAGAAATGCCTCTAGTTGATTATGAATTTGTGTTAAATAATAGCCGATCTTGTTCTGGGATATGTTGTTTTTTAAAACATGTTGAGTGCTCGTTGTCGCTGTTATTAGAGGCGCAACAGTGTTCTCTTGGCGCTCGTGCTCAATGCGGATTCACATGAACGAGCGCTTATGCTTAACTATTACAGAGACTCTCTCTCGTTCCGTTGAAATCACAAAACAAAATACACATAAACGTGTCCCTGCTCTTGATATACAATCACTGATGAACATCTTTGGTTTTAATGAGAAAAAAAAAATAAAAATCATACATGGTTGGATTAGAACCCAGAACCTCTTGCATGCTAAATGAAAATGCTACCACTAGTCCATCAGGACAATCTAATATCAAAAGCGGATCCACTTATTTATTAACTAATGTACATACACATTCCTGTCCCACCCACTTTTTAAAACAAAGTTAAGTCACTGTCCGTCACCTACAGCTTCCTCACATGATATAGCCTACTAGCTGGGTCTCATTCTTTATGTAAACAGATGTGACGTAATGATGCAAAGATGAACGGCAGCATGCTCAAATTTCTTGCAGAAACCTACCAGTACCACCTGAATTATAAAACATTATTACAAGCTTACAGTTGTGAATCGGGCTAAGGTAAGGAGAACGTTTCGAACACTGGCTGGTTATGTACTTGCTTAAAATTTGATTTTGGATAATTTTTAACCAAAAACAGTTACAGACAGCAGCTTTAAGGCTAAAATCATTTCCCCAAAATTAGTTTTCTACATCTGACCTTTGACTTTTTTTAGTGTGCATTTATAACATTTATGAAGTTGTCTTATTAGGGTAAATTTGGAAAGTAGTGTAAAAGTCTAATTGTATCAAAAAACATTAAAAAGCTTTATTAAAGGGATAGTTCACCCAAAAATGAAAATTAGCCCATGATTTACTCACCCTCAAGCCATCCTAGGTGTATATGACTGTATATGATCTTTCAGACGAACACAATCGGAGATATATTTAAAAAATATCCTGGTTCTACCAAGCTTTATAATGGTAGTGAACAGGGGGCATGTTTTAAAGCCCCCCAAAAATTTGCATCCATCCATCCATCATAAATATAATCCATATGGCTCCAGGGGGTTAATAAAGGCCTTCGGAAGCTACTTCTAAGTCAGCAATGATTTTGACATTTCATCTCTTAATTATTACAACATCTCATCATTTTAACTCAAAATTATTATCTAATTTTGACTTTTTGTGTCAAAATTCCAAATTATGTAAATTCCAATTTATGTGATGATTGTAACTTTTTATGGGATTATTATAATTTACCAAAGCCTAGTGTTTATTATTCAGTGGGAAAAAAAAAAACTTCAAAGGAATGGTTTAAATGTGAGATCATAACTACCTGATAAATCAAATCTGTACACTCCTTGTGTGGTTTTCACTATATCTGGACTGAGAATTCCTCTGATTATGTTGAACATGTCAGAAATAGGTCCCGTGGCGACGGAATCTGCTTTTCCACTTTTGAAAACTGGAGTGGCACCTGAAGAGAGAGTTCAAATATCGGCACTAACTGAGTAGTCTGCCGAAGTATGCTTGAGATATGATAGTCAATCACCAAGTAGAACAAAAACGGATGAAATGTGTTGGTTATGCCTCATAACTCACCATGCTGCTCCATTTGCTTAGCTAGATCCTCTGGCTCTTGATCCAAGAAAAAGTCAGGAAGCAATGGATGACCTAAAAAAAAAAAGAAGAGAAAAGAAAAGAGATATATTTTATGTGCCATGTCGACATTCAAAGTTTCCTGTAATATGCCATAACTGTCATGTTATTGTATACAAGGTCCAAAATATTCTAGAAAAGCCTTTAAAAGAACTTTTGTACAAACAAAAATTACACATATTCATAATGATGGAATAGAAAAACAAATTACTTTATCATTTTAACATTTACTAACCTGGCTCAACTGCATATATATCAAAGTCCTTAATGCCCTCCTTTTTGAGAATGTCCTCATCGATAACAAACTGTCCTGTGAAGTTGGAGGGTTTTTTCAAGATGGCGTAGGCTGCATCAGCCATGATCTCCACCTTCCTGCACTGTTTACCAATCATAGAACCACCCAACATGTCCATGGCAGCCGTCTGGATGGCTGTAGGTTGATGATGCATAAAGAGTAATTCAGTTATCATTGTCGAGTTTGACTAATATTCAAATACAATTCACAATACATATTGAATATCAATAAAAGGTTTAGCATGCGACTTTGAAACAATGGTACATGTGCACCATTTTCATGGCCGATTTCACGGAACATCTATTCTTTTGTTTGTTTATTTGTTTGTTTAAAAAAAAAAAAAAGAACAATCTATTCTGTTCTATCTATTCTATATCCGTTTCCTATTGTTCCTTTGCATAAAACACCACAAATACACTCATATCTATAAAAAGACACAATTCACCATTGCTGAAACACTGTCATGTAGATAGATTTAGCTCAGAAGCAAAACAAACCATGGGTCATGTTAAAATCATGTAAATGGATATTTTAAAATTTTAAAATTTTTTAAAAGTATTTGCACATATCATATCAATTAGACCCTGAAAAAATATTTTTAACAAGTGACGAGTGGTTAGTGGAGGTTTCATGCTTTTAAAAAAAAGGCACAAAAACATAATAAAGTATCATAAAAGTGGTCCATATGACTTTTTGACCATGCGAGAAAACCTCTTAATGGTTTTTAGGAAGCTCAAACATGCTTGTGCGACATGCGAGGCAAACTCGATTGGGTCTCACATGTCAATCAAGCATATTTGAAAGCATATTATATTCTGCTGACCATATTTGATGAATTCTATATGCGTTGATCAATATTTGTATGTGAATAAAAGCCTCAATTAAATCTGTTTACTATATAAAGCAATTGGATTACTATTGCAAATGCTGGGTCTAAATTCACATACTATTTATCTTAAATAGTATTCAAAATTAGAATTAATGTATCCCAAATCGTAGCATGTTGAAATAAGTATTCTAAAGATGGTATACTTTTTCCGGTTAGAATCCGAAGGGCAGAACTGTGCACACTCTAACGGCTAATTTTGCCCACAACCCATTGCACATTGGATGAGGATTTTAATTGACAAGATGATTAACAAGGGAGTTTAAATTGTGACAGGATGCATGTAACTAAAGTCCCTTTAAGACAAGTCATTTCACTTGGCGGCCATCTTTGAAACGCCTCTCGGGCATCCTGGGCATCCTGCCCTATCTCTTTGAATGGGGAAACATCAAATTCTCCAAAACTGTTCGCCAACCTTACGATTACATTTCATATTTGAAATCACCAATGAAATCTGACAACAGCGGTCTTATAAATGTTTTATCCAAACGCTCGAATCATGACAAAAAACTGTATTTTTTAGGCTGGATCAAGCTAATGTGCATGCGCAGACCTAAATGCGCGTCTCTTCTGCCATGTTTCAGAGGCGCGCGTCTGACTGTTTCTATAGAAACCGGTACTTTTAACGGCTGCTGCAGTGTCGCGATGACTTTACCAGTCGGCGATTGGCTCTTATTTAGAAGGCGGGACTTATTCCGCCATATTGCACGTTACACTTTCTACCATTCAAAACAATACGAGTGACACGTCTTGTGTTATTCTATAGTCTTTGATGTAACTAAGCAACAGAGCTGTCCGTTAAAGACGCTATTATGATGAAGTAGTATGTCCCAAAGCTTGCCTACTATTCTGCTCCACACTCAAGAGTATGTACAGTACATACTTTTAGGGCATTGTGTAAGTAGGCGAATTGGGACGCGGCAAATTCTTTAGGACCTTTTTGAAGAGTCAAAGTTTTGGTTGCATGGACTTTCAATAGAGGTACAAAAATCACTCCGCTTTCATTAGAAAGATCTTCAAAACACAAATGAAGATGACTGAAAGTCATATAGATTTGGAAAAACATGAGCATGAATAAATGACAGAATTTTCATTTTTGGGTGAACTATCCTTACTATTCAACCATGAATTTCCCTTGTAGGAGTTCAGTAGATACACATTAAAAAAGACAGAGCCAGCATATCTACTCATGCATTAATGATCTCCTAATTTAATTATTTAATGACTGAAGAATGAAACCCATTACCTGTTTTGGGCCATAAGGCATTAACGGCTATAGATCCCCTGAACTCTTCGGCCATTCCAAGTACACACATGGACATGCCATACTTTGCCATGGTATACGCTGCACAGACATAACGGAAAACAAGATCAGTGGCATTATTTGTCACCATTGTCACGTAAATGTTCAGTGGTAGTTTAAATTTGAAGTCCTTGAGCACAGAATGTGAGAACGCTCTTCTGCTCACCTGTGTGGTTTTTGAACCAGATGGGATTGAGGTTGAGAGGTGGGCTGAGGTTAAGTATGTGAGGGTTTCTGCTCTTCAGAAGATGTGGAATACACAATTTAGACCTGTAATAAAAACAGAATATTGATTGTTCAAAACAAGTTATGCTGTAATCTCAAAGCTGTGAATCTCAAAACGTCATGCTTCTACTCACGTCAGGTACGTTCCCCTGAGATTGATGCCCAGCATAAGGTCGACTTTCTTCATTGGAGTCTCCAGAGTTCCTGTTAAATTGATGGCACTGGCATTGTTGACCAATATGTCAATCCCTGTCATTGGAACCATGGGAAATTAAAAACAAATTAAAACATTCGTGAGGGCTGAAAATGTGCACTGCTAAGAAGAACAGACATTTCAGATGATGTAACTCACCTCCAAATTTCTCCACGGCTTGTTCCACGGCTTCGTTGATCTGCTTCTCATCACGGACATCTACGATACATGGCAGTGCTTTCCCTCCTGCAGCTTCAACTATCAAACAGACATTATCTGGTCATGGTCTTGTCCAAAAACTAGAAGAAAGTACTGTGTATTTACCCTCTTTTAAGGGGGAATGAGACACTTATCCCACAAACCATTGAGAATGATGTAATAGACTTTAAGTCGGCATTAAATGGAAGTTGTCTTCCCTATTGTGACGCATGAGAAAGATGTAGTGCGAGACTGGATTTCGTCCTTGAATTGATTGGATCGTAGGAAGTTGGGCATTGCTAACTAAATGGAGGCAGATCTGTTCCAGTTTCCAGTCAGTTGCGGAGGATATATATTCCCACTCTCCGCTAAGACACGTTATTAAGAGAACAGACACTGTTTCGAGGGGGAGGGGAGGATAACATTTTTAATTAAAGATTATGAGTTAATAAAAATATTGCTGTCGATGGGTAAATGAATGGTAAAATAGTGGTAAAACTGTACAATACTATTAATTGTTAAACTACTATTTTAAGCATTGATAAAAATATAAAACAATATTATACATATGTCATATATATGCGTGTGCTTATTTTACTGTATAACGTATACAGTAGTGGCCAAAAATGATGTCCGGCCTAGGAAAACTGACATGAAACATGCCAAATATATACACGCAAAAAACCTTTTCAAAAGTAAATGTTCCTCAGAGGGGTAGAAGTATTACAATCCAGCAAAATATGTTGAGTAGGACAGTAGATTCTGACAAGATGAACACTGGGGAATTTTCTCTGTTTTTACTGTATGTTCTGCAGGTATTTTTGCTGTGAAAAGTGTTCTATAGGAACTATGTTAATTCACTCTTATGAAACCAGTTTGAGAGATGACCTGTGCTTTGTCACATGGTGCATGATCATGCTGGAATAATTCAGATGATGGGTACGTTTTTTGTCCATAAGGTGATGCACATGGTCAACAACAAATCATTAATAGGCTGTGGCATTCAAGTGATGTTTGGTTGGTAGAACCAACAGCCAAACAGCCAAAGGCCCATTAATCAAAGCCCCAGTCAGCAGCATGAATCCATGGCCTTGTGACAACAGTCCAGTCTTGTGGCAGTGGTGTGATGATGCCTGGAATATTTTCTTGGCACACTTGATATCAATCATTACTCCAATGAATGCCACGACAGCCTATATCCAAATGTGAACATATCTATATGAATAACAAAAAATACAATGATCACATCATTCAAAATGCTTCATGGGAGTGGGCGCTCACTGCTGAAACCACTGCTGGTGACCCAATTCGGCTATGAAACACTATTTTTAAAAACTAGACAATCTCAGAGCTGTGTTGAAAAGTTAAAATACACAAGTTATGGATAAAAAAAAAAACTTCCATTCTGTAGTATTCATTTCTAAGGAGCGTCTACATGACATGGTTTTCAACTAAAAATTGACATTTTGAAATGCGTTTTGGCCGTTAATTTACACGTCAACGGCGT
The DNA here is from genome assembly GCF_024489055.1 of Chanodichthys erythropterus. Taxonomy (NCBI): domain Eukaryota; kingdom Metazoa; phylum Chordata; class Actinopteri; order Cypriniformes; family Xenocyprididae; genus Chanodichthys; species Chanodichthys erythropterus. The sequence goes on along the minus strand of NC_090230.1, from coordinate 54,914,987 downwards.
TTTGAGGGCCTGAAAACATTTGAAAACTATTTTCAAAGTGCAAGTTTTTGAAAACAATACCGTTATCATCTCTGTGTAAAATACAGAAACAAGAATTTGTGAAAATGGTGCATACTACATCTATAGGCGTGTAATGTTTCTTTACAAAGTGACATCGCCAACTACTGGCCAGGCAGGATAAATAATACAGATTTTTTATTTGTTTTCATGGATCTGGGAATCGTTTTGACAGTGTTGTCATCTGTACGTGACTCTTTTCAAAAACACAAAGGAAAAACTTCTATGTTTTTAGTACAACGCTGTCATGTAAACGTACCCTAAATGTATGTAAGAGTAACAGAGTGCTGTGCTCACTCTCTGCTGCAGCTGTGTAGATGGTGCCCGGCAGTTTGGGGTGCGGATCAGCGGTTTTGGCAGCGATGACCACATTGGCACCGTCCCTCGCAGCTTTGAGAGCAATGGCCTTGCCAATACCTCGACTCGCTCCGGTAATGAAGACCGTACATCCAGCCAGCTTCCTACAATAAATGCATAATCATATAATAATCTGATCATATCATAATCAATCTACTATGCTAACAGTAATATATAGGCAAAACATAACGAATCAGAGAGATACCTGTCGATATATATATACTACAAGTCAAAAGTTTGGAAACATTACTATTTTTAATGTTTTTGAACGAAGTCTCTTATTCTCATTAAGGCTGCATTTATTTCATAATAAACACAGAAAAAACAGAAATATTGTGAAATATTATTACAATTTAAAATTATGGTTTTCTATTTTAATATACTTTAAAATATAATTTATTTCTGTGATGCAAAGCTGAATTTTCAGCATCATTACTCCAGTCTTCATTGTCACATGATCATTCAGAAATCATTCTAATATGATGATTTATTATCAATGTTGGAAACAGTTGTGCTGTTATTTTATAACCTGTGATACTTTTCAGGATTCTTTGGTTAATCAAAAGTTTTTAAAAAATCAGCATTTATTTAAAATAGAAATCTTTTGTAACAATATACACTACCGTTCAAAAGTTTGGGGTCAGTATTTTTTTTCTTTCTTTTTTTTTGAAAGAAATTTATATTTTTATTCTACACAGATGTGTTAAATTGATAAAAGGTGATAGTAAAGATTTATGTTGTTAGAAAAGATTTATATTTTGAATAAATGCTGTTCTTTTTAACCTTTTATTCATCAATGAATCCTGAAAAAATTATCACAGGTTCCAAAAAAATATTAAGCAGCACAACTGTTTTTAACATTGATAATAATTGAGTATCACATATTACAATGATTTCTAAAGGATCATGTGACACTGAAGACTGGAGTAATGATGCTGAAAATTCAGATTTGATCACAGGAATAAATTATATTTTAAAGTATATTAAAATAGAAAACCATAATTTTAAATTGTAATAATATTTCACAATATTACTGTTTTTTCTGTATTTATTATGAAATAAATGCAGCCTTAATGAGCATAAGAGACTGTTCAAAAACAGAAAAAACAAAAACATATATACATATATACAAATATACATATATATACATACACACACACATATACAAAAAAGTGGCACACGCCCTTGTATGTGTGCAACTTTTTATACACTTTTTTCACATTTTTTGCATTCTTGTTGTCCGTTTTGTCAGTGTATCACGAATCAGAGCTGTATTTGCGTTGGCATTCCTTGATTCCTGCGCATATGATAGTAGGGTAAAGGTCAAATTATTCAAGTTTAGAAAAACACTATAAATATGTAACGAGAAACAGTTTCTAAAAACTGATGAAATGCCAAATCAATTTCAACATATTGCAATGAAATTGGCTGTGTATTCTGGCTGCAAAGTTAACAAAACAGTCCAGCCCTCTTATGTCATTCACAACAACACAGCAAACTCGCGCGTGAATGACTCGATGCGTATATAAGAAATATTGTAATACCGGTACTAGTCAACAACTTGATGCATTAAAGCGCAGAATTGTGCAACAACACACGGCTTTAGCAAGAATGAGAGTGAAACTCACCCAGTGTTCTGCAGCATTCTGACCCGTGTATGATGTCTGAGCTGGGAACAGAATTATGTGTGTGTAATATTAAACCAAAGACCTCTAAATGAAAAAGAAGGCTGTGAACTTGCCCTTTACTCTAGTAACAGACTCCACTGCGACACGATTCACTCCACTTCCGGTAGAGTCAGAAACGCGCTACTGTTTTTAAAGGAACATGCAAATTATGGCATAAAAGTTTAAATAATCAGCAAACAAAAAACAATAATAAAAAAAACATAAAAGAATGAAAAAGAAAGAATATTAAAAATGACTAAGTCACATAATGAAACACATACTTTCTTGATGCAGACGATTAGTCTCTTGTAGCGACTCGTTAATATTCTGCCTGTTTTGTTTACATATGCAAACATGAACTTCAGTTAAGAATATAATAAAGGTGTTTCTAATATGAATCAGAGTTTGGAGGAATACTTTCTATTATAATTACGTTTTATTTAGGTCATGAAAAATACAATTTAGTTTTATGTATATGAAAATTAAAAATAACAATGATGTAATAGTTAAAAATAATTTATTTATAAATAATAATAATAATTTAATAATTATAATAATATACGTTCTATTTCTGCAAACTCGGTGCAAAGTAAACAGAGACCCAAGTGGTGCCAGTGGTGCTCAGATGCAGTGCCAAATGATGTGATGGGTTCAGCTTGACCTAGTCTTTGTGGATCGATCTAATGAGTGTAGGGTAGAGTTATGGGTAGGGTTAAGGGTGTGGTAGGACCTTCTAGCTCCACCCATTACACCCAAATTACATCCAGAGAGCTCTTTCTCATTCTCTGTATTACATTGCCAGCTAATTCTGTAGCGCCCTCTAGTGTGTTGGAGAGACTACGGGTGTTTAAACGTCATCCGAATAGGCGTTGTTGCAATAAGAGGCCTCCTTAATTAAATTATTTACCTGGTTTTGCATTTTTGCTTCTTGTGCATTTTTTGTTCAATTCCCCTGGATTGCCTCAACCTCTGTATTGTGTTTGTCATCTATCATGATTAATCATTAAATAATACTCCTTGTTTTGGCAACAATGTTACAACGACAACATGCAATTGTTTCAAAATCGTAATGTAAACACCTCACGATGATCTCCACCATCTCTCAGTCAAGCACATAAGGCAGTATAAACAATACAGATATATAAATATATAAACCAGGGGTTTTCAGTCTATTATGTCACAGACCCCCAAATTTAATTATCCTCGTGTGAGGGACCCCCATCCTAAAATTTAAAAGGCAGCTATGATTTCATGTATAAACACCCCATTAATATACTATGATACTTATTTTAATCAATTTATTTATGGCTGTTAATATTTAAATAAATTTTATTTAAATAACATTGTATTTATTTTATTTAAATCAATTTATGTTAATCAATATATTATCTGAATCAAATTGAGTTACTTTAAACTTATTTTTATTGCGTATTTAGGTTTTACATGCTCTTTTTCTCGTATGTTTTCCACACACACACCCTAGCGCTCCCTTGCGGTCCCCGGGGACCCCAGTTTAAAAATCCCTGGTGTGAACTATACGGTCTGTATTACAATTTCAAGCAGCTGATTCAACTTAATTTACATGTAGGCTATGAATGTGTGATTACACAGTACTTTTTGTGACACACACACGTTTCATGTGAGCACAAGACTGCAGTTCAGCTGGTCCAACAAGTGTAACAAGTTCTTACATGCTTCAGGTACTGAGATGATAAGATCTTCACTGCTGTGTTATGCCTACAAAAATAGTCATTATTTAAAAACAACCGCTTAATTGGGTGACATTAATGACAAGAATGCTTTGTATGGTTGATAAGGAGTTCATTTCAGGAAGACACTTGCAGCCGGAGAGCAGAATGAATGTATCAAATCCATTACCTTAATTCAGGGGTTTTCAAACTGGGGCCCTGGACCCACAGGGGGCCTAAAGTGCATGCTCGGGGGGGTCTAAGAAAAGTAAAAAAAAAAAAAAAAAAAAAATATATATATATATATATATATATATATATATATATATATATATATATATATATATATATATATATAATAAATTAAATTAAAACAAAATGATTATAATATTTAATTATAAATAAATAATTAAATGGATATAATTAGATTTAGACATTATCATTTTATTTTGTTTTTTAAAGACTGGTCTGTAATGACAGTTATATTTTATGTTTCTTTTTATAGTTTTTTATGTTTCTATTTTATAGTTTACATGTTACAGTACACTAATGGTGGGTAGAAAAGGTGATACAGATACGTAAATATTTTCCATGTAATATTTTAAACATTTCTAACATATTTTTAATGTGTAAATGGATCTTAAAACATGATTATATATATATATATATATATATATATATATATATATATATATATATATATATATATATATATATATATATATATATATATATATATATAACCCCGTGCTTTAATGAATAATTATATCCCAGGATCAAGATTATAGCTCTTAGTGCTGATACCATCATCAAATTACCCCAAACCACGCGCTGCGCTTGAATATAGTGAACGCACGGAACTTGTTGTCGCGCGCAATAACGAACTCCATGTTGGTGCTTTCAACAAAACGTCCAACAACAACAATTATATTACGAGGTTCTTCAAAGGTGTGTCTGCTGAAAGGGGGAGGCCATTTTGTACAGAGAAGCGTCTGTACATGTATGTATGTGTGTGTGTGTGTGTTCACGTCAGGAGCAGGAAGTGTGTGCGTGCCTTTGTGCTTGAGAGAGTGAATTTGTGTTGGGGAGTCGAACTGTAGTAACAGCAGCACCCGTTTCTTCATTTTCCTGTGCTTGCATTGTTATTTCACCTCGCCTCTGTTTTGCTCTGTGCGATGGATGGGTATGTGAGTTTACAGTGTCTTATTTTCCTATTACGCGCTTGTTGAGTTGTTCATGTATTGAAGTGTTTGCTTTATTGTATGTAATGATAATTATGGCACGTCAGAAATGGCATGGGAAGAAAAGTGGGGGAGGGAGAAAACGTGTAAACTGCTGGAGATTTAACCTTAGGGTGCTTGTTTTCTTTTGAAATGCAAATGCAGTGGAAATATTAAGTGTCAGTCTTTTACTTTCGCTATTTTGTATTTTTTTTTTTTTTAAATTAAAATCATGATGCACTTGTCGCTTATGGGTTAACATAGATAATCGGTTGATGTTGTTGAGATGCAAAATATGGGCGTATAGCATTGTGAATATACCATGATCAAAGTTAGATACAAGGAAGTGAGCTTGTTTAGAATTAAATGGCGTTTTGCTTGTAGGTTTTGTTATACAATCATTCCTCGTTTGCTTTCAAACCTTGCTATACTATTATACACTACATGAGGTAGGTAAATTGATTCGTGAAGTGGTAAGAATTAAGGAAATAAGAGCTCCTCATGTGCTGCTGCCATTTTAAAGCCGTGAAGGGGCGTTTCTGAAGCGAATCTGTCTGAAAACAGTGTTTCCTGGCGCTCTAAGCGCTCCTGCTTTTATCCACCGACGCTCTCGAGTGGTTTTTATGTGAGGATTGTATAGGAATAACGCGTTGTTCATCTTTATATCGCGATATTGTGTTTAACCACTTTTACACAACCAGCGCGTCGACAAACAGCTTCCATTGTACAGTCGCGCGTTTCCAGCATTGACAGCTTTAGCCTTTTATTTATGGTTTAATTTGCTTGTTCTATATGTGTGGTGTTGTATATTATCATTGTTTACACTCGGGTGCGTGGGCAAAACTGTGGGCGGGGGATTGAGTGCTGCTCAGATTATATTTTACGTACTTATTGTTGCTTTGCTTGTCCTCTCTATTGACTCATTTTCCCGAATCGGTTCTTTTGAAAAGTCAGTTTTGAAAACCTATTCAGCGATTCTGCTCGTCACGCGGACATATTTCACGCTAGACACATACAGTGTTGCAGTTTTATTATTGAAGTACGTTAATTCGATACATTCGTATAATGTGCATTACAATAAGCAAAACTGTAAATTTGATTAGATCTCTCTGGTGTTGTTTTTGCATGTTTTAGTTACTCAAACCAAAATTGGCATTGCCATAAACATATTTTCAGTACGTTTTATTTGTAATATTTCTGTAACATCAGAACAACAGTTAAATTCTCAATCACCGATTCTCGAATAGATGAATAGAAAGATTTGGGTTGTTTGTATCTTTGTAATTCGCCCCTGGCTATACCTATATACCAATATTCACTATTCCCTACATTACTTCACTAATATAGTGCACTAAATAAGTGAGCAAAATTCACACACTAAGTGCGACGTAAGTGCTGTTAACACCATCTTCTGAATTAGGTGCATTATGGGATTGAATGAGTGCGTAAGTTACTCCTTAATGTTTACCATGGTTTCAGACACCAGTACGAATGGCTGTCCCCTTAAATAGTGCATTACACTGCCTGGCCCAAAAAAAGTCGCTGTTTGGATTTTATTAATAGGCAAATACTTAAGAATCTACGAATGGATCATCATTACAGTGATTATTATGTTTCTAGCATGTTATATGTTTGGCAACAATTCTTTTAACCCTTAAAGATGGAGTGTGTAGCTTTTCATTTCTTAAACAAGCATGGCACATCATGGCCATATTCCAGGATTACAATGAATGGTTGTGAGAAAGCATGAATAATCATTTTCACGCACGAATTGGCACCTCTGAGACAGACCTTAATTTCATTGAAAGTCTTTGGGATGTGCTGCATTAGACTTTACAGAGTGCTCACCTCTTGCATTGTCAATACAAGATCTTGACCAAAAAATGATGCACCTCTCGATGGAAATAAATGTTGTGATGTAGGGGGCAATTTCGTACTACATTCGCCATGTTGTCATTGTCATTTGACCAACAGTGTCAGTTGCAATCCAGTTTAATGAACCAGTTTATTTGTTCAGGAATTATTTATAAAATAGGATTTAATCAAAAGAGTTATTCCACATTGCACAAGTTGGTTATGGTTTCGTTTGGTGCCTCAATGTCTAGGCTCATGAATACATGTCATATTGTCCACAAAGAACAGTGGCAGTTTCCCATTATAGCATATTACACCTTTTTAGTGTTTGTTATTGCTCACACATTGGTTGTGATCCTATCACTTAATTTTGTAGTACAGTAGGCCTATACTTAGTGATGCACTTAGTAATGAATATAAAGCACAGTTGCAGCTTTGCAGAAGCGAAAGCATTAGATAATTGTGCATTTTCACACTCCCAGGGGATTTCCACCATCAAACAACTCCCACATCTCCCCAGTGTGGGGATTACAATCTGCTTCTGAAAGACCGAACACCCATTTTTCACTTTGCCTCTGTGTCTCTCATTGGCTTTTAATAAATGTGGAAGCTTGAGTTGTCCACCTGGATGGAGGCGGAACTGAGGGGTTCAGTTTGTGTCACTTTAATTATAACAGAGGCGTCTGGTAACACTGAGTCCTGATACTGTGTTGCAATGGAACAGAGCACAGCTAGACAAACCTAACTTCTTTGAGGGCTTGTTTTTGTTAAAAAAAAAAAAAATGAATATAGCCTACAAATATTGTTTCTAAACAGAACAGGGCAGAGCCTAAACCAGGATTAGGTCTTAGTTCATTTAGGATATTTAAGTAACTTTTATAAACATACACTAGAAAAAAAACATTACTGGTGTGCATCTCAAGACATAAAATGGCACTGATATATATATTTTGAGATATGTCAGTACAAGTTGCTTTTTAGTTAAAATTGCTCAAACATGAATTTTAGTCTAGGACTAGTTTAAGCCTTGGCTGTGAAACTGGGGGAATATGAAAAAAATACTTGTTTGACATGCAGTTAGATGGGTATATGCAACTCTAAAGTCTACTATAGTCATGAACATTTTCACACTTTAAAACAGAAGTAGGAGGGGAAAAGGAAGGTAGTTGCTAAAATTCTACTTTCGACACTGATTGCAGCACAAAACTTAAGCCTAAGTGCTATAGCAGACAGTGTTTGAAGAAAGTTCATTTTAAAAGTAATGCATTACAATTTTGTGTTACTCCCTAAAAAGTAACTAATTGTGTTAGTTACGTTTTATGGAAAGTAATGTGATGCATCACTTTGTCTCATCTGGACTGTTCTTTTTTAATAACAAACAAAAGAAAGTCCTATTTTTGTCAATTTAAAGGCCCTTTCTCAACAAAAGTGAAATGAATAAGCCTCAGGCTGAAGGAAATGCAAATTCACACCTGTACAATAGAGGGCGCAGCTCAAACAAACCTTGCAGAAGAACGTGGAGAAGAAAGTTCAAAACTCTTATTTCAGCAATGAAAACAAAAAATGAAACGCAAATGTGATGTTTATCTAAAGTCATCGAAGGTCAGCAGCAAAGAAATTTGTTAATAAAGTGAGATTAAATACGTGAAGTATATTTGTGTAATTTAACATACTTAATTATTGCAGGTTTGTGTAATATTCTGAGTTTGCATTTTACTGTTTTTATTTATTTTGAGGAGTATCGAGTCTGGTTTTGTGCAAGTGAGATGAGTAAATGCCTGCTCACATTTAGTCTAGAACCATATGAATAAGCATCATGTTTACACAGCGCACACAACACTTTACTCACGATTTCTATGAACATGGGGACAGAAGAGCTGTCAGTTAATAAATGGGGGGAAAAGTAACTCGGATATTTTGTTGTAAATTTAAAAGTAATGCATTACTTTATTAGTTACTTGAAAAACTTAATAACTTAATCTGATTACTTGACTCTTGTTACTTGTAATGCATTACCCCCCAACACTGATAGCAGAGCTTCAGTGGAGGCCTGTGTTTGTGTATCTTGGCCAAATAAGGGTGTTTTTACACCTGTCTAATTTGGAGCACTTGTTTCGGAACCTAACACACTTTCTCCCTTAGTTTGGTTCATTATAGTTTTATTTGAACACAGCAATCACGCTTGAAGCCGCACCAAAAAAATAAAAAATGGTGACCGCCTGACCGAGGTGGTCTCGGCCAGTTTGAAAACTCTGGAGTGGTTTGCTTGTGGTGAGAAAGCAATCTGACCCAAAGAACCAGACTGTATCACAATGTATGATGGGTAATTATGTATGTTGTGTGAAAAGCGGTGATGTTTGTTTTGCTAATGCCTCTGAAAAACTCAGCTGGAGCAAAGAAAAAAGTGCCCCTTTTCATTTTAAAAAGGTGCCTACTTGCTCTTCTCTGATATAGGTACAAGAAATGGGTACAAAGCCTTGATTTCTGCTCAGAATAATAAAGTAATATAACGGCAGCTACAAAGAAAGCCACAATAAACCTGCGGACCTGTTGTCTATCCATCCTGATGGATTACCGCTATGAGCAATGAGAGAACAGTTAACTCGCACGTGACTTTTTTTTTAACAAATTTTGGTCCTTTTAGGAATGTTGCCTTATGAAAGTGAACCGAACCAAGAAGACAACATTGTAACAATTTTAATCCCTGTTTTGGAACAAATCAAATGATCTGCAGGTCTGAAAACACCTAAGACTTTATAATAAATTTTATAAATCAGAAATAAATTCGCATTTTTCTGTCTGACCTGCATCCACATTTAAAAAAAAAAACAAATGTGACCTTTAAGCTTACCCTCTAACCTAATAATCGACCTTGTTGAAGTAATGTCCGAAGTGTACTTGAGAAATGTTGTCCTTTGGGCTGTAAACTGACCCGACCGGTTGTCAGCAGAACCAATGCCCTTAGTTCATAAAGGTGTGCTTATTGTGCTCAAAACAAACCAATATTTGTGGGTTTTGAGCATGGAAATGTGATTTGGCATTTATTATAAATAATTAAATTAAAATTTTATTCTGCTTATAATAAACCTGAATCTCAGGATGTTCGTCACAATCACCTAAAATCAAGAAAAGAAATATAAAATTATATTTTGCATAAATAAAATGAAGCCAATTTGTTAGGACCATTATCACATTAATGTCATGACAATTTTTTCCTGAACAAAAAGATTAATTCTCAAAATAATACAATAACAAAAATCTTTTTTTTTTCTTTTTTTTTTAAAGGAAAGTTTAAAATCAAAATGAAATTATGTGATGTATAGACTCTATGGATACTTTACAATTAAAATAATTATTTTTTTATTCACATTAACAGTGATTTTTGGTTCAAGCTTTTTCTTTATTTTTTCTTTTGATTTTAGTATGAAAAATACATTTCTTTACAATCCAAATAATGCACTATTTTTTTTTCACTTGCAAAAAAAAAAAAAAAAGAACATTCCAGACTTCTGTCCCACATAAATTAGAAATGATCGCTCCTGCAGTTCATTATAATGCATTGTAACCCAATCACAATTGCTCCAAAATGGAAACCATGTGATGGGCACTTTGCTACTTCATGTGGGTGATTCATCTAAGACATTTCACTTTTAGACTAATGTTGTCTTCAGGAGGAAATGTTTCATCCTGTCAGTATCCTCCTGATAAGCCTGAGCTGCAATAATTAGGCAAAGTGTAGGGAGCAGGAATAACTAGCAGCATGACAGCTGAGATGTCCCACAAACCCATGTGAGATGTTGGGGAAGTTCCCCTGCTAGATTGTGGTGAGTTACATCATGAGCTTTATGCCCGTACTTCCTGCAGAGTGAGGGCTGGAAAAACTACCTTTTAGCAGAATACGCTTCATACTATCTATTGCTATAAGGGCTTTCACATTAATCTCAAGGCCTTGTTTCATTGAAACCTTTGATACTTTGAGGTGAGCCTCTTTTTTAATTCTGGACCTAGCTGACAGGCCTTCTGATTGGGAAATAGCAATAAATATAAAATATATAGCTGCAAGCAGCAGTTATCAGGGTCCAACCATCAAAGGCCTATGTAGTTGATACAATGATACAATTATTTTTCTATATGTTATACATTTTCTAATATAATATGGGACTTTAAAGTGTGTTTTTTTATGGATATCAGACAAACATCTAGGATGAATTCGAAAAAGTAGGTTTTTCAAAAAAAAAAAAAAACTCAAAATGGCAAAAAAAATTCTGGAAATAGATATGGATTTGATCAACTGATTTAGGTTTCAGGGGAAAGACAAATTTTTATTGTAACCATTTTTAACAAAAACGTTTTGTAATGCCACCTCTAGACACCTTCATACTAAATTTCTTAACGTCTATTCAGATTTGACATTATTAGCTGATGAAAGCTAATATAAGCTGTTTAACCAAGTGATATTTGAAGAAAATGTTAGCATTTGGCCAAAAATGTTAGCATTTGCACATTCCCATTTGATTGATCATATAACTATGGAGTTGCAAACGTTTTACAGTTATAGTGCCACTGTTGGGCAGAATTTGACCCAACTTGGTACGTATCCTCAGGCTGTCCGGTTGTCTATGTATGCCAAATTTCGTTAAGTTTGAACTCTGCATTCGGCAGATAGGTAATTTTTTTTACAATTTGCAATGCCAGACCAATTAATTTGCTTATATCTTCTAAAAGCATTGACATATCAATATTCTTTTGTTAACTTTTTGGCCGTATCTGCAAAAACTTTGCCTTATATTATATTGCCACATAATCAGATAGATGTGTGTGTGTTTGCGGCTGAGTAGTGGGTGGGATTTCTGACCATCCCACCAAGTTGGGTTACCCTACAACCTTCGATCTTCGGTTCTTGGACCCCTAATGAATTGCAAAACGCTCTCAGATCCACTTTACTAAACAAAAGTTAAGTTAATTGGGTCTAGTGTAGTTTTGATGTCACTGGGAAAATACTAGGTTGATTGCGAGGGCGTTTTTACGCAGTTGCTAAGAAGTTCTGTGTGGTTGCTAGGATTTTTCTTACTAATCCAAGTCAAAAGTGTCCTTCACCTCTATGATATTCTGGTCAGTAGCTATGAATAGGATTCCTCATTCAGTGCAGGTTGATTTATTATTATTATTTTTTTCTGTGCCTGTTTTATTGTCTGCCAGGCAAAAATCATAAGTCAGAACACTTAGAAATAGCACACCTCTTCCCAACAAGCTGGATGATTTGAGGTATCATTCTTCACCAATGTTGGATGAGTTAAATGGGGGAGTTTAATACATTGACACACGAGAGCAGGCTATTCAAAACAGCATCTACACCTGCGAGTCATATAGCATGGTAGGAAATGAGTGCTTATCAGGGATCAGCTTCTCCTTGTCCATGTAATCAAACTGTTTTGGACATGGGAGTCACGCACTGATCTCAGTGCTTTTATTGCAAGCTGATTTATTAAATGTAAAGAATTTGCTGTTATATGTAGGTCTATCCGAATAGAAGGTTAAAGAGGTGGAATGTACAGCGAGATCCAAGACGAGAATGGAGAGTGATCTTTTCTCCACAGAAGTCTTATTTTATTAAGGCCTAGAGCACAACAGAGAAAAATATTGTCATGTGATGGCTGGCCTCACAGGGCTTTGAGACCTTATGAAGATTTATCTGAAAGCAGCTGATCTATTTTTATTGTCGGCATGTGAAAATGGCGATGTGATAGCACATTTATTTTAAGTGTGATGTGAAATGCACATCATAAAGCTGACCTGTGTTTTTGAATCGTCTTTTAAGTGGTACTTGCTAAACCTTGTTTCACACCACACGTCAACGCATATGGATTTCGCTACCTGTATTAAGTGGTTAGAGTATTCACAATGCCTGGGTTAGCAGAGTGGTGAAAACAAACCATTAATTGCATAATAACCTCACAACACCCTAGCATGAGGGCACGTTTTGAGAATCAAATTTAGTCTTTGAAGTCAAAAGCATTACACACATTTTTTTATGGGGGGGTATGTTAGATCTATAGGTTTATTAAAAAAAAAAAGCAATTCTTATAAAGGCTACTATTACTCATATGCCTCTTCTGTGATGAGCATGTTTGTAATTTCGGAATCAAAAATTAATTTCTTTGGGTGGGGTTACTGGGGTACATGAAGTCCAAAATGTCAGGGTGATACAACTGTCCTGATATAATAATTGGGGGTGCTACGATCAGGATTTTGTAGCCGATACCAACTATATTTTCTTGTCATCATAATGGGCTGATACCGATCCCAATCCCAGTCATAAAACTTGAAACCAACATAAATAATAAAGATTTTTCCTTTTCTTTACCTTGGACACTTATTTATCATTGACCAAATTGTAATGTAGCCGGAGACATTATGCGTGTTTTTTTGTTTTTGCTTTGAATGTCAGTCACGTTTGCCATTTTCTTTGTACAATTACCCATCATTCACTGTCTTGCATTGACACATAACCAACCTTCACACAGTTTGACCGTAATTGTTAGTTTAGGCTTTATAAAATCTCTTGTAAATGTTGAATGCTGTTATTTATAACTGCCTACTAGAGTATATAGTAAATGTTTACATTTTCATAAATTTAAAATAGAAAAGATGTTCTGCACCTACAACCTGTTCAGATTCAAATGCTGTGCCATTCTATCTCAGCTGTACAGAATTTCAAATATACCCACGTTTTCTATATTTCAGTAGGAAAGCGACATGTTTCGCCCACTCACATGTCTGCCATATGGACACTAGCCTCATTTCCACACACACTACACCCCTTCTTTCCTTTATAAAAGACACTGTTTAATCTGAGAGAGAGTGTATGACATATATTAGCTGTTATCATCAATCGTTTCCAGCAGTACTTTCTAATGTTCAGCTAATTGTCAGCACTTGATCACATCCTTTTGAGCTTGTCCATGTTTGTGTTTCTAAAAGTCAGTAGAATGTCTTTTATGTTTAGCTAAGGGAACTGTTTAATAAGAGCTTCTGTAATCCTGGCAAAAAGCTTGGGAATGATTTTCATGAGGTGTATTTCCTCTAAAATAAGAGTTTTGTACATGCCATAAACACCATATGTTTTCAAGGCTTCATAATACTGTACTTAGTAGTGTTTGCTATATGGCAAGCATCACTATTACTGTTGGTTTTTGTGATGGCAAGTTTGCACTGCATACACAAACGTCACTGAAATTGTCTCAGATCTGGTTAATAATGGTGTTGTTGATCTGGCCAGTTTGATAAGCATCACAGGAGACTGTGTACTGTACTTCCGTATTTTCATATAGTGCATTTCCTGCTGTACACTGCAGAATATGAAGAGCGAATTCGCAATGTGAGTCATTCTCTGCACTCTCTTGAAATTTGTATTGTCATGTTATTTGCTGATCTCAAATGTCATATCATTGTCAACATGACATCAAAATCATTTTTATTCTTGATACATTGGTTATTCCACTTTATGCCAAAGAAACCATTTAACCTTAATAATCTTAATCTTAATAATCACTTTTTAATAAATCCAAAACGACGTCATCAAGGCCACTTATAGAGGCCACTTTTAACCATCCAATCAAGTGCTGCACTAAATCTGATTTTATTCTCTTTTAATATCCTGTTTTGCTTGGAAGTACTTCACATTGGGGAAGTAAATTGGTTTTGAACATTGTAACACATTTGCATCAGCTGAGCATGACCTATTGACCTATTACTATTCAGTTGATGTGCAGTGGAAAATGCTACTTAATTTTTCAGTTTGTTCATTCCAAAGGCTGTCTTTGGTCTCACATAGATGATTGCACTCACACATTACAATGATTGATGGAGAAAAAAAATAATGTGGAGACAAGCAACAATGGTTTTTGTCAGAGAGTTCCTTATTTTGTTACCATGGACAATGGCAGCATGCAAAACCAGCTCCTGTACTTCAGTATGTTGACAAATCAGTAAACAGACACTTCTGAATATGTTTGTTTTAATAAAGCAGTAGTCAAAATTGTCATCATTTATTCACCTGAACCAGTACTATGTTCTTTTTTCCGTGGAATGTAAAATAATATATTTTAAAGGATGCTCTTGAGTCATTCTATAATTTAGGGTACATTTCATCAGCAAAAAAGTGTAAAAACAATATGCTTTCTCAATAAAACAACTATTGGTTTTAGTTTATATACTTTATCAGTGCCACCATTTCGATATTACAAAAAAGAGGTGTTTTCCTTGGTGAGGATGTCAACTATGTTACAGAGTACTACACTTTAAAGGGTTAGTTCACCCAAAAAGGAAAATTCTGTCATTTATTACTTACCCTCATGCCATTCTACACCCGCAAGACCTTCGTTCATCTTCGGAACGCAAATTAAGATATTTTAGTTGAAATCTGATGGCTCCGTGAGCCCTCCATAGGGAGCAATGACACTTCCTCTCTCAAGATCCATAAAAGTACTAAAAACATATTTACTTTATATTGACTTCTAAGAATTGTATTTTCTTGCAAATATTTGTGTAAAATTCTTAGCACGATCTCTATGGACAAGAAAAATTTTTATCATAAATCTGCTTTAAAGATAATTTTGATAGTTTTATGAATGCCATGCAAAACCCCAATCCATGTGGATGTCAACTGTACCCTGAAATAAAAACAAAAGCAGCATATCTAGATATTTAAAATGTCAAAAGTCAGTCAAAACATAGTTGACGATGACAGTAACATAGTTACTAATATACATTTAATATACTCCTTGACAATAGGTCATTGGAGATAAAATATAGAAAAAAATTAGGAGGATATTTACCATAAAATATTCATTATGTTAAACTCAAGTCCCATTCACTTCAAAATGCAGACGTTGCAAAAACTAATTTAAGGGACATAAAGGCAATATTAGGCATTCTTTTAATGGATAAAATATGATATTTCTGAAGAAATGTTGGGTGATATATAATTAACATCAATGGACATGTACCCTAAATGTACCCTAAATTATAGAATGATGCTCTTTTCCATTCAGCAAAACCTTAGGATTTTTAAACTCCAAAAAAGTGGTCCATATGACTCTTTCGCTATATTGCACTATATTTCACTATATGTCTTTGGAAGCCATATGATAGCTCTTATAGACAAAAGACAAAAATGAAAAGTGTCAGATATTTGTCTGTTATCAGTTTTATCCAAGTCTTCTGAAAAGACATGATCACTTTATGTAGGCTAGTAAGAAGAACAGAGTTAATTTAAGCTTTTATTCACATATATAACATTGATCAACACACATTCAACGAGCACATTAAGTATGGTAAATGGAAACTCAACCATATGATTGATGTGCCAGAACAAACCTCATTGGTTCTTGCAGAAACTAAAATGTGTTGGTGTGAACCTGGTTACAAAGTTCGTTTTCGAAGTGTCGAACAAGCACGTTTCAGCTTACGGCC
Source organism: Chanodichthys erythropterus (assembly GCF_024489055.1). NCBI lineage: Eukaryota > Metazoa > Chordata > Actinopteri > Cypriniformes > Xenocyprididae > Chanodichthys > Chanodichthys erythropterus. The sequence continues at coordinate 54,898,670 of NC_090230.1, read as the reverse complement.
TCAGAGAAGCTGAAATAGAGTCATGGACTACTTTCATGGTATTTTTATGGTGCTACATGTTTTATCATTTTTAAAGCTTCTGGTCGCTACATGCTTTGCTTGTATGGAAAAGAGCCGCACAAACTTTCCTCAAAACATCTTCGTTTGTGTTGCACGGGGTTTGGAAAGACATAAGTGTAAGTAAATGTGAACTGTCCCTTTAACTTTCACTTTGAGAGAGTTCCCATTTTGTCATTGCCGGTGGACAGTCACATCGGGCTCGTCCTACAGCTTCTGCTCAGTTGAGGTGTTCAATCGTATGAGTCTTTGTATTGGAATGACTTGCTTTCCATCCATCCAGAGGATTACGGCAAGAGATGTTGTTGACGTCCAGCTTCCTGCCATTCATCATTTTCCTGTTATACGTACACCCTCACAGAGCCCCCCTCCTGCTGGGTGGTGCGGTATCCCAATGAGAGTCCTGCCCATTTAAGTGCATTCGCCTTGTTGTTTAGGAAAACTAAACAACAATCATGTCACTGTGTATTCGGCATTTGCAGAATAAGGTGAAAGGTGAAACACTTTACATTATCCAAACAGCTGATGATTGTGGACGAGTGTGTTGCCTTTATGAGGGTTAGCAATGCTGTTTAATATATTATGAGCTGAATAAATAGCGTTGAAAACTGTCGGCTCGGTTTTCATTCAGTGTTAATGTCGGAACATTTATGAAAGTACTGCATTTTCACCTAGTCTTTGAGGTTTAAGGCATTAACACCTCTCTATAGTCCAAATTACATAGCTTTCCCTTTTGAAGCACAGAGAGAGAGACTAGCTTCTGTTTCCACCTGTGCTGCGCTACGAGATGAATGACGTTTTCCCGCTGGTGGTGAAAAACATAATCATCGCCTGCCTTTGTCATATTGGCTATAGGCCTCATTTATGAAACGCGAGCTAAACAATTTTTTGCTGAACATTGGTTGTGCTCCGGCTCTGCGTGACTGCGAATGAATATGTTTCTTTCACATAACTAAAAAAAAGAGAGATTATCCTACTGCTCATAAAACATTCACTACTAAGCTTAAGAGATATAACCAGTTTAGATGGAAAGGATCTGAAGCTGACTAGCTGAAGACGTTACTGTAGCTTTACCCATTAATGGACATGATACTTCCTTGAAAATAAATTCCAGCACAGCGTTACAACAACCATAACAAAATGACCCTTCACAGTAGATAATGTTTTACAATGAACTCTGTTAGAGAGCTACATATTGCAATTCATCTGTTGCAATCTGCTATACTTCACTCACCTGTTGAGTAATAAAAACACCATCTCTGCGTCACTTTTACCAAATTTAAAATCTCTGTTTTCGCCATCTCTGAAAGCCAAGCCAATGTTGATTCTTGTTTTATTACGAGCTCTTGTCACATTCTCTTTTCGCCAGCAGACTTTCCTCTGTCCGCATTTTTTTAAAACGCGTGGTTCCCTTGAGGTTGGAGATTTAGCAGCTCCATGTCAACCATTCTCGCTCATTGTGACAGCTAACTTATGCCACTCCCACACCATACAACAGCATAGAAGCCAGAGCAATCTTTCTCTATTTTCTATTTTCTCAAGTGTTGTTCATAGGCCAATCAAATAATGGGTTTGGATGTGTGCATGAAACACATGCTGATGTGGTCAAAATGCGTCATCTGAGAAACATCACTGTTTCCAAAACTATTTAGGCCAAAACCAAAAATTTGTTTATTTTCACTAATTGTACAAATTTTTCACTAATTGTACATTTCCATTTTGTGCAAAACATCCCAACTTTTGCCAGTCTGATCAAAGAATACGTCAATGAAGAGATTTTAAAAAATTGTGGTTGGTTTTATCGCTGGTTTAATTTGTCACTGGAAATGAAAGGTCAGATTGAGTGCATTGCATTGTGGGATACAGTATTCCATGCATTGTGCTTTGTTGTGTACTGCACATTTTAGCAAATGTAATAAGTATTCCGTGCATATGGAAAACTTACTAATTCTACACATTATACACACATAATATGTGTAGCATGATTGTTTTGTAGTATGCTATTCCATATATAGTAAAAGTCTTTACTAACTGGAGGGATTCTTGGGAATGCATCAGGAGTGAAGTATGTGGCAAAACACAGCCCAGAGTAAATTACAGGGACTAGATTTAGAGGGGTTGGCCACGCCAGACACACCCCCGTCTCCCCCAGTGCAAATCCCTACAAGTCTGCCAAACTCAGGCAGAACAGATGCCATTTGGTTAACCAGAGCATCATGTCTGAAGCCTCAAACAGGTTCGCCCAATTCACTGATGTAGGTTTTCCAAGCAAAAAACATAAAATGTCCCATGTGTTCTATTATTATGCCAATATCCCATTATTCATGAGCATGTAGTGTGAAAAAAGAAAGCATGCATTGTCAAAACATGACTCAGCCTATTGAAAAAATCCAATGGCAGAGGATAGTGCTCTCATTTTTTCCAAATGCTGAGCTCCTTTGAATGATTGTGGGAAAATCCCAAATGCTTAGTTTTTCTCCATTTTTGGCATCACTCAAGAGCTACTGCCCCCTTTTTCTTTTTTTCTTTTTTGCCAAGAGTACATGCCATTAATGAGAGATGCTGTCACTGGAAGTCTTTCAAATATCCTTCCAAAAAAACTTTGCTGACACCATAGAATTTTCTCTGACAAAACAGCAAAGCAATTGACACAGCTACATTATTAGGTGTCTTCTTGAGTGAGGGGACCTGTAAGACGGCAATTTTTTTTCTTCATAATCTAAACACAAAACAAAAAATGATTCCAACAAACCAGCACCATATGTAGGTTAATGAGGTAGTTATATTTTTTAATAAATCTATTTATTCAAAAACACATCACAAATGCAATGCCGTAAAAGCTTGCCATAATCGTTTGATATTCTTGGACACTGCTTATTAATATTTGAAAAAATTAAATTTGTCTGCCAAATCCAAGTCGTGGTGTGCACAACATGCAGAAACAATACAGCAAAAAACATAAAATGGCATAGAAACACTGTGGCATCATCAAAGTTGTGTATGGGTTAACTTAACACTATCACTTTCTTCAGAAAATGTAAAAATCTAGTTACTTCTCCCAACTACCAAAAGACCTCTCCCCCTCCGTCACCTATTTTCTCGTGACCGTTTCATTTTTTGTTGAGTTAATTCTGTGAAGAATGCCACAATCATATGACTAGAAAATCCTGTTATTTCTTTTACACTTCATACTCCATCAAAGTTCCCACATATAGTTTTTTTAATACTATAAAATCGATTTCCCTCCTCAGAGTCCATCTGTATTTGTATATTTTGTAGTACCTGCTAAGTCAGATCTTGAAGGTATTATGAGAAATTTCTCACTGCTACTTCATCATTGATCCTGTTGAGTAAATGTGCTTGCGTTTTTTGTTATCTCAGCAGATGTCATTCTTCCTAGTCAGCAGATATGAGTGCACAGGCCTTCTGTTGGCCCAGTTGAGGAAGTATTTCAAAACTGACTAGATTTTTACATTTTCTGGAGTTTTGTAGCCATGTAATACTCACTGGCACAATGCAAAGGTTGCCAAGGTCTTGCTATATGGCAGCAAACCTGTTTTGAGTGCTTTTAAGTTTTTGCTATGTAGTTGCTTGGGTGTTCTGGGTAATTTCTAGGTCATTGGTGGTGGTTTCCTCCTGAGCCAAAAAGCCAAACACATCCTTAAGTCTCTTTGATATTCTGGTCTCTAGATAAGACGTGGGACCCTCCATCAATGATTTTTAATATTTTATCAACTGCCAGGAAAAAAACATTAGTGTGTCTGTATATCGTGATAATTTGAGTAAGTATGAGTAAAGGGCTGTTCATACTAAGGACAAGGACCATAACTATAATAAATATAAAGTTTTAATAATCATTCTAATCCTCTGAGAATAGCAAAGTCCATAACACAACTACAACGATAATGACACAGGAACAATAATCATTGGAATCATTTCAGAAAGATTTTTTTTCCAGTTGATGAATGATAAAAAGTTTTGATGGCCAATCGGAATCCATTAGACTTTAAAGAGCTTGAACATTTAAAGTGGCAGATGAAAAACTGCAATTTCGTTGACCATTAAAGATGCAATGTGTAAATTATAGGAGTATCTATATTGACAGAAATGCAATTTAATATACATAACTATGTTTTCAGTGGTGTATAAAGACCTTACACAATGAACCGTTATGTTTTTATTACCTTAGAATGAGCCATTTCTATCTACATACACCGCGGGTCCCCTTTTGTGTTAAGTCGCCATTTTGTGCCCACATGTTTCTACAGTAGCCCTAAATGGACAAACTGCTCTACAGAGCATGTTTCGTCACTGTTTTTTTTTTCTTCTTCTTCGTTGGTGTTTTTAGAGGCAGCTTGCATTGTCACTACATTGAATATGCATGAAGAAGTAGTAGTAGTAGTATTAGTAGTAGTCGTCTGGTTTATTAGAAGCGGAGACTGTTTGAATGAAGTAAGAAGAAGCCTCATTGCTTGACTGCTTACTCTCTATCTCAGACGACGACATCTTTGTCGGCCACCGTAGTGCTCTATAAGCAATTTGCAACCAAACCACTAGATGCCGCTAAAATGTACACACTGCACCTTTAAAATATCTTTGTACGCATTTAAACTAGAGTTGTGCGTATCTTTAAATTGCCTCACACAAGTGTTCGTCAACACGGTCAAAACCCCAAAGTATACTTCGGTTGTCCCATTTTTGGACGTTGCACATTCAGCAGCGCATGTGCAAGGTTAATGTTGAGACAGAAGAGTCCAGTAGGTGGCAATACACAGTTGTGATGTACTATGCAGTAGTTGAAGAAGAATCTGTAAAGAGCAATACAAAACGGTAAACAAAGCAGCATATCCTTCTCCAACATTTTTATTCGGTTCTTGTTCTAAACTTTGTATAGAATGACGAATTCGCTGCTTTTCTTTTTCTATTCTTCCTAGCAAATGTGCACCACTCAGTGCGGAAAATTAAGTATACCCGGGCCTTTATACTGTTGTGCCTCCATTAGTAGTTGTTGTTCTGTCTCTTTTTTTGAGTGTTGCCACCTTGTGGACAAACGAATTAGTAAGAAAAAAAAAAAGTGTGACTTCAGTGTACAGAGTATGCGCTGTTAGTAAATTCTGGCTGTGCGTACTGTGCTGATGGTGATATTTAAGGCCTTTACGAACTTTGCAGTGAGCATATCCGGGCCTTTGTGCAACATGACATCAAAACCAATATACTTTGGGCTTTAAGTGTCTCCATTGACATCAGACGCCACAGAGAACCTGTTTCATGTATCTGTCCCTCATGTTGCTCTGTGTTACCGTAGAGCCTTCAGTATTTTCACTGCTGAGCATTGTTAGCGCTCTGTTGGCATTTTCTTCTCCGCTGGCGGCCTGTGTTTTGGCTAGCAGGCCTGGGAGACGGGCAGAGAGGGCTATTGTTCTACTGTACTCCTTTGTTAAAACCCAAAGATCCCCCCCTTCTTCCTCACCTCACTTCTCATCTGAGAGGAATGAAAACTATGCCGTGGCCCGGATGGACCTGTCTCCCACGTTGCTTTGCCCCATGTTTCTCTCCCGCCCCATGAGGGAAGCTGTCTTTGCTGGACCAAATTCCTTGACATTTACTGATTTGAGTAATGTTGTGTAATGTAATGTTTTGACATTTTTGTTAGCTAGCTGGATGGTTCGTAGATGTTCAGTGATGTTTCCATGAGTTTTACTGAACCAAAACATTTACTTTAGGGACTTTTAGATATTTTAGAGATTTAGTTTTACTTGTTAGATGTTTACATACAGCTACTTTTCCTTGCAAAAATTAACTCCACAATGCTGACTAAGCAATTTTTACTTAGAAATTTCTAGTAAATTTTTCAAATAATTACTAAGAAACAGCAAGTAATGCACTGAATTAAATGTGAAATTTTGTGTAGGGTGTTCTGGTTGTTTGCCATGGGGTTACTATGGGTTGCTAAGATGTTCTGAGTTGATTTAGCATGTTGTTAAGCTGTGCTAGTGTCTGTTCTCACAGAAAGTGTTTTCCACTGCACTGCTTTTCATCGTTTTCATATGTAAACAACTGTTGCACTTGTGTCTTTTGCAGCCTCACACTTGTTCTAAAAACGTCCAACTTTTTTCCATTCCAATTCCCTGCATCTCGTGTTTTTAAACACAAAAACAGCCACCTAGAGCGATCTGGATGGTTTCTAGGATGTTGTGAGAAGGTTGTAGTGTTTGCTTACCGGCCGAAGTCAAAACACACCCCCAAGTCTCTATTATATTCATTACCTTAAAAGGATAGATCACCCAAAAATTAAAACTGTTATGTTTACTCACCCTCAAGTTTTTCCCAAAAGATATTTTGAAAAATGTTTTTTTTTTCTCTCTCTCCATACAATGAAACAGTGTTGTTTTGGACCCCATTGACTTTCATCGAACGGACAAAAAAACCAGCTAAAACACTCTTCAAAATACTTTTGTGTTTCGCAGAAAGATTTTTTTGTGCATTTTATCATTGTTAGTTCAGTAGTATTAGAGGAAATGCCACTTTCAGTTCAACTTTTCAGCGACACAACATGCAAGTCTCTTAACATGTTTTGATAATCCATAGAAAGACAGACTGACACATTCTTTCACATAGATAGATAGACATATAGTCTTTCATGTCTCTGTACAGCATAGTTGCATATGTTTCTGAGTGTTGGTTATCTAGTTGCAGTGAATTCATGTTGATATGCTCCAGCGTCGGGGTCAGTTTTTAAAGCAGGGCTGACAGAACATCTCACCGTTCTGGTTTCTGCGTTCTCCCCCATGCACAGACGCTGCAGCTCAGGTAAAAGGCATGCTCAGTTTGATGGGATCATATGACCACTCCTATCTGGCCTGACTGTCAGCTGGGCTGGTTTCAGTTCTCTCCTCTTTATTACCTCCCTACAATATTAAAGGGAAATGGACACCGGTCTGGCCCTCCCCACAGTAACATGAGTTTGCAGTTCCTCTTTCTTTTTTGTCTTGCTGTTATCCATTCTGTTGTTTAGTTTTTGATAGGGAGACCAAGGTTTTATCCGAGCACAAAAAATTGGAGTGCCAGTTTGAATCCTTTTTGGCGAATCTCACCCACATCTCACCCTTAAATCCAAAGCAAAAAAATATATTTTGCACAAAGAGAATGAAGTACATGACATTATTTTTATGACAATTAAGAGATTCTCATTACCGCAACGCATGCAGATAGTTTACTTTCTTTTTTTTTTTTTTGTAATTTCTGTCATTTTCAATCAATATTCTCATTAGATTTTAACTGCTTGCAATATTTTCTGTTTCTCTTTTAAATAAGGAAATACTACCTTTGTTTATTAATATTTAAAAATGTAATATAGCATTTATTTGCATTATGGTAATGAATACTGGAGGTGCATTCAATAATATTTACTGTACATCTTTTTTAATGATAAAATTGACTGACTTTTCTCACTTTTAAAGACCCTTTCATATCAGGATTATTGTTTTGTTGGTTTAAGTCAGTTTTTATCATATCAACTATGCTAGTCTACTCATTAAAAAAGTTGTTAAAAACATCTTTTAGCATATATATATATATATATATATATATATATATATATATATATATATATATATATATATATATATATATATATATATATATATATATATATGCCTGGTTTGATGATATATATATATATATATATATATATTATAATATAATATAATCTATTTTGGAGAACTGAAAATATTAATGACCGATCTTGCACACAGAGTTCTGCATACAAGTTGTTGTCCAATCAAATGCTCTCTAAAACTAGTAAATTCCCCTTTACATCACCTTCATTTGATTAACAATAGAAAGTAGTAAATCATGTTTTATGGTTCTGTTGTAAATTAAAGCTCATTGGCTGTTTAAATATGTTCCTGTGAAAATGATTCCATGGGGTTTTTTGATGGTCATGAAAATAATATTACAGATATGTTTTTGGCAGGTTCTCTAACAAACATTTTCCCCTTTTGTTGTAAGCTACAAAAATATCAAGAACGCCGAGCAGGAAGTGAATACTCATTAGCTGGTGTTGATTAACTTTCCTGTTCTCTCAGTTCTGTCAGCTTCTGAGGTGTGAATGTAGACTAGATGGATATCAGTCCCTGAACTATCCACACAACAGAGAAAGTCAAAGAGCCTGTAGCTCTTGACTTTTTTTTTTCAACCTGTGATAGTGAATTGGAGGAGCCCAGGCCCTCCCTTCCTTCACCCCCCCCCAAAGCACCAAAACAAACTCAACTCACCTGCGTCCTTGAAATAACGAGCGTACGATGCCTGTGTCAACTTGATTTCTTTTTTGGGGGGGGATGGGGGCAGTGTGGTTTGTCCAGCTGTCTCGCTGCATTTCAGAAAGAAAGAAACTATTAATTGAATTATAATTCTGGATCTGCCTGGTTGTTTTGAAAATAACCTCACAGACAATTTTCACATTCTCAACACTAGATTTGTCAGACCCAACATGTCGCGGCAAATGCAGGCATGTTGAAATATCACTGCTGGTTTGATGTTTTTTTTTCCCGTTTTAATCGAAGAAAAATTGCCTGCCAGTGTCCGAACACTTGCAAAAAATTTACCATGTACGCTGTGGACTTATATGTTTGTTATACTTGTTCATTTTTATACAGCCCTATTCTCCTTTCATCTAACTTTCCATTTGTTCTATATTATCTGTTGTTTGCGTTTAGTGTCACACGGAGTAAGTCGGCAGCTCTTTCAGCAGCGCTAGTTAATTGGAATGTTCTGTTAGCTGTGTTTGTCCAGTCGTATCCGGTTACTGACGAGGGGGCCCATCTCAATAATAGATATCATAGACAATGAAGCTAGAACACACACACACACACACACACACACACACATAACCCTCCCTGTCCTTCATCTCACACTACAGCTACACCAATAGCGATGCGCCAAACTAGAATGCTAACATTATAATTAACAGAGTTGATTACAGGGTTTATACTTTATTAAATGATGTGATAAAAATGGAGCGTGTGAAACTTGCAACCTTTTTCAATTTAACAAGTTTTTCAAGTGGTGATGCAATAAACTACATTTCCATTACTGACCATTACTGACCAAATAAATCAGGTAACTGGTGGACCAGTTACCTGATTTATTTGTATGTTATGTTAATTTAATGACTAATCGGCAACTTAACTGCATCGTTACATGAACGTTGCAATTCCAAAATAACCAATTCACAATGTTGAGAATGCTTCAATTATAATAATCAAAGTCTGTAATGTGTCATTTATTTATTTATTTATTTGCAAAAAGGTTTTTTAATAATAAGTAAATAGAAAAGGATGAGTCACCGGGTGGGCAGGGCCTCCTCGAAGACTGTTGCTGATTCCGGAACAGCAAACTACTCTGTTGGTCGTTCACAGAACATGTTTTTGCAATTCACTGCGCTGCTTTTCCATTGTTTTTCAGTGTAAACATGCACACACGTACGTGTTTGACCATTGTGCTCACATCTTGTATCTTTTGCAGTGTCTCACACGTGACACGGCATTCTAAAAAGGTGTCGCTTAAGTTAAAAGCAGGTTTTCTATTACACATATCTCTAGTCCAGACCTTCCTGAAATCACCTTATAGTGCACTGTGTGAGGGGACAGGCATTTGTTGTGGTGTCTGAAACCATAGTGGACATTGTCAAGTGCACTGATTCAATCCCATAACACAGCTCAATAACAGTGTAGAACTGATGCACACTGAACAGCTAGCCGCTTCCTTTTCCTGGTGTCTCGCAGTTTTAAACACAAAAACACATTCTCTGGGATTAATAACCCTTTAGTATTCCATTGATTATCCTCTTAATTTATTGTATGAGCAAGTGCGCCATTTTTTTTTTTTGAATTCTTTTTTTTTTTTTTTATTTATTAGATTTATGTTGCAAACTGGTTATGATTTTATTCTGCTTATTATTTGTTATATGTTTTATTTTTGTTATTGCAATCATAAACAGGCTGGTTTTACCGTTTACTGCACTTTTTGTTAATTATTCTTCAGGGCCTTTACATATAACGGCTAATGAATCGGAAGTCTTGCACATTCACAGGATTTAAAGGATTAGTTCACTTTCAAATTAAAATTTCCTGATAATTTACTCACCCCCATGTCATCCAAGATGTTCATGTCCTTCTTTCTTCAGTCGAAAAGAAATTAAGGTTTTTGATGAAAATATTCCAGGATTATTCTCCATATAATGGACTTCAATTGGCCCCAAATGGTTGAAGGTCCAAATTAGTTTCATTGCAGCTTCAAAGGGCTTTAAATGATACCAGACGAGGACTAAGGGTCTTATCTAGAGAAACCATCACTCATTTTCTAAAAAATAAAATATATATACATTTTAACCATAAATGCTCATCTTGAACTAGCTCTTCTTCTTCTTCTTCTTCTTCTTCTTCTTCTCCTTCTCTATTTGATTTCTGGCAGTGTAGACACTGCTAAGTGTATTACTGCCCTCCAAAGTTCAAAGTTTGAACTAATTGTTATATACTTGCACTAGCATATTGTATATGACAATTTAGTTCAAACTTTGACCTGTGGAGGGCAGTAATGCACTTTTTTAGAAAATGAGCGATGATTTCTCTAGATAAGACCCTTATTTCTCGTCTGGGATCGCTGTAAACTGTAATTTTGACCTTCAACCGTTTGGGCTCCATTGAAGTCCACTATATGAAGAATAATCCTGGATTGTTTTCATCAAAAACCTTAACTTCTTTTCGACTGAAGAAAGACAGACATGAATATCTTGGATGACATGGGGGTGAGTAAATTATCAGGGAATTTAAATTTTAAAGTGAACTAATCCTTAAACTTTTATGGCAGATAATGTCAGAAATAGTTAGATTATTATGCTATTATGGTGTTCCGAATTCAGCCACCGTCTGTCTCGAGAGCGTCAACTTCAAGATGACAAACGACGCAGACAGTCGAGTTGATCATAACGGCGTGTTGTTGTAGTTTGTTACGTACGGTGTGCCAGAGAGCGAATACGAAACCATAGGACATCTGTTCCCCGTGCGCACTCCCGCTGTTTCTAGGGAGACTGCTCATCAACCTGTTGCTCTCCGTCTTTTCCTCTTTCTCCTTCCCGTTATGAAGCTCGCGCCCTCTCAACAGCGGTATGAGTTTACACTTTACGACATTCGCTTGTTTGCTCTCAGTTAATATGTGCACACACACATATTTCTTTATCTCGCTCTTTTTGTCCACGCACGCACACAGACAGACAGCGTCCCGGTTTACAATAGGGACCAATGGTGTGTGCACGCGCATATCCTGCCTCACACACACCCATTCAACACCCTCCTCCTCTTCCTCCCTCCCTCGGTTCATCTTCCCTTCTGTCCTTCTGTCTGTGTCTCTCGAACCCTCACTGTTCTCTTGAGCTCCGTCTGTTTCACTCTTCCCTTCATCCCACATGCACTTTTAACGCTCTCCTCCTTATACTCTCTCCCTCTCCCCCCCTCTCTCTCTCCCTCTGTCTGTCTGTCTGTCTGTCTGACTGTCTCTTTAATTCTCTCTCTCTCGTCGCTTATGAACACAGGAATATTCTGACATGCTGGAGATGAGTTTAAGGTACAGTTTTGCTTTATTTTGATGGCCAACTTTTACATTTAGACTTTAGTTAGGAGGAAAAATAGCATTTTTTTTGTGCGAAATTATTTATATGAAAGTTTTGTTTGTTTATATGTCATAAACAGTTATATATTTTCAGTTTGCTTTGGAGAATGCTTTTTAACTATGATAACAGACAAACTCATTGTAAACTATGCATATTTACACAAATATGTAAACAGTTTGCAAAAAGTAATTGGGTAGTTTGACATGGAATACTTTTGCTCAGAGTGTGTCATGTGTGGCATTTAAAAATATTTGACTGTTATACATGTATGCAGTTTTTATGAACTAATTGAAAGTCTGCATGGAATTATTTTTACCTAAAAATTAAATTTTACTTTTAAAAAGTGATTAAAATCATGAAAAATGAAACGGTGGCCAGCCACAGCATCTAAAAAACACACTTTGTTTACATCTGCATAAATTAAAAACTAAACTTTGATGCACTTTAGATTTTTTATGAGCATGTTATGTGTCAAGAATAAGCTGTTTTATTTTTTTAACAAATGAACAGTTTGTACTATATAATATAAATAATAGTACAGTTTGTACTGTTATTTTTCACTATCCATCTGTTGATGAAAGTCCCTGTTGACACCAGGTTAACTGTTCCATGTGTTTCCAATATGCATATATGTCAACCTGTATAAAAATGTATGTTTACTAAGCAACAAAACTTGGAAAGATTGTATTATTATTATTATTATTTGCAGTTATTTATGTTGCATTTAACAGCAGTGGCACTATCAAAATGCTCTGTTTGTCCCTAATCCATAAACCATCTGTTTGTCTGACCAATGGAAGACAGGGAGAATGTTCTGTTTGAAAACCATCTTAATTTTTGAAATTACAGTTTTTTTGACATTAGTAATAATAACAATTATACACTAAAGCCATACAAATTTGATCGTTATCTCCTTTTTAGGTAAAATTAATTTGATGATTTGAAGGTCTGGTGACTAGACAATTTCAATAAAAAAGTGGGAGAGAGAATGAGGTTAAAGCAGTTACTCAGGCAGACTAAACACATGTTCCCACACTCGACGCACACAGCAGGTCCCTTGAAGATAAAAAGCAGACAGAGAATTAATTCTCCATCACAGTCTGAGAGAGTGAATCGAAAGGAAATGATTAGATGTGATGGCAGATGAAGAACGCTGTTTGTTCAAAGAGATTTGACTACACACCCTTTGATCTGTTGCTCTTACTCCAGAAAAATCAATTTCATAATCAGTATTTTGGTCTTTTTTTATAGGACGCTTGGATACATTCACTTGAAAATAAGTGGGGGGAAAAATAATACTATTAAAATGAGCAGAATTGTTAGATGATAAGGCATGTTCAGATATGTATGTATATATGTGTGGGTGTGAATAATTTTCATATATATATATTTAATATAATCACTTATTTAAATATGTATATCTCAAATTTAATATAAATGTTTATTTCCTTACCTTATTGACAAATAATTTTTAATCTGGTTTTAAGCATAAATTCATGGAGGTTCATGCTTTGCCAACGTGTCAAGAAAAATAAACCCAATTCAAGATAGATCTTCTGAAAACAAGTCTTATAATGTCCTTAAAGTAAATTGATCTTGTTTTATGGACGCTTGGATACTTTAACTGGAAAACAAATCAAAAACACTGTTTAATAAATTGATTTTAGTGTACACTTTATCTCCTTTTGTACAGACCTAGAAACTGATGCAAGCTGAGCCTGATGCATCCGAACATGCAGGTTTAAACACCTTTATATTTTGCAGTGCATTGTGTTGTAATTTAATCACAGTTATATGCTTGCCTTGTCCATAACACCCTAAATTCTTTACCTCTGAGATATTATTGCGCAAATTTTTATGCCTGTCTCTGCATGCATGATACGTAAATCCAATAACATGAATAACAAGGCCATCAAAGAGACATCAAATGGCTGAGGAATTATTCACACGTTGCATAATAGGAGGAGAAGGAGAAGGAAGGAGATGGTCTGTTGTCTGTCTTGCCTTTGATATTCATTTCAAAATTGCTCACGCTGCAGGAGGAGACCATCACTCCTGCATTTCTCTTCAAGCCCAAGCTGAGAGGCCAGGCGCTAGTTTAGCTTGTTTTGAGTCCGCCGCATGGGGAAATTGATAAAACTAAAGATCATTTCAGCCTGGCGTGCATCCAGACAGCCTGTTCCCTGCTCCAATGGAGAGCGCTCAGCCACAAATTCACTCTTCAATTCCTCAATTTGGTCTGATGGAAAATGTTATTGTCTGGCAATGCCCGTGGTAACAGGGCAATTTGGCACAGCAACATGTTGTGGTGAAACCCAGTGGAAGCGGATGGCTTGAGTCTTGAGGATACTGATTTGTTTGCTGTCAGCTGTGTAATATTTGTGCCTTTCCAGGGAAGTGGTAGTTTTTCTTTCACTAGCCGGCACAGGCAGGTATTTACTGCTTTTCGCAGGATCTGTTACAGCCAGATACATTGTTTATATATGGGCTCAGCTATGCTATAGCTAATTGCATTACAAACGCTAGGATTGTTTTGTGAATTTTAGCTGTAATTTTGGGCTGTGAGGGCAGTTTATCCTGATATTCTCCTTGGTGGCATCGTTGGTACTGAATATTACATAAGGAGAAACCTCCCTTTGAAAACACCCCCCCCTCCTGTTTCCATGGTTATTCTCTTTGCTGCTTTCAACATCAAAAAACAGCAACCGAGCATCCCACAGTGCCCATAGGATCAATGGCTCTGTCCAATTTTGGGGTTTATACACTATATTATGATGTTTTGAAATGGCTTTTCATAATAAATAATAATTTGTTCTCTGTTTCCATATGAATAAAGGGGCTTTATTATCTTGCCTGAGCAAATTTATGTTCAAGGAACAGTTCACCAAAAATGAAAACATTAATTCATTCTTCTGTGGAATACAGAAGGAGGTGTTTTGAAGAATGTTCAAGCTGCTCTTTTCCACACAATGAAAATGAACGGAGGGCTTGAGCTGTCAAGATCCAAAAATGATAAAACAGCACTTTCTTATGCTTAGCACAAACCAAAAGTAACTAAACAAAAAATCAGCTAATCTCAATTCTCATTTGCATTCACATTAGGGCTGTATGATATAGTCTATTGAAGTCACATGAAATCTGTGATTAAATCAAATAAATATATGCACTAAGCGGTTTTGTTCATTTACAAACTGTTTGTGTAATGTTTTTAATTTTATAATAATCACTGTGTAATATTTTTTTTTATAATAATCACAATAAAAATCACATTATTATTTTATAGCCAAAATCAGTGGGAATGTGGCCTATGAGAGAAATTATTTATTTATTTATTTATTTTTAACTCTGTACACTTTATGGTTACTAAAAGAGGTTTTAGTTGGTTTTTGTAAAGAGTACACAAGTGTGAAGTTGTGAACTTAAATTTTTCCCAAATCATTCAACTCTTAGGGCTCTATTTTAATGATCTAAGCGCATGGTCTAAAGTGCACGGCACAAGTGTACTTAGGGCATGTCCAAATCGCCTTTTGCTAGTTTAACGATTGGAAAAATGGTCTAAAAGGGTTGTCCCTATTCTCTTAATGAGTAATGCGTGCGTTTTGGGCGTAATGTGCAATAAACCAATCAGAGTCTAAGGCTACGTTCACACTGCAGGGCTTAATGCTCAATTCCGATTTTTTGAAAAAATTCGATTTTTTTGCAAGGCCGTTCACATTTTCAATTAAATGCGACCTTTTGTGATCTCCTGTGTGAACGTGAAATGACCCAAAAGTGACCCGCATGCGCAGAAGAGTACGCAACGGTCAACGACGTCACTCGTTGTTTGCGGAAGTAGACGGCCACCTCGCTTGTTCCAGGCTTTAACCTCCTTGTATTTGGCTCGGAGGCTTTTTATTTTTCGCTGGCATTGGAGCCAGGATCGTCTGTAACCACGCTCGGCCATTTTGCTGGAAATGTTTTCGTAAACCGCCCGGTTCCGATAAGAGCCCTCGAGTTTGGCCTGAATAGAGCTGTCACCCCAAATATTAATTAAATCTGTGACCTAGCTTCCCTTCCATTGACTGGTCTCAGCAGCATCGTCCGCCATGGTTGTTGTTTATCTTCTCGTTCCCGCCTACTTCAACGCACAATTATGACATTTGTAGCGTATCAATGACGTACGGGTCGGATACATGTGGTCTGGCCGTTCAGACGGAGGTCGCATTTCAAAAGATCGGATACGTATCGGATTCAGGACCACATACCCAAGTGGCCTGGGTCACATTTGAAAAGATCGGATCTGTGTCGTTCAGACTGTCATGAAAAGATCAGATACAGGTCGCATAGGGGCAAAAAAATCGGAATTGGGTCGTTTCAGCCTGCAGTGTGAACGTAGCCTAATATACCATTCCCTTTAAAAGCCAGTTACACTCGCGCCATGGCGGACTCGTTATTTACATGGTGGAATTTGCAAGTGGAAAAACTGAACACTTGTCTAGCAAGGAACGGATCTGTCTATTTCAGTTGCCTCAAAATAGCAACATGCCAACAATGCATCTTAACACACCTCATTTTCAAACCAGCATGCACAAATAGGCACAAATGCATTGGCTATTTAAACAACGTGGCGCAGGATGTGAAAATGATAACTGTGTCGGGCTGAAACTATCAAAAACGCTTGCGTCACACCTGGCGTCACATTGTTTCTAGTGTATGATAGGGTCCTTAAAGGTGCCCTAGATTCAAAAATTGAATTTACCTCGGCATAGTTGAATAACAAGAGTTCAATACATGGAAATGACATACAGTGAGTCTCAAACACCATTGTTTCCTCCTTCTTATATAAATCTCATTTGTTTAAAAGACCTCCGAAGAACAGGCGAATCTCAACATAACACTGACTGTTACGTAACAGTCGGGATCATTAATATGTACGCCCCGCAATATTTGCATATGCCAGCCCATGTTCCCAACATTATGAAAGGCATTACACAAGGGCAGCCAGTATTAACGTCTGGATGAGCACAGCTGAATCATCAGACTAGGTAAGCAAGCAAGAACAATAGCGAAAAATGGCAGATGGAGCAATAATAACTGACATAATCCATGATAACATTATATTTTTAGTGATTTTTGTAAATTGTCTTTCTAAATGTTTCGTTAGCATGTTGCTAATGTACTGTTAAATGTGGTTAAAGTTACCATCGTTTCTTACTATATTCACGGAGACAAGACTGTCGTTATTTTCATTTTTTAAACACTTTCAGTCTGTATAATTCATAAACACAACTTCATTCTTTATAAATCTCTCCAACAGTGTAGCATTAGCCGTTAGCCACGGAGCACAATCAAACTCAAGCAGAATCAAATGTAAACATCCAATTAAATACTATACTTACGCGATTAGACATGCTGCATGACGAACACTTTGTAAAGATCCATTTTGAGGGTTATATTAGCTGTTTGAACTTTGTTTATGTTGTTTAAGGCAAGCGCAAGCTCCGTTGGCGGAGAGCACGAGATTTAAAGGGGCCGCGCTGCATAAATCGGCGCGTTTATAATGATGCCCCAAAATAGGCAGTTAAAAAAATATTTAAAAAAAAATCTATGGGGTATTTTGAGTTGAAACTTCACAGACACATTCAGGGGACACCTTAGACTTATATTACATCTTTTGAAAACATGTTCTTGGGCACCTTTAAAGTCAACATGAAATGAAAGTTACAATAGTCTTTTCTTCCCTATTGTGACATGTATCTGAGTGAAACGGCTTCTCAAAAAAGAAAAAAAATGTAGGGCGGGACTTGATTGTGTCCACAGGGAATTGATGGGATCGTTGGGTTTTACTATTGGTGGATCTCATATGAGTAACAGTTTATCGTCCCGCCCTCGCTCCAGTAAACACATCAGAGAAGAGAAAAGATGTTGCTGCAAGAGGAATGGGAAGTTATTTTGATTAAAAATTATGAGGTTGGGTACATTTATTGATGTGCATGGGTAAACCATTTATAATAAATACAGCATTATTACATAAAAAACAAGAATTGTCAATTTCTGATTTCATGTTGACTTTAAAGGATGGTTCACACATTTAAAAAAAAAAGTCTTCAGCATTAACAGTCATTTTTTAGTTTTTAAAATTATTTTTATTTTCTTTGCAGATGCACTTCTCAACAAATACACCCCACTCATTCTAGAATAATTAATTCTTCCCAAATGTAGCTATTCAAGTAATCTGATAAAAAAATTCCTGTATTTTTTATATGGCGATATATTGCAGTAAAAATTATTGCAATGTTGTTTTTTCCCCCAATGTCATGCAGCCCTAGTTTGCATATATTCAAATATGACGCATCATAACACCTCTGACTCCGAGCAACGTTGTTCTCGCATGTAACCAAACATGATGCATCAAGTTAAATAAGTGGAAGTGAGGGTGAGTAAATGACACAACTTTCATTTTTGTCTCAACTATTCCTTTAAGAAAAGCCCTTGTGTTTGTTTTTAGTCTACACCGTTTACTCAGATGCCTTGTGTCAAAACAATAGCTTGTCCACACTTATATAAAAAATCCTGGAGATAACCTCCAGCGACGTGCTCTCCAGATTAATGAACGGTGAAAATTGCGCTTTTACATTATTAACTTCTGCAACCCTGACAACCTGATTTCATTTTCTCTGCCCCTGTTAATTACAGAATATCCCCCAGCCAGGCTATAAAATGATCAAACCATTATTAACTATCTTTAAAGCCTTGTCTTCTTTTCCGCTCCATTTTAAAAAGATCATTTAAAAGTTTTAATTTCCCTAGGAGATTTTTTTTTGCAATTGCAACACGTCTTTTGAATAACATTCAGCAACAAGTAGCAGTAGCTTTTTGTTTGTTCTTGCGGTGATAACGTCTCCCCTATCAAGAAAACAAGTCACACCTGTGCATTTTCATTTGCATTAGCTCCCAATAAAGGTTTTGTTTTGCGAATGCTGAGAGAGATAAACAAGAAAGACTCATTTACTTGAAATGAATTTAAGAGAAGTTTAACACCTGAAGGTAAACAAAGTAGATGACTTAGCAGAGATGGTTGACAGGGTGAATCTCATCAACACATGTCCAGGTCACATTTCACCCCAAAATCATAATAATAAAATAATAATAACAATATTTTGCAAAAAGTGAAATGAAGCTAATTTTAACAGGCTTCAAATGAAGCTTATTTATGACATTTTTTCATACAACTGACATTCATTAGCTCTCCATATTCTCATTACCGTAATGATTGCAGATTTTTATTTTTAGAGCTGACCATTAAGGATGGCACAGTGCCCATGTGAGAGTGTTTAGGCCCGTTCACACCATAGACTGTACAAAAAGATGGACAGAGCTTCCTTCCACTGTAGAATATTTTTTCGAACGATTTTTTAGTTTGGGTCACATCTCGTTCGATTACATGGAGAGCGTGCCGTTTATGACGAATGCTACAGCCAGCCACCAAGAAACGATCCAAATGCTTTGGCTTCAATTTTTAGGACGTGTCTGGCACACTTGGTTCACACCAAAAATGTTAATTATTAAAACAACTAAAACAATAACAATACACACTAAAGATGCACCGATACTACAAAATATTTCAGACAATACCGATTATTCAGAATGATATCTAATGATATCAATAGTTTGATTTTCTCTCCCAATTAATGCTGTAAACTATCCAGAGAACCCTCTCATTTGGTACATTACTTGAATATTAGAGGATGAAATTAACAACAGAGCTCAAACTATTGCATTCAACTTCTATTTATTTTTAGATCTAATAATTACACTCAAATAAAAACTGAAATGTTTGTATACAACTCAGCTGCACATAAGGTAGTTTTCATAAACACTTGTCTTCATGATAAATTTATTCAAATATGCATATATCATTAACAGTAAATAAGCTCATCTTATAGATAACTAAGGAACCGTGAACATTGGTTATCTTTCCTGAGGTAAATGCACGTTAAGTGACGGGAACTATGGGTGATTCATAGTTCAAATAGTTTGCTTTAATGTCACTGTTTTTTTTTTTTTAATTATTATTGTTAAAGGGTTAGTTCACCCAAAAATAATGTAATTTATTACTCACTCTCATGCTGTTCTACACCCTTAAGACCTTTGTTAATCTTCAGAACACAAATTAAATATTTTTGTTGAAATCCAATGACTCAGTGAGGCCTCCATAGCCAGCAATGACACTTCCTTCCTCCTTCAAGATCCATTAATATACTAAAAACATTTAAATGATTCGACACAAAAGATTCATAAAGATTCATGAAGCAGTGTTTCGGGCATCACAATAAAAGTCATTATTTTGTTTTTTTGGCGCACCAAAAATATTCTCGTCGCTTTATAAAATTAATATTGAACCACTGTACTCACATGAACTGATTTAAATATGTTTTTAGTACCTTTATGGATCTTGAGAGAGGAAGTGATCGTGATGGCTATGGAGGCCTCACTGAGCCATCAGATTTCAACTAAAATATCTTAATTTGCGTTCTGAAGATTACCGAAGGTCTTACGGGTGTGGAACGACATGAGGGTGAGTAATAAATTACATTATTTTCATTTTTGGGTGAACTAACCCTTTAATGCGTTTTTGTCACATGGACAGCCCTACATTCAACACGAGACATTTTCTTCTCACACAGTTTGAGATGCAGTCTGACACTTTTTCTACCTCCTTTTGTTTGACAGGATATAATTGGCCTGGATCATTAGCCGTTCTTAAACAATCAGCCGATGGCCAATAGTAAAAACAATTGCATTTATTGGTCGATACCGATTATTGACCGATACATCTGTGCATCCTTAGTCCACATCAATGAATGATAACATTCTGATAATTATAAGCACATGGTGCAGTTTTGTCGCCTGTTGCTTTAAATGCTTGTGCTCTTTAAAATCAGGTGGAATCTTATTGGCTGCCAAATGTTTTTATCGTTTGTCAGCTGGAAAAAAATAGTGTGATGCCAACGGTATTGTTATACTATGTTGATATTTTTATACCTTGTGAGGTGTGGCTCACACTATTCTCATAGAATTACAATGATTATATAAATTTTATAGTTATCCTTGGTGTGAACGTACAAATCTTATGTTCTTTGATGCAACATTTGGTTTTTTGTCAAGTATTGAATATTGTTTTTTGTTGTTGTTGTTGTAACATTGTTAATTCTTCGATTCTGCTAATTAAATCTATCACCAAGATAAAATGCTGGCTGGCTGACGTAGATGACATTAAAGTAATGAGTTTTTTGCGTTACGGTAATGACTACTGGAGGAAAATGTGCCTAATTGTCATAAAAGTAATGGAAAAAATAATGCAACAGATCTTAATGAGGCTGAAAATGGCTTCATGGAGTTGTTATTTATTTTATTTCATTTTAGGCTGACGTGTGACCTGGACAGATCCTTGACAGCTTTTGAGTTTCTATATTTGCAACCTTCCTTGACATATGAAGAATCTTTATTTATATCACATCAAGTATATACTGTGACTATTCATGAAATGCCTCTAAAAATATCTGATGATCAAATATTTGGAAAATCCAAACACTTTTGCATTTTTTCCCCTTTCAAGAGGACATTTTTGAAGCTATTGAAGTCAAATTGTCTGTCTCTATAACGAGTAGCATTCTAGGTTTCATACAGAATTTAAGGCTGATGGGAGAATGCCAATGAAAGGATATAATTGCAATCAGACCTCTCTCTCTCTCTCCTCGACTAATTAAAGACACTCAACTGTAATGATGGCATAGTGGGAAAATGGCATGGTGGAGTTGGCGGCCGGTGCTGATGTGCAGCATGTGCCGGTGAGGGCGGGGCCGTGTGACCCGCCCTGGCCCTCTGAGGGTGTGTTCAGAGAAATGGCAATTACGATGCGGGTGCTGAACATCAGTGTCATGTTTCATCACTCTCAGCCCATCTCAGCGCACAAAATGTCACAGGCATCAGAGAGGGGCTTAGCTGTAAAGGGTAAAGAGATTCTATCGTTTTTCTGCCTTTTTTTGCATATTCATACTCTGCCTGGGCTCATTTGAATTTCATCTAAAAAAAGCAAAGATACGCTTTGTGTTCTTTCCTGGTAGGCTGAGGGGACAATAACGCTCCAATAGGGAGACGGCACGGCAGTAGCTCCGCCTGTGAAGCGAGCTCTCCCTTCCAACAACACCTGGCTGAGTTGAATAACACAAACGCTGTGCTGAACTCATACCTGCTGTGTGTGTGTGTGTATCATGTATGACCCTGTGCATGAACTCATTATTAATAAGAACTACAAACTGCTTCATCTCATTTACATTGGAGGTAGATCTCAAATGTCTGGATGACTGCATTTTATGAATTGATTGTTGTTGTTGTTGTTGTTGTTGTAGTTGTTTTTTTATATGCATGAGACTTTAAATAACATTGGTGTTTGGATCCCAAATACCTATTGTCCGTTTGGTACGGAGGCCATGTATCCATTTTTGGTTGTTTATTTTTGGGATTTTATTGATTTAGACTGTGAGAGAGCAGACAGGAAGCATGGGTGGGTGGGGGGATGAATCGGATCAGGAAATTACCCAACCTGGATTCGAACTAAAGTCTCCCACGTACACAACACGTCGGAGCACATTGCTTTTCCCACCAGGCCATGTCTCTGACCTTTTGTTAGCAGTTTATTTTTGCCCTGAAGTCTGCAAATAATGTTAGTCATGGAGCAAAATCTGTTGTAATTTTGTTCTACATTTCCACATCTCTGTTCTTTAGAATTAAACAGCCAGTTTTTGCTTCTGTACCTTTAAGACTTCTAAATGTAAATGACCTTTGCTGTGATTGGCTCAGGTTTGTATGTCAAAACTAATGGCGAAAAGCACAGACACAGTTGGTATGTAAATGAGGTTGATCTTGTTCTTATATTCTCATGGTTATGACCTTTCAACTATGATGACTGATCTCTAAATGACGACCAGACCACAACTCAACAGATATTTAGTAGCAAAATTCCACCTGTTAGTTTGTATATTTTTAATCTGCCAATGAAAATAGTTCTAAAAGAAAAACGGAGCATTATGTGTCGTCAGGCAACACAAAAAAAATGGAATAGAGTATATGATGAAGCAGAAGCATTCCAGTCAAAGCCTTCTACAATCAATCTGTTCCAGCTCCACTCCGGGTTTTCCATTTCTTGCTCCCACTCACCAGTGAGACAAACCTACGATGAGTGATTCTGGAATGCAAAAAAACACAAACACTCTTTTGACAAACTTTCAACAAACCCCCTCTTTGCTCCACACAACACGCAAATCACACAACTCCACTTCAACTCCCCACCTCTCACATATTCTGGAGCAGAGTTATGTTGTGAAACATCCCAATGATGTTAAACTAAATATAAGCACACTTAGAACCCTGCTTGGCCAATCAAATCCATAAACCGAAACTGTTGTATAATATAGTTTGTTTTCTGATTTTGTGATTGACATTTGGTTTTAGCAAACCATTGAAGAGCTTGGAATTTAAAGCTGCGTTCACACTACCAGTGACACGCAGCAACAAAGTGACATGATCACATTCATTTCAATGGAAAGCTGGTGTTTCCAGCGACACGAGCGACAGTAACCGTCGCATCCTGCAAATGAAGAGCGACTTTCAGGAACGACAATCAATAGGAGTGAAGTCAGTGTGGTGCACGTGATCCATTGCTAGATGTAGTGGAGTGTCGAGGCAAGATGGAGGAGAAGTTAATTTTAGCGATCAGCAACTTTCCTATAATTGATGATGTTTCTTAGTGTACATACGGTGGTACTCACTGTGCTGACTCTGAGCATGAATGATTTTGTGAACCCAGATAGACCAGCGCTTGCACTGCAGATAAATAGCCGCGATGGCAAAGAGCACTTGCTATTTTTTGTTCATCTTTAATATTAAGCACTTTATCTACTGATTCCATTTATATTTAGGATATATTTTATTTATATTTTTATTTAGTTTTTACCTTACAAAATATTTGTTTGTAGCGGCAAGAAAACTGATTTGTTGTCTACAACATGGAGTAACACCATGAATGTCATTCACAAACATTACTAGGCAACCAGTAGTGAGAATGCCCACCCACTGGCGACATGCAGCAATGTATGGTGTGTTCAAGTCATGTTAGAAAGATTGTACAGGGAACAAAATTATAAACACAACACCTTTGTTTTTGCCCTCATTTTTCATGAGCTGAACTCAAAGATCTAAGAGCCCAAATTCCCTGAAATGTCTTTGGAGACAGCTTATGGTAGAGAAATGAACATTCAATTCAACGGCTCTGGTGGACATTCCTGCAGTCAGCATGCCAGTTGCACGCTCCCTCAAAACTTGAGAAATCTGTGGCATTGTGCTGTGTGCTAAAACCGCACATTTTAGTGTGGCCTTTTATTGTGGCCAGCCTAAGGCACACCTGTGCAATAATCATCATTTTCTAGAAGTAAAGGTGCTGTATTTTTGTGTAATTCATTAAGATAAGGTACACTGTCATCTTTCTCAGACAAAAGTGACGCACATGTCGTCATAAATATGAACTTCCCAGTAGGATGTGAATTAGGGCTGCACGATATATCACATGAGATTGTAACGCGCATTTCGTCAGTAAAGCCGGTTCCCTGATTACCGCGAAATCACCATCACCTGCTTTCAAATGGAGCGGCATTTAATAGACAGAGCCGTAGATCACTGACAAGCCATGCAATACCGTGTTCATTATCGCAGATGAATCGCCTTCAATAATGAACGCGATATTGCGTAGCTTGTCAGTGAACTACGGCTCTGTCCATTAAATCCCGCTCCATTTGAAAGCATGTGATGGTGATTTCGCGGTAATCAGGGAACCGGTTTTACTGACAAAATGCGCGTGACAATCACATGCGATATATCGCCCAGCCCTAATGTGAATGCACCAAAAGTCACTGGCAGTGTGAACCGAAATAAATATAGCCTAAGTAAACTGAAATCAAATTTAAATATTAGAGGAAAACCTTTAAAGGTGCCCTAGAATCAGAATTTGAATTTATCTCGGCATAGTTGAATAACAAGAGTTCAGTACATGGAAAAGACATACATTGAGTTTCAAACCCCATTGTTTCCTCCTCCTTATGTAAAACTCATTTGTTTAAAAAACTTCCGGAAAACACTCGGATCTCAACATAACACCGACTGTTACGTAACAGTCGGGACCATTAATATGTATGACCCCAATATTTGCATAATGTCAGCCCATTCGACGCATTAGACAAGGAAAGGCAGTATTAACGGCTGGATCTGTGCACAGACAAGGTAAGCAAGCAAGAACAACAGCGAAAAATGGCAGATGGAGCAATAATAACTGACATGATCCATGATATCATGATATTTTTAGTGATATTTGTAAACTGTCTTTCTAAAAGTTTCATTAGCATGTTGCTAATATACTGTTAAATGTGGTTAAAGTTACCATCGCTTCTTACTGTATTAACGGAGACAAGAGTCACTTTTTTTTCA
The DNA here is from genome assembly GCF_024489055.1 of Chanodichthys erythropterus. Classification (NCBI taxonomy): domain Eukaryota; kingdom Metazoa; phylum Chordata; class Actinopteri; order Cypriniformes; family Xenocyprididae; genus Chanodichthys; species Chanodichthys erythropterus. The sequence goes on along the minus strand of NC_090230.1, from coordinate 54,873,427 downwards.
TTTTTAAACACTTGCAGTCTGTATAATTCATAAACACAACTTCATTCTTTATAAATCTCTCCAACAGTGTGTAATGTTAGCTTTAGCCACGGAGCATAGCCTCAAACTCACACAGAATCAAACGTAACCATCTAAATAAATACTTTACTCACATAATTCGAAGCATGCATCTTGTAAAGATCCATTTGAGGGTTATATTAGCTGTGTGAACTTTGTAAATGCACTGTATTATAGTCGAGAGCTCGTGGGGCAGAGGAAGCGCATCTCTTAAAGGGGCCGTGCTGAAAAAATCAGTGCATAGTTAATGATGCCCCAAAATAGGCAGTTAAAAAAATTAATTAAAAAAATCTATGGGGTATTTTGAGCTGAAACATCACAGACACATTCAGGGGACACCTTAGACTTATATTACATCTTGTAAAAAAAAACAATCTAGGGCACCTTTAATGGAAATTTGAAAAATGTTGAAGCTGAACTAAAACTAAAACCTATTAATTAATTAAAAATACTTTAAAACTAAATGAAAATATAAAAAATAAAAACAATAAAAGCACATAACAAAATTATTAAAACTAAAATGAAAATAAAAACAGAATATATATAAAAAACCAAAAGTATATAAATTATACTAAAACAACACTGATTGTAATAACTTTTGAATTGCCCAAATATTTTTTTTTTTATTATTATTTAATAAAGTACCCATCATAAAATGTCTTTGTGCAAATGCAATTGTGCAGATTCTTTATCGTCTAGCACAAGAAATTCAACACAGTTATAAAAAAGCTCTAAAATTAGAAACTGACGAGGAAGACAATTACTGCGGTATTCCCTGAGCTGTAAGGGCCTCGCTCAGGAAGTACAACACAAATGGAGACATTTCCTCTTGAGCAGGGCTTGGCAACTCTGGCCCTCGAGATCCATTTTCCTGAACAGTTTAGCTCCAGCCCTGATCAAACTCACCTACATGGGCATTGAATACATGGGGGACGTGTCTTTTTCTTTTTCTTTTCTTTTTTTTTTTCAGGAAAGTGTGTTAACATAGAGGTTTCCATTGGGCCAATGTAAATAAATGCAAAAAAGACAAGATATTCTATGCAAGACTTGACGCTATACATGACCTGTTGTTTTATTTTTATCAAAAATATGGCAATGCAAGCATTATGGAGTACTAAACACTCTCATGTAATGTATATGTGTTTCATTCATACTGGAAGTCGGAGGGCGCTCTCTCTCACAGAAAGTACAAAATGAACTTATAGTAGTAGTAATAACTTATGACTAGCCTGGAAATTACTTTTTTGGACAAAAGCATCCATCTCTGGAGCTGAATAAAATGAAGAAACGTTTTGACTGATGAAAGACAATAAACACACAATTGCGGCAATATATGGTTTGTGTGTTTTTCAAGCCACCTATACTTTAAATAACATAAAAAAATTGTGTAGTCAACCAGTAGTCATGTTGTACAATGAGGACGTTGTCATGTTGCCAGAAATAGAGCCATAAGTGTCCCGATGTGTAGTGATCCTTACTGTCCTTACCAGTGCCAGAATTTGTGCACATGATATACTGATTCACGACCTAGGAAGCTAGCTGATTGAGGCACACCCCTTGATTAGCTTTGTTTAGGTGTGTTTGATTAGGGTTGCAGCAAAACTCTGCAGGAAGTGGATCTCAAGGACCAGAGTTGCCCAGCCCTGCTCTAGAGTCTGACTATATGAGGGCAGGATCACATGCCAGCCATCTTGTAGTTGAATAGATTGTATTCTAGAGCCGCTCACCTCACAAACAATTTGCTGCTAATGGATGCATTTGTGTGCTTGTTAGACACCATCCTCAAGGAATTGATGTGCTGCTGAAATTTCCCTTCTGGGCTGAAAACAGTCCTTTAATGTGGCACAGGGGCTTTCGATTGGTTTGTCACACTGGTCTGTGTTATTAACTTGAGATTTTGAATGGATAAAGTCACCATCCATGTATGCCAATATATGAGAATAGTTTAGTGAAGCATTTCGGGTTGGAATAAATTTTTTGTAATATCATTTAAATATGGTTGATTTTTACAGGTTTGAATTGAATTTTGCTAAAGATTTACACCAACATTTGGAATATAAGGGTGTAATAGGTATAGCTGCTAGGTGGCGTTTTGGGTGGTTGCTCAGGTTTTTTTCAGATTCCCACTTTGACTCATTTTGACTGAGACTTTTATTTTATATTCGTTTGTTTCAGTGGGCATCTGGAGAGCCTCCTGTTTCCGCCTCCTCGTGTTGCTGTACTACCATGAGCAGTTCCACTCCATCCACAGGTACTGTCTGTTCATCAACATCACTTCCATTAACAGTCTAGACCCTTTCAGATAATAAGAGATTATTTGACTTGGCCTTTTTGTTGAATTATTCATGTAAAGTATTACTTTCGGTCACAGATTTAAAGACCATATGAAATCAAAGTTGTCCCTGCTTGCTTTCTTAATAAATGTCGGCATTCGTGTTAAAATTTGTTTTCATAATGTATTATTAAAATTTAATAACCTTCTCTGCCTCTGAAATGACTTTTCTTTTCTGCTAATGTAAGCAAGGGTGTATAAGTGGGCAAAAATAATACTTTATTCTGATTGGTCAATTACAGTATTCTGCGGTATAATGAGCGATAAGCATTTCCTACATAGTGGCTGTGCAACCTACATAATAAAATAATTTTAATTCAAATCAATATTTTATGTCTATTTATTTATTTACTAAGTAGCCGAGTAATAAGGGGGATAATGTTCACTACAGTGAGCTGCTCATTATCACATAAACCTCCACTTCAGCTCAGGGTCCTGATCAGCATGCCAAGGTTTATTTTGCTATAATGACCAACTTACTGTAAATTATCCCTTATGTATTAGCCACATATATTTCACCTACTCGTTATTTCCTGCTGAATATTCAGTTCTTTTCCGATATCTTACTAATGTAAAAATATTTAAAAGGTTATACTAAAAAAGATAAATGGGTTTCATTTTGACATTCTTCATACATTACATTTCCATGTAAAGTGTGAAACAGATTATTCAAACTGTTTGGCATCTGAATTTTTGAGGATTTGTGAACAGATGAACATTCGTGGGATAATGTTGCACCAAAGATAAAAAAAAATAAAAAAAAAAATAGTAATCATCCTCTTAAAGTCTGTTAAAGACTTACATGCATCCAAGGTTAAAAAAAAAAAACACTTTAATTTTCTCATAATATAAACATTGTAGCATTAGCTCTTTTCTCAGTGTCTGAAACGGTTTGATAAAAGATTCGGTATTTCTAAACCCCTCCTTTCTGAGAGTGCTCTGCTCTGATTGGTCAGATGGAACAGCCTTGTTTTAATTGGTGTACTCTGCTTTGAATGGTCAGATGGCTTGGTCTGTTGTGGTTGGTCTACTCTGCTCTGATTGGTCAGATGGAACAGTCTGTTATGATTGGTGTACTTTGCTCTGATTGGTCAGATGGCCCAGTCTGTTGTGATTGGACTACTCTGCTCTGATTGGTCAGATAGCCCTGTCTGTTGAAACCAAACACCCATTACCAAATCTGAATTGACCCTTCGCCAAGACCCGCCCCCCTTAGTTACTGTTGCTTTGTCCGACAAGCCGTGGCGCTGCCGCTGTCACACCATACAGAGTAAAAATACATCACGAAGCAAAGAGGACACTGAAAAAACGTCGACAGACAAGACAGAGCAGGTTACTTGTGATATTAAACAAAGTCCCACCTTTAAAATTGTGTAATTTGTAAAGAAATTCGAACAATAAAAATTGTTTTGTGGTTCTTTAATGTGTCGTGACAGATCACTGTAGTGCCTCAGCTCAAGCGGCTCGTGAACCAATCATCTCTTTTTACTTGTTAATTTATAGCATCAAATAAACATGAATGAACATGAGAAGGAAAGTTGTTTCAAATGCGGAAAGTCGTCAGTACACACCATTTTTCAAGTCCACCGAGGTTAATCTTCTAACTCCTGACTGCTTTGTCAGACAAAATGGTGGATTTTGAGTTATGATTGGTTAGATCACTTGTCAATCAAACTCCCGGTGAAGGGTCTTCCCCAGCACGATACAGGGCGATGCTTCACAAACCAAATTCTTTTAGGCCTTGGCTACAACTACAGTGTTTGAGGATTAAAGTATATGTTGTTTGCTGGCAGACAATAAAGACAATACAGCCTATGGCAAACAACGCCTTTATGCAAATTTGTTAAAAACCTATGTAGGTTTGTGCAGGAAGTGAGACTGGACTGACGACTCGTTTCAGGCCATTCAAAATCGCTTCTTTCTTTTGGGAGACAATAACTCCATTTATCAAGCGCTTTAATATTTGAAACTTTGCAGACCTTTTACATTCACAAACAACTATATTACATGAAAGCTAATATCTGAAAAAGTGTAATCAGGCACTTTAAATCCAATCAGTGTCATGGAAATTGGCTTCGAAAAATTATACTAATATGAAATATATATTTTTTTAAAAATAAAAGAAATTAGTATTTTTAACCTTTTTAACAGCACTGAAAATGAGCTTTGCACTGATCAGTGTATGATGGTGAAATGTTTGGCGAGTGTATTAGCTGTTATTTGAGCCTCTGAATGGAGATAAAATGGAGGGCAGAATGAAATGACCCCATCATCTGCTCTCCATCTTCTCTTACCCCTCTCTGCCATTTCTTTTCTTTCTTGCTCACTCATCCTTCCCCTGGTAAACAATAATCCTTAATATGTTGTTGTGCTTTGGAAAGGGAAACAGTGTCTCTATTATTTTCAGAGTTTAAAGTGGAATGACCAGGGATAGCCTCCGGCCAGCTTCTATATTTTGATATTTTCTGCTTCTCATGAAAGCTCCACAGTGAGTGCTTTAAGATGTGCTTGGCATTTTAGTGATTCGGCAAAATAATTGCAAAATGTTGGCTTTTCATGTGGTTTAGTGTTGAATAGCTGGTATGATTTGTGGATGCATGTTGTGCTGTAACTAATGCAAAAAGGAACAGAGATGGTAGTATTCAAGAATAGCACATCTTCATAAAGTATTGCTGTTGCTGGCATTTGCTACGAATATTCTTAGTAAAGTCAATCTTTTTTTATTTATTGTTTGATTTTGAGACCGTATCGCCAAAGTCAGAGCTGGCATAATTAGATTGTACAGAAAATATTTGGATATTGGTTTTCATGTTTTGAATATTTTGGTTTTGTCTAGCCTGACTAAACTGTATAATTTATATAATAAATAAATAAAATATATTAATAAATTATATAACAAATATAAATTATGTATCTTATTTTTATGTATAATATCATTTGCATTTTTTGTATATATTTGTTAAATAAATACTTATTCAATCATTTGGCCAGTAACTCTGTTCGCTTAAGTTCAAACCCCATCTTAAGAGAAAATGCAGTTATTTGACGTTTTATGCTAACCCTAACCCTAGTTGTACAAAATGTTGATTTATTAAAAAAAAAAGAAAAAAGCATGAGCATGAGGGTCCACCCCTAAGCCAAACTCTCAGTGAGTTGTAAGCATATCATACAAAAAGGTATGAATGAGATTGTACAATTTCATATGAATTTGTCTAACTTAAAATATTTAAGTATTTAAATACTTGTCAATTTCAAAATCAACTACCAGCCTTGTCAATGGATAGTACACTTTTTGGCTTTTCAAATATAATTTTGTGAGTGTTTGTGGTTTATCACCAGCCTAGGGTAGTTTGTTGGCCTCATCCAGTTTATCTACCGTGGTTAAATCTATCAAAAAAGACCTGCAAAACCAGCTTTGTCAGGCTGGGAGATAAGCTAACCACCTTAGTTTACACTGGGTTTTTTTTCCTACTGCATAGTCAGCAATTAAAAACACTGTATCTTTTAACTACTAGTCTGAAATGCACAGTCATTAGCATTTAGCCAAATTAGCACAGAATACAACCTTGAATTAAATTTGACCTCAGATATATGTTTTCCCTGTTATAGAGTCAGCCGTATCATTGTTTGGGTTTCTTGACGCAAAATGTCCTTCACAGTACATCATGGTCATAGCTACACAAAACTAAGGAAGCCATAACAAAGCTAACCCTGAGTCTGTGTGCTGATGGCCCAATCAAGCTAGCTTACATCAAGGTCAATATAGTCCCTGCTGTTTAACATTGATAAAAATGCTTTCAAATGCCTCCCTGATGTTTTCTGTTGTTCACACTCTTTGAGCTGTATATATTGTCATTAACTGGTTGGTAATAATCATACTAGAAGGCATATTTACTCTTGTCTGACCACTTTAGCTGAAAACTTGAAAGGTTAGTCATGGGTGGGAAGTTTTCTGTTGTTATAAAATAGTAGCTAAATTAAACACTAGTCCTTTACAGTGTGGGGTGAAGCTACTTTGAATCTGTAAACTTGCTAAGCTACAAGCTATATTCAAGGTACCATTTTAATATAGTTAGCTACACTACAAGCTACAAGCTAACTACATTGAAGCTGTGCTATTTCACATTGAATTCACAGTTTGAACGTTCTTGTTTAATTTATTTTCAAGATCTGAGATGAATAATCCATGGTCACTTTCAGAATGCCTATAAAGGTGCAAAATGATTTTCAAACTCATACTACATATTAGACACCTTTAAGATTAAATATAGCACATAACTTAGTACCTGAAATTATTATTGTTATACTTTGTATGTTTTTGTTTTTATCTGCTATGTCGCCGAAATAGAAACCGTTTTTTTTTTTTTTTTTTTAAATAGAATCCGCTGTCGCCCGTCATGACAAAAACTCTGATTAACATGGAAAAAATACCCTTTATCGCATGTCGCCACATCGTGTCTGGGTAGGACAAGGTGTTGGTTTTTCAGTTTAGGACAAACACTGGTCCTGTAGTCACTTCTTTTTCCTTTATGGCTGTAGAACATCAGAGCTTGTTATCTGAAAAAAAGTAGGACAGGATCCTTGTGTTCCAGCACATCAAGCATATGAGAGCCCAAAGGCTCAGAGTCGTTGCACCTTGGCAAACACATGCACACTTGATTGCTGTCTACTGGGACCACTCTGCCAGAGCAATACAAAAGCATTTCTGCCCTGTCAAACCTGACATACTCCTTCTTGCCCCAGGCAAAGTTGACAGTACAGCCCATAACCATGAGTTAAAGCTGATGGACATGTTTGAGTGGGGTCCGGGTGTGTGTATGTGTGCAGCCAGCCTTTATCAAACGGAATACTACTCTGTTCTTACCCTAGTACATGATGGATCGTAAATGTTCCAGGAATTGTGGTTGTTTGTAAGAGCACAATGAAAAAGCAACAGACAGGTGGAAGAGCGTATAGGTAACACTTGCGGTAAACGTGGCATTTCAGGAATGTCAGATATGGGAATTGTTGACTGGAAGTCACAGAGAGCTCGGTTGTGAGAGGCATTCCGCAAATTCTGTGGTGTCCTAGCAACAGTTTTACTGTAGTGGGATTTCACAGTGCATCGCTGAATTAGCCGTGACAGCAAGGATAAGATTCTTCTCTAGTCTCTTGGGTGATGCATAGACAAATATCACGGAAAACGGATGCTTTCTACAAATGGATAATGCTGTTTCAATGCTGCAGAAATCCTTTGATTTGCAGAACAACTTCCTCATGCTGTATTGGCTTTGTTTGTTGCACAAACATAAGTTTAATATTTGCCTACTATTTTGGAGTTTAGCGTCACATGATCCTTCAGAAACTATTCTAATAGGCAGATTTGCTGCACAAGAACCTGTTTTTTTTTTTTTTTATCAAGGTTGAAAAGAGCTTAATATTTTTGTGGAAACTGTGCACATTTTGAGTTCAAAAGAACAGTATTTATTTGGAATAGAAATCTTGTGTAACATTATAAATGTCTTTACAGTCACTTTTGATCAATTTAATGCATCCTTGCTGAATAAAAGTATTAATTCTTTAAAAAAGGAGTAGTGTTTACAAAATGTGTGCTTCTTGTCTACCATTAATGAACACTCAAATATATGATAAATTATAACATTATCAAATTCATTCATAATTGTACATTAAAAGAATGGTTCAGCCAAAAATTATTGCACCGTTTGCCATTTTTATTTTTGTCTATTCCTTCAGCTAAATCTATTAAACGTTATATAATATTTATTAATGTCATTTTAAAAGTTGTCATTTCTTGCCTACAACACAGAATGATTTAGCAGAGTTTGTAAAGGAGAATTTTTTAAGACTTTGGTATTCCTTAATAATGTAGGAAAGCTGTCTAGATTTGCTAGCACAAACCATCTCATAAGTTTATGTATGGCCAGTGAATTTCAAAGATCCTTTTTACTCATTTCCTCTTGAAAAGCCTGTGGCATATTCGATTCAGGGATGGTTCCTCTAATCACATTAAATGCACAATAAGATTTGTTAACGACACAATGAGATGAATTGGCATGGCGAAGCCAGATGCCTTGATAGGTCATGTGTATGTCACCATGGTAACACAGGGTCATTGGAAAAGTGGGCCAATCATCTTCCTTTTCTCCTGGTGGCTGCTATGTGGCGAGATGCCTGTCTCTAAGATACGTAAGGGTCTCATCCGTGCGTCATATATAAATCCCTAGTTACAGTAAAGGTTCAGTAATATTAAAGCAAAATTTATTGAAGATTATGCATATTAGGGTTGCAAATGAGATTTTTAAAATGTGCTAAAGTTCCATAATTGAGCCTCCAAGGTGGAAAACTGCAGTCTTAAGAGCTTTTCAACAGCATTTTGTAAGTGTTATATCCTTAAAAAAAAAAAAAGCTTTTCTCTTTCAGCATGTTGCTCATGCATCCCTTTCTGCAGTATGTGATGATAATTTGAATACAATCTGCCTGTTCTGTAAAGGGATTATCTAGTTTCTTTTCTCGGTTTAACTCTCTGCATGTGGTAGGCTACTGCCTTAGCCCAAGTTATTCCACTGGAGGTTTTGTTTTGTTGCCTATTTCATCGCATCCACGTTCCGTGCGTTAACAGTAGATGTCTTGCAGAAGCTTGTTTTTCATTATCCATATTGCTTTCAATTGAATCTAGATGCAGGGTCTGGACTAAGGCAGACCTCGTTAGCATTAAATATGTATGTATTTGTAGCAGTCAGACTGGGCAAGATATAATTGGAACCCTGATTATATTTTATCTGCATGTACAACAGACTGCCTGAAAAAGAGAAATCAGTGTGTGTATGTTTATAAACATGGTTTAAGCACACATTTTTTTCCTCCACAGTGCTACAATATAGTCTTTTAGTTCATTTTATGTCATGGAAGAATTCAACAGTTATGGTTTTGAATATGTTAAATGTTTGCTGACACCAGCTTGCAGATGGACACCTACAAACAGAAGGCTATCACTAATTATCATAACCCTCATAAGCCTGCATGTTGTTGCTTGGTGTTTGTTGCTTTGATAAGGCTTCTTTCTAGCTGCAAATCCTCAGAGGTGAATTTCACTAGATACCCTTGGCCCCGATTCATATTAACAGCTGAAAAGCACACACTACAATCGTTTTACTCTTATTGATTGTCTAGTCACATTATTCTCCTTAGTGTCTTTGTTGCATCGTAAATGACAAGTTGGCTGTAAATGCAAGCCTGTAGCAGTGGGAATAAAAGAAAAATTCTATTGAGAACAGGTGAAGCTTGAAGATCTGTGAGGGGTGGGAAGGTATCTGCATGCTGGGCTAATAGAGGAAGGTCTGGGTTAAGAGGGGAGGGATGGGATCACTGCTGGGCTGAGACGGAAGAGTCTAGATAACGGTGTTGGGCTGTGAGGGGATAGTCTCGCGTAGTCAGATCTTTAGACTGATGGTAGAAGGTCTGGACTCCATTGCAGCTTTCATTGACTAAGGACAACCCAAGACAATGTCTGATGAAAATGTAAAGTTTGATGTCCCTACAATAACAGACCGACATGCATCTAATAAACTATTAATTCAAGAACGTTGTGCAAGTTTACTGCTCTTTGTCACAGTTGTAAACACAAAAGCTTCTTCCATGAGGGGGTTTGGCATCATTGCATGTTTTTTTCCAGCTGGACCGTTAAAGTATGCCACACACTTCAAGACTTAAGACTTAAGTTCAGACTTCAGCCTAGACCCTTTCGGTCCTTGTCCTTGTCTTTGAAATGTCGAAGGATTATATAATTTAATTTTAAATGCTTTGTTTTTTTTGTTGTTGTTTTTTGTTTTGTTTTTTGTTTTCTCTTTGGATGGATGACCGAATAAACTAATAACTAACTAACTAACTAACACGGGTCTCCCAGAAATCCTGTAGAATTCAACAAATCAAATGACGACTTCGAAACCCCCGAAGTGTTTCCCATTTTGTGTGCCATATGCATCAGACGTTCAGCCAACGGTCCGTGGGCATAACGTCTGAGGCTGAGACTAGTGAGGGAAGGGCTTATATCACTGGACTGGGCTGTGAAAGAAGAGCCTAAATTGCTACTGGGCTGTGAAGTACAGGTCTAGCTTGGTGAGCTGTGAAGGGTGAGATGGGAACACTTCTGGGCTGTGAGAGGTGGGTCTAGATTACTATGCTGGGCTGTGAGAGGTGAGATGGGATCACTTCTGGGCTGTGAGGAGAGGGTCTGGATCATTGGGCTGTAAGGAGTGGTTCTAGATCGCTGTGCTAGGCTGTGAGGGGAGGGTCTAGATCTCTGGACTGTGAGAAAGGGATGGAATCACTGTGCTAGGCTGTGAGAGGCAGGTCTAGGTCACTGTGTTGGTTTGTAAGGGAAGGGTCTAGATCTCTGGACTGTCAGAAAGGGATGGAATCACTGTGCTGGAGTGGGAGGGGAGGGTTTAGATTGGTGAGCTGTGAGGGGTGAAATGGGATATACTGTGCTGGGCTGTAAGGCGGGAGGGCTCTAGATCTCTAGACTGTGAGGGAAAGATTGGATCACTGTGCTGGGCCTGTTCATTTTTTCAACTGTGACTGGTTGTCCTGCTGATGGCAGCACTTTCTTTTGTGCACTGCTGTTTCTCTCTGCCTCCTCTCGTCGGCAGGCTTAACTTTGGAAAGAAAGAGTTTATCAATGCGTGAGAGATAAAGAGTTATCTCAGTCACTAGTCCTTGCACACTACTGCATTCATCATGGGGAACATGGTATCATTTTTACCTCGCATACAAACTAAGGAAGATTTGACCTATATATTTCTGAAGAAATTTTCCCTGTTTTACAGTAATATAGCTTTTAAGTTCATGACCAGACAAATACATAAAAGCGGAGTCTAACATTGCATGAATTTCAGCTCATTCAGGGTGAAGTGTGCTAAAATGCTTTCTCCTGTCCCTGTTTAATGTTTAGAGGCAATTTTAAGAAAGCCATTTGCATGTTGACTTCCTGAAGAATGAGTGCTTTGTGGTGCTTTCAAACATATTGCAGTTTGTTTGAGCTATCAGACATGTCATCTTCTGGCTCAGTGGTGTGAGTTTGTATCTGTTTGGCCAATCAATGGGAAATTGGGCAAATTGACCACAAGTCTACCCACTGTAGGTTGCAATCTGTGTTGGTAAAAAAAAAATAAAGGTAGACTGTGCATATATTATATAATCTTTTTGTATCTGACACTGAGATGGATACAGATTGCTTTGATGCCATTATCTGCAATCAGACGAACACAAGCAGTGTAAGGGCTTGCAAGAATGGGAAAGCTGTAAGTGTTGAAAGCTGAGGCAGGCTCTACGCCACGGTCTGTCTCTGTTAAAACTGTCACCAGCCTGTGATGTGCCCCTGGACATAGCCAAGTGCCAAACGCCCCACAATGGGTGCCATTTGGAGTCTTGACAGACTACAGAGGCCTGCTTAATCCTGTAAGAAGCTTGATGTATTGTTTCGAGGGGGAGCAACAGAGATGCTGCCCACTACCATCATATTGTCGGTTTTGTGTTTCTGCCCATGTCTCTCTGTCTAGTGTATCTTGTTAAATTCATTGTAGGTCATTCGTGAGGTCAAAATGTTGCAAAATATTTTGTAACCATGACCTTTTTGGTGTCAGTTAATCGATTATAATGTTGTTTGGTGTCTGACGGGTCTTGTTTTTGTAATATCCATGTACATCAATGCCATTTTTGCCATTTGGAAAACAGGTCAAATCAAAAAATTGATAATCTGTCTCTCTTTTTTCCTTTTTGGCAGCTAATGGCACTGACAGTAAAAACTATAAAGGAGACCGATCTCCCTGTGTCCCCTCCCGTGTCCTCCACGTCCGCAAAGTTCCCATCGAAGTGTCTGAAGCAGAGGTCGTCTCACTAGGAGTCCCTTTTGGCAAAGTCACCAACCTGTTGATGCTTAAAGGGAAAAACCAAGTAGGTGCTCTAGTAACCTGTGAACACATCTTAACCCTATCTTTCAGCTGTGTAAGCTTTCAGCAGCATGACAATTGGAACCTCAGGCACACTCATGGGTTTGAAATTTGCCTTGTGAGATTCTCAAACTCCGCCTTATGTTTTCAATTTTGTTTAGTAGTGGAATTTTAGGATTAAATGGCATGAATAAGATCAGAGGAAGCCAGTGTATATATTCCCACTGTTAAAGCTCTGTGTGGTTCATCATGGTGTAACTAACATGATTTTGGAAATGTAGGCCTACCTCCACAATGGGGACAATGGTGTGACAATACCATTGTCTTAAGGCTGGCCCACACTAAAAGATTTTTAAAATCTAATCGGATTTGTAAAATATGAGAGACCACAAACATGACGATTAAAAAAAAAAAAATCATAGATTTTACTGTTTTGTTCCTGTAGTGTGTGGAGTGCTGTGATGTGACCCAGACCGCACACCACACACTAGCAGATTCTCAAGCATTCTCAAACAACCAGAGTCCCAACTGTGAACACATGAAATGCAATTTCTCTTTTTTTTTTTGGTTTTGGAATGAAATATGACCCAGAAATTGTCATGAGACTGGCCCATAAAAACCCACTATACTAAGAAAAACCACCATCAAAGAATCATTTTGCCTGTATTTTCTCTTTACCAAGGGATAGTGAGGACAAGGGTCCAGATCTGTTTTCGCTTCATTAGTGGTGGCCAGTGATAGAAACTGAAGTGTGTGTCCTTTTAAACACATCAAGGTCCATCTAATAACAGAAGCCCTGCAAAAACACAGCAGTCTCCTGCTTCCACTTGAGTGCCTTTTCATATTCAAATGGAAAATGGCATATTTAGACAAGAAAAGACAGGCAGACAGATTTCTAATGCCCCGTTGCATAATTTGTTGTTTGTTGGTTGATTTGATTGGGGCTTCAAAAGACTCAGTTTATTGTTAGATTCTGCATCTATAAATCTCTCACACCTTGCTTGATGAGGTCAGAATAATTATTACTGGCGCCTGTTAAGACAAGCATCACCATTTTATTGCATGCTTAGGATTAATTCGAACAAGACTCTTAACTCAAAATATTATACTTTGTCCCATATTTTTTGTGCTACAGACATGATTATGCTTGTTTTACTGTCCATTCATAAGTGCAAAGCAGCACTGATTATAATTACTGTAATTTATCTCCATTCCTTTTATTCCACTGGTTTTTCATCCGAGTGTTGCATTAAAACAGACTAAGAAGAATTAACTTGCACCACATATGTGCAATTAGCTGAATTGTGTTGTTATCATGACTGAGCACTTACAGTATTTCTCTATTTGCACTACAGGCTTTTATAGAAATGGCTTCTGAAGAAGCAGCCATCACCATGGTCAACTACTACACCACAGCCACACCCCATGTCCGCAACCAGCCCGTCTACATCCAGTATTCCAACCACCGTGAGCTCAAGACTGATAATCTGCCCAATCAAGGGGTGAGAATTACATACTGTCTCTCCAACCTGCACTTTAAACCACCCCTTTCACTACCATAGTAGGGGCAATGCCAAATAAGGTTATCCAAGATCATTTAATCATTTAAAGGAATCAGTTAAAAAGAATTGTTTGAATGCATGTTAAGTTTTTAATATCCAGTCACATTTACCTTTGCTTTGCAAAATTTATTGTGGCGAAATCCAGTCATTTCAATAGGAATCTACATTTTGCTTGAGGGCAAAAAGGTTCCCTTAGCATGTTTCGTTTGGTCACTTAAATTTGCTGTGTTGACCAACACAGCTGCTTGGTTTGAAAGTGCCTTCTGTGTAAGCTATGCTTCATCCATCTCTACACTACTGACAATAAACAGTGGACCTTTTTTTTTTTTTTTGCCTGCAAAATTACGCTAATGTGACCACACTCTTGAAAATGTACTTTTTAGACCATTTTCATCAAGTGTTTGATTTAGTACTCTCAAATCAAAGTGGTGTAACCATTAGTGAAAAGTAATAAAATATTTTCATTACTTTTTTCAGTTTTTTTTTCAGTTACTTTTTTCTAGCTATGGATCAATTTCTTGTTTATACAGTATGACAACCTGAACCAACCTTGCTATGTCTTAAAATGGCAAAACAATAACCGACCTTGATTCAAAGTCATGTCTATTGGTGGAACGTGCCCCACTTTGTGCCTGAAAGGCTGACGAGGCTCTAAACTTAAACCTTTGTTTTCTTTTTAACAAACTGCGAATGGTAACTCTGCATATATATATAGTATCTCCTATATACTTTTGCTTTACTCAGAGCTATTAGTTTTACAGTATGTAAATCGACTCATTACAGAGTCATTGCTGATAGTGCATTTTAGTGCCATTGCCACAGGGAAACCCTCTAGTGCAGTAGTGTGACTGAGTTGTGTTTGCGTGTAGTACTCCATATGAGTGGAAAGTTTTAGAAGAGTTTGCTCTGAATGTTAACTCGTGTCTCGCTTGTAGAGGGCTCAGGCTGCTCTGCAAGCTGTCAATGCAGTGCATTCTGGGAATATGGGTCTCTCTGGGACTGCGACAGCCAGTGATGGTGGAATGATGCCTGGACAAAGTCCTGTGCTTCGCATCATCGTAGAGAATCTCTACTACCCAGTGTCTCTAGAAGTGCTACACCAGGTAAGACTACATTACACCAAAATTGGATGATTCTTTAAACTAAAGGCCATTTAATATGACATTTATAATTGTTCTTCAATTGCTCCACTTATTTTTAATTCAGTTCTGATTCACAGGCCTTTTTTTGTTTGATACCAACTTTAATTTGCTTAAATATTTGGAAATATTATTGAAATGTATTAAATTATATTTGATAATATTTCTGTTACAATGTCAGCATGCTTTTTCAATTATTACATGACTTAATATATCAAGTAACATTATGATGTTCAGAGATGTCCTTTTTATTTACTTCCTGCAATATACCAAGCAATCCCCAGGATATTTACGTAGTTCGTTTGCTTGGACTAATTCAATGTTTACTCTCTATACTTCCTACTTTGTCACCAAGCAACCACATAGATTTACCCTTCCACAAGGTCAGCGTGTTCCAAAACGCTTGTGTTCAGAAATTTCTTAAAGCCCTCACATGGTTCATGTGAGAATCATGAGATGAAATCTAAATCAGAAAAGTGTTGAGAAAGCTGAAAAAAGAAAGGAAAAAAAAAAAAACAGCCTGAGGTGGTTTACTGGTCTCAGCCGGTCTACAAGGCTGGATTCCACTGGTCAGATTGGACTAGTTTAATGGTTTTATAGGGGTTCTGGGCACTTAAAGCTAAACCTACTGAACACCACCTTGGCCAGGTTGGGAGACCAGCTGAAAGACCAGCTTAACTTGCTAGAAGAGCAAATCTTCTAGGTCTTAAACTAGTCTGTTTAACATGGCTGTCCTTCATGTTCTTGTCCTCTCCTTTATTTAGATCTTCTCAAAATTTGGAACAGTCCTGAAGATCATTACCTTCACCAAGAACAACCAGTTCCAGGCCTTGCTACAATATGCAGATCCAATGAACGCACATCATGCCAAAATGGTCAGTACTGAAATAGAAAACACAGCCACAAAATGCTCCCCTTTATTATCGTGTTGGTTGGATGATTTGGGTTGGGTGGGATGAAAACATGGCAACTGCGCTAGTTTAGTTCCTCTGGCTGTCTGTGGAGACAGACGGGTTTAGCTGCGGTCATCCCTCACCAGCGCTCCGTCCCCTATAATCAACACTTCATGATCAATCATGATGGCGCACACACCTGTCTTCCATCACCTCATTTTTGGTGCTCTCTGGTATTTTTTGGTGTGGAGCCGAAAATTTGTCAAAGCAACAGGAAGATGGCAGGAAAACCAGCTCCCAGTAGACTGCACAAATCAAGCCGCCCCTGTAATTAATATGTCACCGTTGAGGTTATCTAATGAATGCCAATGCAGCTCACCAGGGGAAAAGAGCTAGCAAGTAATTACTCCTCTGGTCTGAGGGTGTTATCTATTGTGCGGCTGCCATGTTGCATTGCCTCTTTGCACAAAGAGAGTATTTGTTAGTGTTACAGAAGGGGTGGGGACAGGGGTCTCTTTTGAAATGGGCAATGAAGCCCCCCTTCCTCCCGTATAAAATTGCTGCAAAAAAAGGAACAATTGTGTGCAAATGCATCCTTATTTTCCCAGCGTCTTGGCTGGAAAAGTGCAAGTGATTCCCACTGGCAGAAATTCAGCACTAACTAAAAGTAGATTTTTACATTTTCTTAAAAAAAAAAAAAAAAAAAAGCCATTCAAAGTTTGAAAATAAAAAAAAAACTCCATTGAATGCTTTTATTCAGCAAGGATGCGTTCAATTGACCGAAATCGACAGTAAAGCAAAAGTTATTTTGAATCTTCTATTCATTAAAATAGTTCCACAAAAATATTAAAGGATTAGTTCACTTCTGAATGAAAATTTCCTGATAATTTACTCAGCCCCATATCATCCAAGATGTCAATTTTTTTCTTTCTTCAATGGAAAAAAAATTAAGGTTTTTGAGGAAAACATTCCAGGATTTTTCTCCATATAGTGGACTTCAGTGGGGTATAAAGGGTGGAAGATCCAAACAGCAGTTTCAGTGCAGCTTCAAAGCAGTCTACACGATCCCAGATGAGGAATAAGGGTCTTATCTAAAATAATAATAATAATAAAAAAAAAAAAATATATATATATATATATATATATATATATATATATATATATATATATATATATATATATATATATATATATTTTTTTTTTTTTAATTATTATTATTTTATATATATATATATATATATATATATACATATATATATACAAAGCAAACGCACAATGATTAAGCCAAACACCCTTTACTAAAAAAAGGTAAAACAACAATATCGGACGATTTTTAAGTTGGAGGAGAAAATTAGTTTTTCGCCCTACCATGGTATTTCCGCCTACGTCGCGCGTGACCTTTCAACATAATGCGTGACGCATCGCAGAGCAGTGCAAGACTACCATTGTGGTTAAAAAGTATATAAATGTTTATTTTTTATTTTTTTTTAAATGACTGACCGTTTTGCAAGACCAAGCCTATTCCTCGCCTGGGATCATTTACAGCCCTTTGAAGCTGCACTGAAACTGCAATTTGGACCCAGTGAACTCCACTGAAGTCCACTATATGTAGAAAAATCCTGGAATGTTTTCCTCAAAAACCTTAATTTCTTTTTGACTGAAGAAAGAAAGACATGAACATCTTGGATGACATGGGGGTAAGTAAATTATCAGGAAATTTTCATTCAGAAGTGAACTAATCCTTTAAGCAGCAGTGTTTTCAACATTAATAATCATAAGAAATGTTTCTTGAGCTCGTCATATTAGAATGATTTCTGAAGGATCATGAGACACTGAAGACTCGAGTAATGATGCTGTAAATTCAGCTATGATCATAGGAATATATAACAGTTTAAAATATATTCACATAGAAAATTATTTTTAAGCTATTTTAAATTGTAATAATATTTCACAATATTACAGGTTTTACAGTATTTTTTATCAAATAAATGCAGCCTTGGTGAGCAGAAGAGACTTTTTTCAAAAACATTTTTAAAAAAATCTTACCGACCCCAAATGTTTAATCACTAGTGTACTGTATATAACGGCACCATATAGCGAGGGTGTTGTGGGTGGTTGCCAGTGCATTGCATTGCATTTGCTAAGGTGGTCTTAGTGGGGTGGTGTCTCTATGATATTGTAGTGTGTAAATATGGCTTGGAACCCTAATTCAATGTAAGACTATGGGATTTCCACGTTTCACCATCCACCATCCATTTGTCTGATAGCTTAAAGCTAATAGCACACAACTCTTCATTCTTCAAGCCACTGTCAGGATTAGATGTGATTTGCATTTGTCATTAGGGTTTAGTTAAATGAAGTGGCTCCATGGGAGAAGTTAGTTCACATTCCCTCCACCCTGCCAAACCTGCTTCAGGCCTACACAGACAATTAAATAATGAAAATGTCGCTCTGGATTAAGAGGCAAACTCGTGTTGTGTGGAGGAGTTCTTTTTATTAAACTAAGCAGTAATCGTAGGTTCATATATATTTCAAATGGTCATAGTGACAAAACTGACCCGAGAAAGCCATTTTTGTCACTATAATGGCTAATACTCTGGGTTAGTACAGTCCTTAAATTGAAATCATCATTTGTGTTGCAAACATATTTTGAAGTTTTGTGGTTTGCGAGTTTGATTTAGTAGTTTTGGTAGTTTGGCTGTTAACACATACAAAAGCTGAGATGAGATGTTTGGGCTCCATTAAATCCTGATGTAGTGAAGCAGAGCAGGTGTAATCAATGAGAATGTGCCGGAATAGTTCAATGTCTTGTGATCGGAAAGACAAACAAGCTCCTGTTACATGTGACTGCATGATCTGCACTGCTGTGTGAATCTAACAGGAAAGGATTAAACATTTCAAATCATTTTTTAAATCAATGATCTTGGTCTATAAAAAATGTACTTTAATTTCTTACCCTCACTTTATTTGGATTTTCTACATTTAAACAGAATACATCATACAGTTACAGATACCATTGATTGATTTCATACATATGTATTTATAAATAATAAATATGTATATGAATTCTGTCTTTCTTATTAATAAAAAGGTCCATGCAGCAAATAGAAACAGAACAAGGTTAATTCTAAGTAGAGCAAATTATACAATAATGGATGTATCGCGTGATACAAATTACACACAAACAGCGTTCCACGGGAAATAAAAAGAAAAGGAGGGAGAAATAAAATAATAGTTAAAGTATATACACACAAGAACAGCAACTGTAAACCAAATAAATAAAATAATAAATAATAAAAATACAACTGTTCATTGTTAGGTCATGTTAGCTTCAAGTCCATTAACTTTTGATTTGAATAATTTATTAGTAAATGATGAAATTAAAATTAACTAAGATTAATAAATGATTTATGAGTATTTTTCATTGTTAGTTCATGTTAACTGATGTTAAGAAATTGAACCTTTTTGTAAAGTGTTACCAATATATAATCTTTGATAAGTTCTCTACCTCTAGTGGCCATCAAAACAACATAAACTGACTCAAATTGTCCCTATTGTCTTGTGTTTGCAAAGGAGTGAGCCGTAAGTTTGATAATACATCAGTGATGTAATGAGAATGAGTTCTATTTTTGCATTAATTGTTTCGAAAAATTTGAATTCTAATGGGAAAATGTGCAATAATTTTTAATTGTTCTAAAGTAGGTGTCCTTTTTATTTAGTCAAAATGTCATTTCTTTGTTGCTTTTAAGAGAATGGCATTGTAATGTTGTATCCCTGTCAGGCTTTGGATGGGCAGAACATCTACAATGGCTGCTGCACTCTGCGTGTTGAATTCTCCAAGCTGACCAGTCTGAATGTGAAATATAACAACGACAAAAGCAGGGACTTCACACGTCTAGACCTTCCCTCCGGGGACGGGCAGCCTACAATGGACCCCACAATGCAGACTGCTTTTGGTAAGAAATATATACTTGCATACAGAAATACATGGGTGATTATTCAATTAGGGGAACCTTTGTTTTTTAATGTAATATTGATAATATACCAGGCTTAAGCTAGTCCTAAACTAAAATGCATGTTTGAGCTGTTTTAACTGAAAGCAACTTAAAATATGTCAGAGCCATTGTTTTGTCTCAAGGTGAACACCAGTAATGTTTTTTTCTAAGACACTTTTATAAAAGGTACTTAAATGTCCTAATTGAACTAAGGCCTAATCCTGGCTTATTCCAAGCCCTGTCTGTGAAACCAGGCCATAGTATTTTAAAGAATATATTAAATTGGTTTTAAACATTTTATTTTGATCTTTTTAAATACTTTTTCCCAATACTAATTTCAAAGAAATTTCCATTTTGTTTTGTAGTTGTCCTCCACCTTATACTCTGTATATCCATTTTTTCCCTGAACGCTGAAGTCTCGCCCGACTCATAGGAGAATTGTCCTTTAAATTTTTGGTCTCCTGTGTTTCTAGTCAAATTAGCGTATGTTCCGAGCAGATAATGTAATGGTAAACCTATGAAAATGGTTTTTAAAAAAACACATGGCTCCATAGTACCACTGTCGTATATGGTCATTTTCAGACTTGCTGATGATCAAAACATGTAATTTCCAGGCATTACTTCAGTTTATTGCTGTTGTTGTGGCAGTAACCAACAGCACAGCTTAACCATGCACTCATTTTAATTTTAAGTAATGTTCAAAAAGATTTAGTTTTGATTAATTTAGTCACTTTTCTTACCCTGTTTTAAAGGGTTAGTTCACCCAAAAATGAAAATTCTGTC
The DNA here is from genome assembly GCF_024489055.1 of Chanodichthys erythropterus. Lineage (NCBI taxonomy): Eukaryota > Metazoa > Chordata > Actinopteri > Cypriniformes > Xenocyprididae > Chanodichthys > Chanodichthys erythropterus. Next base: position 54,852,719 of record NC_090230.1, on the reverse strand, counting down.
ATTTATTACTCACCCTCATGTCGTTCCAAACCCATAAGGCCTTCATTCATCTTCAGAACACAAATTAAGATATTTTGATTAAATCCGATAGCTCAGTGAGGCCTCCATTCGAAGCAATGACATTTCCTCTCTCAAGATCCATAAAGGTACTAAAAACATATTTAAAATGGTTCATGTGAGTACAGTAGTTCTACCTTAATATTATAAAGCAACGAGAATATTTTTTTCCACAGCTCCTGTTGTTTGTTTTTTTTTGTCTACTGATTTTTTGGAAAGATATTTTTGCAGCGTTTCATCTGCAGAACAATTAAAAAACACATTAAATAACAGTACAACCCACTGAAGAGATGTATGTCTATCCATCACAGCCTCGTTTTCATTCCCGTTAAAAAACATGGCGCTGCTGTGATAAGGTCTATAGAACCTCTTTTGCATAAAGTGTTCTTTAAAATAGTCAAGAACCTTAGAGTTCTATTTAGAAGCCCACTATAGCTTTTTTCTAAAAGGTAAATACTTTGTTGAGTTTTGAAGATGTTGAAAAATATGTTTGTAATAATTTAGTATTAATGTCAATAATATGTAATTTTTTTAAATAATAATCAATACTTTCCTCAGTACTGCTGTCATTAGTATGTAAGACTGAAATATGTTATTACCATCACGCACAATACCAAAATACACAATATCCCACATTATACCAAAATTCACTTGATCAAGGCCACATGATCATAGACGACATATGCTTTGAAGATATTTAAATGTAATATTTAAAATTTTATGTTTTCAATAAAAAAATTATATTTGTCAAAAAGGTATATTCTGGGTTAAAAACACCTTAACGATGGCATGAAATGAAAGTTGTGATACTCTTTTCTTCTCTATTGTGACGTATATATCTGAGTGAAATGGCTTCTCAGTCAAGAAGAAATGTAGGGCGGGACTTGAAATTGTCCATGAGGAATTGATTGGATGGTTGTGGTTTGCTATTGGTGGATCTCATGTGAGTGACAGGTTGTCCCGCCCTCAAGCCGGTAAACACATCATCAGAGAAGAGGGAGATGTTGCTGCAACAGGGAGAGGAACTTATTTTGATTAAAGATTACGGGGCACATGAATTTAAAAACAAAAAACACACAGAAATCATTTATAACAAATACTGCAATATTCCATATAAAAAAAAGAATTGTAGATTTTGATTTCATGGTGACTTTATGCTTTATCTACCTTATGCTTTGTTGATATTTTAACCCGGAATATTCCATTAATTTTTGTCCGTGTGTATACTGACATTTTGTTTTTTAATCAAACATGTCCATTTATCTAATAAATTTCTATTAGAAAAGATTGAAATCCCAGTGTAATACAGATATTTTCCTCACTTCCTCATTACCTGTGCGATCCTTGTGTGTTTGCTTGTGTGTTTTATTATAATGCTATCTATTCTTTGCTTGCACACTATCAAAGGGCACGCCTTATCGCACATGCACACAAAGTTATGTGGGCCGGACAGCATTTGCAGAGCAGATTTATTGTGTGTGTGATTGTCAGAGAGCACTGCAGATAACTCTGACTACCCATCCACGCATCTAGTTGTCTCAGGCTCGGTAAATCACTGGCGCTGTTTAGAGCGAGAGGCAGTGTGGATACTGATAAGCCGAGTGTGTGTTCTTGTGTGTGTGTGTGTTTGTAAATCAGAGCTGATGAATTGTTTCTGGGTGCAGGCAGGAATCTCAGGGGCGCTCTGTGACGTCTTCAGACACCCGCTAAAACAATAAAAGGAGTTAAAATGGCAGCTTTTATTAGACCACTGCCCTTTTGTCGGTCTTCTACCACAACACCCCTCGTGAAAAATGTTTTATTGTTGTCAATATGGCTGTTTTAAAATGTATGCACCCAGCTTGTTTTGAGCTCTATTCTGGTTTACATCTCAAATAGGCTGAATAAATCCATTTTAAACAATGGTGTCACACTTAAGCCCGTCCCACTTGGGAATTCGAGATATTAGGCGAGAAAATTGTGCATTACTTGAACATGCATGTCTCAACAAGCCATATTCGTCTTGAAATCAGCTGATGCTGATAAAACAGTGATCATATAGGGAGAACAAATCAAATGTATGTGCCCCTTTTTTATTGATTGTGCTGCTATATCATTTATTTCAGGCTCATACAGGGTTAGTGATTTTATGGCATGTTATTTTATAAAGCAAATTTATTAAGTGGATCAATGAGTGTCTACTACAGGAAAGAAAAGGAAACATATTTTAAAAATGTAGTTTAAAACACGTGCCAAGTTCTTATAAATGTATTGTTTGTGTTTACGTTTGTTTTGAATGCTTTTGAAAAACTTTTGTGCCATTTTCAAGAAAAGTTATTATTTAATGACTCAAAGGCCCTGTTTACACCTGGTATTAAGATGTGTTTTGGTCGTTGGGATCACAAGTGGACGAGGGAGACACGTTCCTGTTTACATCTGGTGTTTTAATCCCTCTTTTGTCCACTTTCAACCACTTCTGTCCTGGTTTCTTCAAGGACAAGGTCTATGAGCAGGTAAATGTATTGGCTTTTTCAGATCTTTCGATCTAATGGACGAAATAAGCTCATGCAATTTGCATATGAATACAGTAGAGAGCAGCAGCTTTCGTTTCTGCTCTGATAGCCTCAAGGCCATGCCACACACTGTGAGTGCGTGTTAGAAACCAGGAATGGTACATTTTTCATCTTCAAACCAAACTTGGGTCTCAGCCAACAAAGTTTCAATACCGTCTGTCTGGCTAATGCACTTTCCATAATGTTTACGCAGTAGGTCAGTAGCAGAGAGTAGGTGGTCTTTTGTGGCTGTTCAAATGTATTCGACAGATGAACATTTACACTACGAAAGAAATCCAGTCGAATGCCTTCTCGACTAACTCTAGAAGAGGTTGAAAATGGACAAGCTCAAAACGATTTGGAGCCCATTTACACTTGAAGAGTTCATTTGCAAAAACCGATAAACGCCATTTTAAAAAAAAATGAACTAAGTGCTGTGCATTATTCTCCATATATAGCACGTTCTGTACCCTAAATCCATTTTGTCAGAAGAGCCGGTTTTGCCCACTTTCAGGCATCGCAAGTTCACGTTTTACAGCAGAAGCCGACAAGCGCCCTTGTTTGTGTACAGACAGAAACCGATAAGTCCGTTTTAGCGAATCAGCGCGCAGTATTCAGGTCAGGTGACAAGGCTTCTAGTCACTTCAAAAAGACGCGCTAGCTGAGGGAAGTTTTATCAAAGCTCACTAAAAGTGATCGAGGATTTATGATTTCGACTCCTGTAAGTCTTTGTACACCATACACGACTTACATGCTGAAAAATTGGTTGTCCTTTTGCTTGTATGTGTGTGCGCGCGCGCGCGCACGTGCATGTTTGGATGAGTGCGTGTGTGTGTGCTTGTGTGCCGATCTGTGTGTGTGTGTGTGTGTGTGTGTTTGAGAGAGAGAGAGAGCGAGAGAGAGAGCGTGCGTGTGTGTGTGTGTGTGTGTGTGTGTGTGTGTGTGTGTGTGTGCGTGCGCGCGTGGGTGGGTGTGTGTGTGCGTTTGTATGCAAATGTGTGTTTGAGAGTGTTTTAAATGCAATTACTTGGGTTTTGTTTAACTATGGAACATGAAATGTGGAGTTATCTGCTTTTGCCAAAAAACGACTGTTGGAGTTATCTGCTTTTGCTAAAAAACAACATGCTTTCAATGAATTTTAATTTTTTAATTTACCTGTATTTTTTAGAGTTATCATTACTTAATCAAAACAGCCCAACTGCAGTTTGATTGTTATTACTTGGAATGCACAATAAAAAAAACATGATTTGTGAGAATTCATAAAAATGGAGTTATCTGTTTTTGCAAATAAACTCTTCACTTGTATTTAGTTGTATATAGTTGTATATATATTATTACTTGTATCGTCCACTTGTGATCTGATCGACCAAAACGCATCTTAAAGGGATAGTTCACCCAAAAATGAAAATTTGATGTTTATCTGCTTACCCCCAGGGCATCCAAGATGTAGAGGACTTTTTTTCTTCAGTCAAATGCAAATGATGATTCTTAACTGCAACCGCTGCCGTCTGTCAGTCAAATAATGGGAGTGGATGGGAACTTCTTCTATAAGAGTAAATAAACTTGCTTAGACAAATCCTAATTAAAACCTGCGGCTCGTGACGACACATTGATGTCCTAAGACACAAAACGATCGGTTTGTGCAAGAAACCGAACAGTATTTATATCATTTTTTTACCTCTAATACACCACTATGTCCATTGCGTTCAGAATTCGCTTGGTGAGGTCTGATCGTGCTCTGACAACGGCAGTGATGTCTCGTGCATATACTTCAATGAGTCAGAGCACGATCAGACCTCACTAAACGAGTGCTGAACACAGTTGGACATAGTGGTGTATTAGAGGTAAAAAATGATATAAATACTGTTCGGTTTCTCGCACAAACCGATCGTTCCGTGTCTTAAGACATTAATGTGTCGTCACAAGCCGCAGGGTTTAATTTGGATTTGTCTAAGCAAGTTTTATTTACTCTTATAGCAGAAGTTCCCATCCACTAGCATTATTTGACTGACAGACGGCAGCGGTTGCAGTTAAAAATCATCATTTGTGTTCTACTGAAGAAAAAAAGTCACCTACATCTTGGATGCCCTGGGGGTAAGCAGATAAACATCAAATTTTCATTTTTGGGTGAACTATCCCTTTAATACCAGGTTTCTAAAATGTCATGTGGTGTAACCATCAAATACTAATAAAAAGTGATAATAAAGTAATAATTTCCTTTACGCATTGAATATATGCAAGTTGTTGTTATTATTTTTAAAAAATACATATATTTTCAAGGTAAAAAGTAGTTTTTATGAATACATTTATTCATTTATAAATTGTGTTTTGGGGGAGTTGCACCACATGACAAAGTGCAGTATCCTTGCCATGTCATAACTCTCATAAATTTTCTGAAATTTTAAGAGACTTACGGTATGTCATGAGGTCATTGGATCTTTTCTATGAAATCATTTCCTATATGTTTTTTTTAATATGAATCTGTTGGTCACACCATATGATATGAAATTTCTCAAATATTAATAATATTAATATTAACAAAATAGGTTTTTTAATTCTTATATTAGTTATATATATTTTTTTTTCCATGAAATGATAATAAAAGATTGTGTAAAACTACTTAATGATGTTTATTTTTCATGAATTTCATCTTTGTAATGAGGCTTTTATCTTCATTATGATATCAGAACAGATGTATAACCATGACATGTACAGTATCATTTTATGCCCCCAAAGAAATTCACATCTTTTGCCTCACGAATAGGTGTTTCAAGTCATTTTATGAATCATAAATATTAGACTTTTCTTTTTTAGATGGGCAGACACACACACACACACACACCTACACACACACACACACAACCACACTGCTATCAGTATCCTGTTATGTGGTTGTGGTCTCATCTTTTAAATCATTTGTTCATTGTTGGCAACTTTGTGTGTGTGTGTGTGTATGTGTGCAGGGGCTCCTGGGATCATTTCCTCTCCATACCCCGGGGCGGCTGGTTTCGCCCCTGCTATCGGTTTCCCTCAGGCAGGTAAGCTTTCAGTCACATTCACACTCACAACACATCTCAGTAATAGAGGCAGTGTCGTGCAGCTCACGCCAGCATTCAGACTGAATAATTGGAGGTATTACGGTGTCATCACCCGAGACACTTGCAAGACACATCTTTGGATTGACACCAGCAAAGTGAGCAAAGTGAAGAGGGAATGAACACAAACACAGAAGTATTGACTTCACATTAGAACAGATTGAGCATTGTGCGCAGTTAAAAAGCTTTGCATTTTGAATTGGCTACTGATTAGTTTGCAACCTGTTTTGATCTATATGATCAGTTAATCGAATTTAAGTGTTCCTGGTGTCATATTGCTCTTCAGTTACTCATTTTATCACTGGGAAAATAAAATACTATTTAGAAGCTTAAGGTTACTGTATTTAAAGCTTCTTATAGACAATGTGGAATATTATTTACATATTATAAGAGAAATATTTTGAATATTATTTATATTTAACATTTGAATATGTTAAATAACATGTACACTACTTTTAAATAGTTTTTGAAAAAATATTCTCTTCTGCTCATCAAGGATGCATTGATATGATCAAAAATACAGTAAAAACATTAATATTGTGAAATATTACTACAATTTAAAATAACTGTTTTCTATGTTAATATATATTATAATGTAATTTATTCCTGTGATCAAAGCTGAACTATCAGCTTCATTACTCCAGTCTTCAGTGTCACATGATCCTTCAGAAATCAATTCTAATATGCTGAGTTGATGCTATATCTTTTTATTTGAAATAGATATAAATACATTATAAATGTCTTTTGATCAATTTAATGTCCCTGCCGAATAAAATTTTTAATTTCTTTCTGAAAAAAAAAAAATCATACTGACCTCAATTTTTTTTTAACAGTAGTGTATTATTTAACATATTTATTTTCTTAAAGGAATAGTATACATAAAAGTGGTAATGTCATCATTTACTCACCCTCATGTTGTTCCAATGGAAATAATTTTCTCCACCTCTGACACCACAGTTATTTTCTGGTAAAATAATCAAATAAAAGTCAAATAAAAGTACCATTAATATTATTATAGCAAATATATCAATATTATAAAATCAAATTTCAGTGTACAAAGGTCCCGCCCTACACTACTTTGTGCAGATTTTTTAAAAACATTTTGTTCTTCACATATTAAGCATGTTTTGAATGTTTCATGATGTCTTTAACTCCCAAGCTTGGGCTTTGTTTTCACACTCCTGACCCTAATCTTCTGTGCTGGCTTTATTTAAACCTCTTACTACCCTGACCATCCAATTGAATGTTCATTTAAACTAAAATTACCCAGCATGCCTGAACATGTTTAATAAGCTATTACAAGAAGACCTTACATAGTTTATCTGAAAAAAAGAAGAAAAAAAAACAGCAACAGGTTGTAAAAATAGATGATTGTTCTAGAGCATTCCCTTCCTTTCTCTTACTTTCCTCTCGGTTACTTCCCGTCTCCCGTCTACCCATCCCATCTGCCCTCTTCCCACCGGTCTGGTCAGGTCTGTCTATGCAGGCGATGCCTGGTGCTCTGGGACCTCTCACCATCCCTTCATCAGCAATGACAGGACGGATGACCATCCACGGCATGACCCCCACTACCATCCACTCCGTGCTCCTGGTCTCAAACCTCAACCCCGACGTGAGTTTCCACCCCTACCCTCAACACCACCTTCCCATGAGGGCCAAGCCACTCATCTTGCAACCAAACTGTCAAACCAGACTTTAAATTGATTAATTCTGCTCTGCGAGACCTTTTGCATCCCTACTTAATAGTATTATAACTAAAACAAATTTTGTTTTTTTTTCCTCCACAAAAGAAGGGTCTTTATATGTTGACTTCAGTATAATAATGAGTATGATTTAGCTGATACTGAAAATATTTGTGTGACACTATGAATTTAAAGCACCACATTGCTTATTAGGGTTTTCGGGACTGTATAGAGCAGCTTCATATATCATGGTGAAATTTTAAGGGTTTAGGTTTTTAATTTTTTTTTAGGGGGCTCAAGCATGTAGCGCTGAAACCCTTTTGTAATTATTTGAATATCCAAGGATCAGCATTCTCCCCTAAAAGTGATTGGGCAGACCAAACCGTAAGTTGTAGAGACTTGAAACTTTAAGGGATGGTAGTACCCATCCCTGGTCAAAATTTCGATTCCCGTCCGCCACGGGACACCAAAACGTTTGAAGTAGGCATGGCCACTAAAACGGCTATCCCTCTTAAACAGATTGAGATAATTTCACCAAACTCTGTAAATCTGTAGAGACAGAGCGCATTTAGGCCACGCCCACACTGGGGGGGATCCAACCCAACCCTGTCTATTGACTTTGTACTGCATGTAGCTGCCTCCTTGTCATTTGTCCTTGTCCCTGTCACTCAGAAAAATACCTAAAAGCTGCTGTCTGACAGGGTGTACAGTAAACAAGCTAAAAAAACCCAAACTAATATAAGCTACGGAACCGTAAAAGCCAGCTTTTAAGGAGACAAAAGTGGATACAGGCAATAAGACATGAAGCATCAGCAGAAAGAATGGGTAAATGTGGGTAAATTTTAGTTTCTCAATATATCTCCTCCTCTCAGGTTCACATAGGGTGTGGTGAAATAATCCTTTGACATGGTTAAAAATAAGTTATGTTTTAATTTTTTTTTTTTTTAGCATATCCTGTCACCGACTACGTTCCCTCCAGTGGGCGTAGTTCTCAGAGTAATATGACACGTTGCGCTCTGTCTCAAGTGCTTGTATCCGGGGGGGAGGGGGGGAGCTTGTTTGCTGTACACAGAGCAGCTTTTACACATTGTTCTGTTTTTTGTTATAAGTCAGAAATGACAAGGAGGCAGCCTCACGCAATACAAAGTCAATGAAGAGGGTTGGATTGTTTTCCCCCCTGGATTGTTGGATTGCCCCCTGGTCATGGTTTTCAGATTATGACGTGTGTCTCTCTGTCTCTATGTATGGGCTTATCAGCCAATGAAGTTTGAGCGGCTGTCAGAGAAGGTTAACAGAGGAAAATCGGAACGAAACTCGCTGGGCCGGTTTGACTCACAGCCCTAGAGGCCTGTGAGAAATTCAAAAGAAATCAGCCACCAGGGGGGCACCTTCGCGTTTTTCACATGCGTAAAGGATTGTATATTGCGCGATTTTTCACACGTTCACAAAATTCATACCACATTGCTAGAACTCCTCACTCCTCATATTGGAGATTATTACAAAAACCTACTTTCATGAACTAGTCCTAGGTTTTTGGCTCAACCTAACTGTTAAAAAGCTATTTCCTTAGTAAATTGCCTGTTTTGTCTGTAAATGGTGTTTGTAAATGATCTGTAAATGATCTAGGTGGTTAACCGCTTGCAAAATAAAACACAATACATTTTTTTTCACATGCTTAAAGGCCTTCCCCGTTAATTGCTGTATATTTGTGTTTACTATTTGCTGTGTCTGAGCTACTAATTAACCCACAAGGGTTTTTGATAGTATAGTTGCTGATCTAAACATTGGCATCCAGAAAAAAGTATATATAAAAATTCTAATATATATCTTATGGGTCATATGTCTTTCCTAGCCATCTACAAATCATTTTTCCAATTATAATATTGATTATTATGAAATGCTCTTTACATGTATACATTAATAATGTTAAATTTTGTTGAAAAAAACGTTGTTACAAACCTATAAAACTATATTTCCTGCTTTCGCGTATATTCTACTGAAAGTATCAATCTATTTTGCTGCTCTACTGTTGTTAAACGGCTTTACGTCTTTAGCGGGAGAGAGAAGCAACACGAACGGAGTGAAAAGGGCTTGAAAGCATGTTTGGCTTTACATAAAAATATTAGAGGATGTTGCTTCAAAAGACCCTGGTCTGGTTGGAACCAAGCCAGGGTCAGGAATCGGACCGCGGTCTGCAATTTGAGGATGCTTGATATACATTTGGTCTGCTATTTGAGGATGCCAGATATATATGCATACACTAATGTATAATAGCATTGGCCTTATACTGTATATCAGTGCTGTCTTTAAAATGATTCTTTTCAGTCCTTTGTTTAAGCCGTATGAGCTAATCCAGAGCTATATTCATGCTTCTTTATTCAGTCAGTCTCAGCAGCTGATGCCACAAGATACTTTCTTTATTTAATTCTGCAGCATTAGTGGTCAGCATGTAATGTTGAAGTGTATCAATCTGTTTTCGTTTCTTGATACATTTTACACTTACTCATTTAACCTTATTCCAGCGCTTTTTACATTTTAGTACTGAGTCATGTCTTTGATAATGTTTCATCTCTTGCAGAGTATATCACCACACGAACTCTTCATTTTATTCGGTAAGGACAAATTTATTACTCCTTCTGTAGATTAGATGTGCAGACGGCTGTTTTCATGAAGGCAGTAGAGGATAGAGGGTGAGCGATGAGACCATTTCCTTACAAATACACAGTCGGGAGATTATTTTCAGATTGTGTGTTGTGTTTCCTATCATATGAATGGTAGAAATTTTCAGTATTGCACACACACACACACATGCGCGCGCGCTCAGTGTGTGTCATTGCTATTGTCCTCACAATTTAATAACTGTCAACATCAGAGACAGACCTTAGTGTGACTGATATGCTTTAAAATCACTATGTTTGCCCACTCTATGAGCATGTGAGGGGTTACTGACGCCCTCTGCCTTCAATAATGAAACACTGAGATCTGCAGATAACGTATTATTTGCTGTAAATTGTGTTCACACCATGTTTTAGCACAAAAAAATATATACATCTCTTTTATCCCGGCAGGAGTCTACGGAGATGTTCACAGAGTCAAGATTCTGTTCAACAAGAAAGAGAATGCCCTAATACAGATGGCAGATGCCACGCAAGCCCAGCTCGGTACGTCAGGCATTACACAGAAGCCCTTTTCATCTTGATATATCGTCTTCATCCTTTGATCAGTCCCCTTTATCTGTGTATTCTGTGTTTGTATTAGACTTACATACTTATCTTTGATGGATGTAGCTGGTAACGTGAATGAAATATTTATAAAGATAACGTTTTTCTGTCTCATAATAATTCCTTTTGTAGATACGCCGAACTATTCTGATGAAATTTTTGCAGCATTTTATAATAGATTATGAAATAGAGCGAGGAGAAATTAGAAGAAACTTTGAAGGGACATGTACACACTGCCAAAGTTATTACACAGAACTTCACACTGCTTGTTACATAAATGATACAAAATGTGTGTACAAAATGGGATTAAGCACTCAGAAAATGAGTGACATATTTAGAGGCAGTGGGCATGTGCGCAAAATTTGTTTGTTGAAAAACTGAATAAAAAAAATCTTATGCTTGAGTTTTTGTTGTTCAAATGTAAGAGAAAGATTTGTTCGGTGTAAGAGTGTAATATGATGTGTCTCAGGGTTAAAGCTTATCTTTAACACATTATATCATGGTTTATTTGTTAAGCGATGAGCCACTTGAACGGTCAGCGTCTGTATGGTAAGGTGATCCGTGTGACCATCTCAAAGCACCAGACGGTGCAGCTCCCCAGGGAGGGTCAGGAGGACCAGGGCCTGACCAAAGACTTCAGTGGGAGCCCGTTGCACCGCTTCAAAAAGCCCGGCTCCAAGAACTTCCAGAACATCTTCCCCCCCTCCGCCACCCTGCACCTCTCAAATATCCCGTGAGTGACTGGCAAACACCCAGTTTGTTACAAAAAATACACGGTTTGGTCAGATGTTGCAACAAAAAACTGACCCCATTTTTCTAATTTCTCACTATTAAAACATAGAAAGAATCATTGCTTATTTATATTGTTTAATTGTATTAAATTAAACTATATTAAATAGTTGTTTTAATTAATTTTTGAAATAAAAACTTTATTTAAGCTACTCCAGTTGTCACTTGAAAAATAAACATTGATGTGGTTATATAAAACTATATGATATGTATTATATTAGTTATATTATAGTGTTAAATTGCATACGTTTAATTTCCAGAAAAAGAAACAGTATTGTGATGCATATTATTAGAGTGATGTAAAATTACTCATACCATGATATATGATTATTATTCATATCAACCCACCATTGTTATATCATATATCGGTTGTTTCACTCCATGAGAAGTCTTCCATTATTCTTTGAATTATTGTTGGCATCAGATAAGGTGATTTTTTGTCCTTTATAAACGTTATATTTTTGTTCCTTTCCTTCCACCCCCAGTCCCTCCACCACAGATGATTTTCTGAAAGACCTGTTTGCCAGTTCTGGATACACAGTCAAGGCCTTCAAGTTTTTCCAGTGAGTTCTCTTCACATTTATCACATAGGGAATAGTCTGCTTGTACCTTTCTTCCAAGACAACATGGCCGATAAGGAAAACACAAAACTCATGTGTTATAAACTATGTCTATACCATCTGCTAGAAAGAGGCAGAACCTGATTTCACTAAGTACAACATGTTCCTGGATCAACATCTTTGTTGATCCTGGAACAACATTCCAGTCAACCAATCAGATTTGAGGGACAAGTTTATAGTCTATGTCAAGTTGCGTCTAATTCGGCAAAATCAGGACATGCTAGAAAGGGAACAAGGATTTTAAATTTACAAGGAATAAAATGTGAACATATGTGTAGCTAAACTCTGGAAGAAGGTGGACACCCTCCATTTTACATTGACTGATGTTGTGTCTTTTGTAAAGAAATTATGAGATATACACTGCTGTTCAAAAGTTTGGGATTACTGCTGTTTTTTTTTCTTTTTTTTATCAAATAAATGCAGCCTTGGTGAGCAGAAGAGACTTCTTTAAAAAACATTAAAAATTGTACCAATCCCAAACTTTTGAATGGCAGTATATATACTTTATAGTTAAATCACATAACATTTTTAGAGTCATTAAACTTTAAACTTTAGTTGAAAATTTGAAAATGGTTGTGGCGACCAGGGCGGGCGAGAGCCGTGAGGGAACGGCGCGAGGCCGGTGACGCAAGTGATAACGCGCATCACCTTGGAGGCGCACCGGCCTTGAATCTCTCAAGGAGGAGCTCCGGGAGCATAAAAGGAGGAGCGACGTCAGTGAAGGACGAGAGAGGACCAGGCCTGGACTTTACGTTATGTTTTATTATGTTTGTGTGGCCGGCAGACGTCCGTGAGGGTCTGCCGGCATTACTTTCGTTTTATTCTTTGTTTATTTTGGTATTAAAGTTTTGTTGAATGTTCGCCGGTTCCCGCCTCCTTCTTCCCGGGTTTCGGCACCAATGTAACACAGTTCGTATATACGGGAAGAAGGAGGCGGGAACTGGCAAATATTCAACAAAACTTGAATTCAAAATAAATAAACAAAACGAAAGTAATGGTAAAGTAATCCGCGAGGGTCTGCCGGCCACACAAACATAATAAAACATAACTTAAAATCCAGGCCTGGTCCACTCTCATCCTTCACGGTCGTCGCTCCTCCTTTTATGCTCCCGAAGCTCCTCCGTGAGAGACTCAAGGCCAGTGCGCCTCCCAGGTGATCCTCGCTATCACTTGCGTCACCGGCCTCGCGCCATTCCCTCACGGCTCTCGCCCGCCCTGGTCGTCACAATGTTATAAATATTTTTCAAAACCATATGAAACCAACATGAATACAAAGAGTGCATCTCTAAGGACTTGGCACCTGTGTTTTAAACTAGTTTCTCTAAATATTTTTTTTTCTATATTTTGAACTATTTATGTCATTGTCCTTATTACAGTTGGACCAATTGATCCTAAATCAGGGCTTGCGATTTGGCACTTTATCTTGTTTCATGATCACCCAGTGTCTGATTTTCACTATCCATATGTGATTAACAGAAAGGACCGCAAGATGGCGCTGATCCAGCTGGGTTCGGTGGAAGAAGCCATTCAGGCTCTTATCGTCCTCCACAACCACGACCTGGGAGAGAACCACCATTTGCGAGTGTCCTTCTCCAAATCCACCATTTAGCATCCCCTTCACTACAAATGCACCCTTTCCCCATCCTCCCCGTTCCAGCCCTTCTACCTTCAGCAGTCTGACTGTTTCACTCAGAGAAAAAGACTGACTGACAAACTCAAAAAAAAAAAAATTACAGATATTCATGGGGTAGTTTTAGAAATTTTCCCAAAAAACAAAAAAAAACAAAAACAACAAAAAAAAAAACAAGCAAATAAGAGACTACTGCAGAACCTTTAGACAGTCTGAGAGTGTGTTTTACTCTCACGACACCAGGGCTGGAGACACATGGGATATCCATGACAATGTGACGTTTCTGGGAACTTCCGTGTCGAGGAAGTAGGACTCCCTCTATAGTCTATTGGTGAGGACTTCGTTGATGTGAAACGCAAACAAACATGAGGTGAACATTCTCACAAAAAAAAAGTCAATGCTGAGGAAGTTTCTTCACCGCACACTTGCCGATTACATTGGAGACTGACACTCCTGTAGCCCAATGGCCTTGTTACCCCAGACCCCAGTGAGGGCGGAGTCTCTTCTGTGCCTCCCCCAAAACCCACACCTTCATTCTCATTTGCTGTTTTAATGGAAAGCCCCATTTCCTGTGGGATGTTTTGGACGCACGGTCACCGTCGTTGAATGTCGCTGACATCATCATTAAGGTGCTGCTGGAAAAAAAAAATCTGTAGCGATGGCCTCAAACAATAGGCTTGTGCTTTTCTTCTGAGTAGCATTAAAATAAGACTGCTATGGATTCAAGAATGGGTGCATTTAAAATTCAATTGCAGCTGTTTCGGCTTACAAATCTTTTCGTTTCTCGGCACTTTGATTGATTTGAATTGAAGACAGGCACCGTGGGGAATGTTTGGCATCCTCATATCTGTTTACTGTGCAAAGATGTATAGCCAGATGGTAGGCATCTGTGAATAGATAGTGAATGGCGTGATGTTTTTTTTTTTCTTGTATAATGGACATTTTTTATTGGACAGACCAGCCTTTCGTGGGCTCTCTGCACCTGCAAAGCTGTCAGAGAACATCTGCGTGCAATGGCGCACAATGTCGTTGTCCAGTCGATCGGGTTCCTCTGAACCGGGGCGACTGTTTTCAAACATGCACGATCATTCCGGAACACTTACGGCCAGCTGTCAACCCTACTGGAACGCTCCAATCAGAAACGCCCAGCCTGATAGGAGGCTCCGCCTCCTCCTAAGTGAAATTCTCAATGTGAATGGTATAGCCCGTGATCTCGATGGGAAATTGACGATTTCCTCCATTCTGTTCCCCTTCTTGCTCTTAGTTGAGTCTTTTCCTTTTGTTCTACTTATTTTCTATCTTTCCACACAGGGGCAGAAGGTTCTATCCTCTGTTCTTTCACTCCTCGGCTCTGTCCACAGGTGTGAGAGTTTGCAGCAATGGGCACTGTAGAAACCGTAGTGAAGCCCATTTAGTCACAGCAAAAAAAGAGGGCGGCACTCTCTTTTGCCTTGCAGTCCCATACTAAATGCCTCTGCATCTGAGCAAACCAAATATTAACGGATTGACTGAGTCGAATGACACGGAGATACCACCTAGTTCCCAAAACCTAGTGAGCTGCTACATAGGCAGCTGCCTTCTAAGGCAGTATCCTAATCGCCATCAAAGCCCATAAGTGACTGATCTTTAATGCTCTAGAACCGACTAATAGCACAGACGTCCACAGGATAATCGGCTCCAATAGAGTCCAGACCAGAGGTTTTCTTCTAGAGGTGGAGAAGGTAAACTCTGAGTCTGTATCATTGAGAAAAACTGTCAATGTGAGTCTTGTAAGCCATGAATACAAAGACCCTGACATCATGGAAATAATCACTCCAAAACTGGCATCTCCTCCAGGAGGAGGCATTCTGATTTTAGTAGAGTTGGATGTTAGCATGTTGTTAAGGTAACTCCGATTGTAGAAATGCATTGCACATGCCAATATTGACTTTCCTTGAGCTCATTACAGTGATAGAGTTCAAGGTTAGCATGTTGCTAAGCTAATAATGCAGTAGTCTAACACTGTCTGAACCGGACACAAAGTGAACCCATTATAATCAGTTATACTGTGTATGCTGGATGCAGTGTGACACAACACAGACAGTAAACAGATGCCTGTTCTGTTTCTAAGGCGCTACTTGTGACAACTTTCGCTTTGATGTTCGTTGTAGAAAACCTCAAGATGTTGCAGCACAATGTGATAACTCTTGCACACTATGTAGACATGCTGTAATAAATGTAAAAATTTGTAGCACATATTTGCTTGTGCTATGCTTTACATAGACTGTCTCAACATTAGCTTAGCCACATGCTAATAGCAAACTTAGTTTTGTGGAATCAGTATATTATACTGTATTATATTATAAATATTTTCAGTATTGAACGAATTCAAAGTATGTTCATAATCTTAATCATAATCGACATTTGTGTTGATTCGCCCTCCATTATGAATTTGAACGAGCTTATCAGAGTACATTCTGGGTTGCCTTATCCACAAAAGATACATGCAATGCTGCCTTAGAGTTTGGCCAAAATTAGATATCTTAGAAGGCTGGAACAGCCTTTGTGTCGGGATCGCGCCTGTGATGCCTTAAAATGTTGTCTAAGTAAGCAGCTTACTAGGTTTTGGAACATGGCAATGGTGAGCACATACAGAAGCTGATCCTGTACATGTATGTGTTTTGCCGGATGTATCAAGACACTCAAGGATATATGATGTCTCCCTTGTGCGTACGAGCGAGGTGCTGTCTCATTTACTGAAAATCTGGCCTTAACATTCCAAGGAGGGTCACCGTAGACCCATTGAGTAGCATCTAAAGGGAGCAGCTTCTGTGCCTGTGCGCTATATCCTCTGTCGAAGTCCGTTTGAATCACAGTTATGAAACAAATCAACAATATTCATGTTCATGCAAGGCAAGGGACAGTGACTTTTTTTGTCTTTGACTGATTTCACCTGAAGCGATTCGAAACTTCGCTTTCACTTCTCAAAAGAAATTGAATTTTGTTGAAGTTTACAGTCTTAAAGCAAAACTATTCAGGTCTATATATCTTAAGGATTGTCAAGATTTTTTGAGAAAAAAAAAAGTTACTTATTTTTGGTAATTTGTTCTTTTTTATGGAAGAGAAAAAAAAAATCAAATTTGAAACCTCATCGGGTTTTTGTACCACTATAATCATTCAAGAAATCATGGTGAAAAAAAAAAAATCATATTTACTGTGTATTTACCTAATTTCTTATTACGTGCCTTATTATGTGTTCATAATCAAATAGGTTTTAGAAATTTTACCTGAAATATCTTATGTACTATTTTGTGGGATTGGTGAGAGGGTTGATTTATTTTGATCTTGATTTTTCTTTCATTTTTTTGTTGTGTAGCTCTTATAGATGTGCATTTTGTGGGGACTCAGTACCATGTGGTCTTAATATGATATGAGATGTAAGTTATGATGTATGGTGCTGTGAATGCTCTCATTAGACAAATGAACGGTGAACTCAACAATGTTCAGAGCGTGCTGTGGGTCTCGATTCTCCCTTGCAGATGTGTACATATGTGTGCTAGACCAGCGTACCATTGTTACAAACAGCCTTTCTAGGCCAAGTCCCTCCATCTCTGATACAAATATTTCACAATCAGAAACCAAAGTTGCTGTAAAATTGCATATTGTTCTGATTAAATAGTATAAATTTATAAAAGTTTTTTTCTTTCTAAAAATCCCATAGACTTACATTGATGGAGGCACCCATTGGAGTTGGGCTCTTTTTACTTTGGGCCAGTAAGTAACCACATCAGGACACCATAGCAATGCATTAAAACCACTCCGAACAACCATATAGCAACACTCTGGCAACCTCCCACAAACCATAATGCGAGTCTTTCAGTGAAAACCCGTGGACCATGCTTGATGTTCTCTTCTAATATGATTACGATCCGTGTAAATTTGCCTCACGGAGACCCAGAAGCCCACAGCATTCCCTCTGAGTGTTCAGGTCTGCCTTGCGTTTTGCTATGGAGTGATGCTGATGTCTGAGACCTCCACCTGTGTGTGTGTTTTGGAGTATCTTATTTACTGTACCTTATAATTGATTCATTTTAGGGGTTTTGGCCTGTTTCGTTCTTGCTCTGTTGTGATACTTTTTGTTCTTTTTTGGGGGGTTTGTTGATTTTTCTTTATTAAGAGTGTGTGAAAACTGGTTCAAGATTGTTGTCTGTCACTCTGCCTCTTCACAACAGCAGTTCTGGGTCCGTAACGTCCACTGATGTGTGCGAGCGGGAGCGATCGCTAGAGGTCGGGTCCGTCGGAAGCGTTCGGAAGGTGAAAAAAATATATAGCGGCCGTGTAGCGGAGCGTCGATCTGCTCCCGGCCGCGATGCTTTTTATTTATCAACAGGAGAAAAGCCAGACTCCATAAACGTGTCACAGAAGTCATTAGATTTTGTTTCTCGAAGCAAAACGTTTCCAACCACGTCTTGACTCAGGCAACAACGTTCCGCTGTGTTGTAAGACATTTTCTCGTCGATATCCGCGCTCATTCGAACAGTTCCACACGTGTATGGTTTTTTCCAGGTTTTTTACTGAAAAAGTCACAAATAATGCAGGACCAAAGTTTATGTGCCTTTCATCTAGCTTATTTGTAACTTATTTCCTGGCTGTATATCAGAAACCGACAAACTTCTTGTATTTTCCACGTGTCTCGCAGTCTGTTCTCGGTTTGTTTCCCTCAGAAAGGTCAAGCCATATCCTTTCCCCCCTCGAACTAGACTCATTTACGATTGTGAATGTGTTACCGGGCCCTTACGACTTCATTCGAACAGCCTTACGCTTTCAGTATTTCATGAATAGCTCCGGATAGTCGCCACCATCTGGATAAGCGGTTACACTTTTTGTCTTATTTCGTCATCAGTTCCATTAAAAAGCTTTACTCTAAAACGTACGAGACCATAAAGATAAACCAACCACTGAAACCAAAGGACTTGATTGAATTGGAAATGATGCAGCACTGTTCAGACTGAGATATTTTATTGCTTTATTACGACGCAATTGACCCTTACAATCTCAACTTCAAATTTCAGCCATAATGCTTTCTATTTTCTTCTCGAGACTAAATTTATGGGCTATGAATATGCTAATTGACCTGTATAATTTGCATAAAAGGGAGGGGCTAGACTAAATTAGCTAACTGAGGTGTCGCTCAAGCACAGCGCACATACAGAAGTGCCTGAGTTGATCTCAGGATGCTTTGAAATACATAATTTATAGTTTTTATGAATGTTTCACTACCAAAAGGAAACAAATGCTGTACATATGTGTTCCCTTATTTTATTTTATTGTTTTTTGTTGTTTTTTTTAACCTGGCCAAAAAAAGAAAAAAGAAGAAAAAAAAAAAAAAGGTTTTAGGGAACAAGATACAAACACAACAATATGAACTGGTTTTTATATTTATGGAAATTAACATTAAAAACACAATTTGTCTTCTGTATTTTGATATCATACCAGTAACAGCTTTCATTTGTAAAGCAGTTTATGTGACTTGTGGGAATTGGGGAGAGACATGAGCGTATCCAGTTTATGAGTTTGATGTAATAAATGCAAATAGAAGATAAACTATTAAAGAAACATATTTTCTAATTTTTGCAGTGCATGATTGAGTGGAGATTTTATTTGTATTTTTTGTAGAAAGCATTTCTTTTTTTCTGTTTATGAATGGCTTATTATTATGCATAATCATTATTAGAGTTATTATTCTTATTCTTATTACCCACCCTGCTGACGTTTTTCCTAATCAACTTTAATTGTAGCATGCCTTGAATAAATGTCATGACATCTGTACTTTCCTATGTCCTCTGCGTCTTCATGTCTTTCCTTCTGGATTTGTCCTTAATTCAGCAGACTTCCTTCCATGTTCAATGCTCTGCAAACTCAGCTTCTTCCGTGCCTGTATTTGAAGAGAGAATATGATTTGTGTTTGTGAGAGTATTGGAATGGTTGTAACCTTCCTCTTCCTATTCCTCTAACCTCTTCTGTTTATGACTAACTATCACTCCGCTATCTGTTACTCTGCCTTAACCTGCTGGACAGAAAAGTATTACATTTTAAACAAATGGTTCACCCAAAAGTTTACATTTCAGCACTGACATTTTTCAACATCTCTTCTTTTGTATGGAAGCTCGAGTTTATATCTCACAAAATTCTGAGGCAGCGATAACTATTTACCTTTTATTATTATTATTATTCCATGACAGAAACAAGCTTCCATACTTTTGGGTTCCACAGAAGAAAGAAAGTCTCAAACAGGTCAGGGCAAATGATTTTACACTTTTGGGTGAACTTATCCCAAGGCGTTTAGCAAAACGGCTTTAGCATTGTTGTGATAAACAGTTGGCAAGCCTGTCATTTGGAACGCTACCTGGTAAGAAAGAAGTGCATTATTACACCCTGATGTAACCTCTCTAGACTTGTTTACTTCCTTATAAGTAAATATCTTTGAGATCAGGAAGCAGGCTGTTGTTTTAGAGGCCATTAAAATGAGTAGCTAATGAATGTGTAACAAAACATGATGGTTATATTAGAGTTGATTATGAATACAGTGCTAATTTTTAGAAGAGCACAGAAATAAATGTCAGACAATCATCAAACGGACAAACTCGCTTGTTAATTAATATTTCACTGTGGTAAATGACAGTTTACAGCCACAAATTTACTTTGACTGCCTATTATTCAGTGGACCGCAAAAAGTGCCTAAGCGACATTTACACACACACACACACACACACACACACACACACACACACACACACACAAAATCATTAAGAATAAAAATTGTCCATACGAGATAACGAAGGCATTCACCCAAATGAGATTGCAACGTAGGCCTAATTATCATTTACAACAAAGTAGCTTTAGCATTTCATGTAACTTATCGGTTAAATAGCGTACGTAGGAGATATGCTTAAATATAATTTTATATAATTTAATTTCAGTAAATAAACAATGTATGTTAGGCTATAAGAGCCACTCACGTCAGGTCATGAAGAATCGTTTCATTAGACCACTAGAGGGCAGCACACACAAACAAACACACACACACACACACACACACACACACACAAAGTTCAGCAGGGAACATGAATGAAACAAATTACATAAAATAATATATTTTAAAATACATATTTGCATTTTGCACAAAATTGTATTTGGTATATCTGCTTAAGCTATCTGCAAATTCAGTTAAATGATGCGTTACACCAATCGTATTGTTTCTCATAGAATAGCCTACCTGAAATATTATTTCTTTATGTCCCCAAAGGGCAATTAGTTTTGCAAAAAGACCAGCATACATACATACAGTGGCATGAAAAAGTATGTTAACCACTTGCAGAATCTGTGAAAATGTGAATAATTTTAATAAAATAAGTGAGATCATACAAAATGCATGTTATTTTTTGTTTAGTACTGTCCTGAGTAAGATATTTTATATAAAATATGTTTACATTTAGTTCACAAGACAAAACAATAGCTGAATTTATTAAAATAACCCCATTCATATGTGAACCATTGATTCTCAATACTGTGTGTGGTTACCTGATGATCCATGACTGTTTTTATGTTTTGTGATGGTTGTTCATGAGTTTCTTGTTTGTCCTGAGCAGTTAAACTGAGCTCTGTTCTTCAGAAAAATCCTCCAGCTCCTGCAGATTCATCAGTTTTCAAGCATTTTTGCATATTTGAACCCTTTCCAGCAGTGACTGTATGATTTTGAGATCTGTGTTTTCACACTGAGGACAATTGAGAGACTCAAACTCAACTATTTAAAAAAGGTTCAAACATTCACTGATGCTCCAGAAGGAAACACGATGCAATAAGAGTCGGGGGGTGAAAACTTTTGAACAGGATGAAAATGTCTCAATTTTTCTTATTTTGTTTAAATATTATTTTTTCATTTAGTACTGCCCTTCAGAACCAACAGAAGATACTTGCATGTTTCCCGGCAGAAAAATTAGGTACAATTTACCTTGATATTTAAATTCAAAAGTTTTCACCCCCCGACTCTTAATGCATCGTGTTTCCTTCTGGAGCATCAGTGAATGTTTGAATCTTTTTTAATAGTTGAGTTTGAGTCCCTCAATTGTCCTCAGTGTGAAAAGATGAATCTCAAAATCCTACAGTCACTGCTGGAAAGGGTTCAAATATGCAAAAATGCTTGAAAACTGATGAATCTGCAGGAGCTGGAGGATTTTTCTGAAGAACAGAGCTCAGTTTAACTGCTCAGGACAAACAAGAGACTCATGAACAACCATCAAAAAACATAAAAACAGTCGTGGATCATCAGGTAACCACACACAGTATTGAGAATCAATGGTTCACATACTTATGAATGGGGTTATTTTAATAAATTCAGCTATTGTTTTGTCTTGTGAACTAAATGTAAACATATTTTATATAAAATATCTTAGTCAGGACAGTACTAAACAAAAAATAACATGCATTTTGTATGATCTCACTTATTTTATTAAAATTATTCACATTTTCACAGATTCTGCAAGTGGTTCACATACTTTTTCATGCCACTGTACAATACAGTTCACAAAACATTAGAAACGCATAAAAACAACACAAGACAGCAGCCAACACAAACATCTACTTCCCACAGCTCCCCTATACCTGAATTTAACAAAGAAATAGCAGTGGGAATAAATGAATGTTTGTATTGAATAGGCCTATGACGTTTTCAGCTCCAACTTAAATGTCAAAACGACCTGCAGAGATGCAATAAACAACCTTTAGTTTGGATAAAACATAACTCCCTTGAGATTTAAAAAGAGAAAAAAAACACTCATGGCAGTACACTGAAGGCGCACAAGTGAAATATCTCTCATGCTTATTTAAAGAAGCTTCATATTAATATATTACAGCTGGCATATAGGCTAGTAATTTTCCACATCAGCAACTGCCAAAAGATGAAAGAAACTAGATACACTAATGAATGCTTCAATAAAAGCTCACAGTTTAATTTCCTTTAAGATTAATTTTCTCCAAATTGGCCTCCTCCATCTCTGCCACTGCACGCTTATTTTGAACAGAAGCTGATAAAGACCATCTCAAATCAAATCCCTCACGCCAGTCCTGTTATATTTTTGTAATATAATAGGTAAAACTAATTTAACATAATATGTAATTATTTGTTAGAAAATATATATAATTTTTTAAAATATATACTACCATTCAAAATTTTGCGGTCAGTGAGATCAAAGGATATTGAATTGATTCAGAAGTAACAGTAAAGAATGATCTTGTAACAAAGTAAATGTGTATTTCAAACGTTTCCACAAATAAAAAAATATTAATCAGCTCAACTATTTTCAGCATTTATAATAACAATACATTTTTCTTGATCATCATATTAGATTAGATTAGATTTTTGAATGATCATGTGACACTGAAGACTGGATTATTATACCCTGATGTAACCACTTTAGACTTGTTTACTTCCTTATAGGAAAATAGCTTTGAGATCAGGAAGCAGGCTGTTGTTTTAGAGGCCATTAAAAGACAGAGAATGTCAATGAATGAATAAACAAACACAAAACATGATGGTTATATTAGAGTTGATTATGAATACAGTGTTAATTTTGTCAGACAATCATCAAAAGGACAAACTTTCTTGTTAATTAATATTTTACTGGCAAATGACAGTTTACAGCCACAAATTTACTTTGACTCAGCCTGTTATTCAGTGGACCGCAAAATGTGCCTAAGCAACATTTTTTCTCTCACACAAACACACACGCACACACACACACACGTTTGTTTTTGTGAATTGTGGGGACATTCCATAGGTGTAATGGTTTTTATACTGTACAAACTGTATTTTCTATCCCCCTACACCTAATCCTACCCATCACAGGAAACTGTGCATATTTTTACTTTCTCACAAAAACTCATTCTGTATGATTTATAAGCCTTTTGAAAAATGGGGACATGGGGTAATGTCCTCATAAGTCACACTAATTCATTTGTGCTCAGAATCTTCCTGAAGCAGTGTTTTGAAATCGGCCATCACTAAATAAGTCGTTATTTCGTTTTTTTGGCACTCCAGAAATATTCTCTTCGCTTTATAATATTGAACCACTGTACTCACATGAACTGATTTAAATATGTTTTTAGTACCTTTATGGATCTTGAGAGAGGAAATGTCATTGCTCCCTATGGAGGCCTCATGGAGCCATCAGATTTCAACTAAAATATCTTAATTTGTGTTTTGAAGATTAATGAAGGTCTTACGGGTGTGGAACGACATGAGGGTGAGTAAACAATGACAGAATTTTCATTTTTGGGTGAACTAACCCTTTAAGGCCTTTGGACAAAAAAAAATGACCCGTCACTTCATTAACCCATATATATTATGCACACACATAAATACACTCTAAAAAATGCTGGGTTAAAAACAACCCAAGTTGGGTTGAAAATGGTTAAAAACAACCCAAGTTGGGTTGAAAATGGTTAAAACCCAGCGGTTGGGTTAAATGTTTGCCCAACCTGCTGGGCAGTTTTATTTAAACCAACTATTGTTTAAAAATTGCTATATGGCTAGCTTAAAATGAACTCAAAATAGTTGGGAAATTAAAAACCAGATGCAATTAGAGACAACAATAATAGACAAAAGGTGAATGTTTATTAATAAGCTTTAATATTTTATTAATATAAATTTAATAGTTTATTAATATAAATTTATTAATAAGCAATTTAATAAATGTTTATTGTTTAATAATTATTCATTGAACATTAATAAATGTTCATTTCCAACATACTTTGGGTTAATTTTAATTAAGCAATACAGTAATTTTTAAACAATAGTTGAATTAAATAAAACTACCCAGCAGGTTGGGCAAACATTTAACCCTACCGCTGGGTTAAAACAACCCAATTGCTGGGTTTGTCCATTTTCAACCCAACTTGGGTTGTTTTTAACCCAGCATTTTTTAGAGTGTAATAAATAAAAGTGATTTATTATTTAAGATGTGTGTCAAGAACAATAATTCATATTACTGTTGTGATATGGCTCTTTTTTTGTTCTTAAAGCTTGGAAGAGCCATCCACTTTCATTGTATGGAAAAGACCGGCTAAGACATTCTTCTAAACTTCTCCTTTTGTTTAAAAGTGTGAGTAAATCATGACAAAATAGGTAATTTGTGGGTGAACTATTGCTGCGATATGGCAGAGTTTATGGGTGAATGGAGACAATCATTCCAAGTCAATCATTAACATCTACTGATGCGACAATTCATAATAAGAGTAGAAATTATGATTCTGCCTGCAATGAGATCCTTTTACACACTGGCCAGAAGTGTGTGTGTGTGTGTGTGTGTGTGTGTGTGTGTGCGGCCGCCAGTCATCCGTTGTTCAGTTCATAGCATCTGCAGCTGCAGGAGACACGAGCTGTAAAGGAGCAGTCTTATCTGACACAAGCCATCCAGCCCTAATTACAGTGACACATTGCTACAGCAGATGGCTCAGTGGGACTGCCAGTATCCAACACATACACACATGCCATCTCAGATTTCTCACTCCCCACTGGAGACAGTCACTAGATGAGACAAAGATACCTCTATATGTGTGCGAGAACGATGGATGCCACACCCAGATTACATTACCTCTAACTCAGTGAGGATAAGAGCAGGTAAGGCATCAGACAGAGATCCAAACACAGGCACCCAGCCTACTAATGGCAAGGTGCAGGCAGAATATGACACTTACGAGAAAAAATGAGAACAATGCAAAAAGGAATTTGGACACAAGTTTTGTTCAAGTAGACAACATGAGCTAGTCACAAAATCAGATAATTGCAAAAATAAAAAGTAGGCTACATTTTTTGAAAAGCGTAAATATAATAAGAAGAACATTTAAATTAAAAATAACATTAAATTGCGAAATAAAAATAAGAATTAATTTGTTTATTCAATTAAAAATACATTTTAAAAATCTCCACTAACTTACAGTAACTTTAAAAACAAAAAATGTGTAAATTGAAATTACTAGGTGAAATATTTATTTATTTTTTCAATGTTTAAAACATTATCTGAGCATTCCAACCAGCGTGACACACCAATGTTGATTCAACCAATCACGTGAGTTCAGGGTGGGGATATCTGTTTGTTAACCAATGGCGGATGAGAGCGTGTTCAATATTATTTATTTAATTATTTTTGTAATTCTGTTTGGTGATGCAAATGACTTTCGAACTGCCATACTAGGATGGCATACTTAATGCATACACCCTTTTTTAAATAATAAAATTATGTGAAAAGAATGCATGATACAAGTGTTTCTCAACTGGTGGGTCACACAGTGTGTAGTCAAAGAAACAACAAAAACAACAACAACAAAAAACATCATTCTAAATGTTCTTCTGATGCCAGACTTATATTTTGAAAGACGTGTGAACGCTGTTGAGCCTTCTGTTAGACGCAGTTTAAGTAAAATGTGTCCGAGAAAAATGCTGTCCTGATTGAGTATCGGTGGTTGGATGAGATGTTGTCAGTGTAATTATTCTAAACATTATTTTCATAACTTGCTACGAAATAAAAAGTCTCCCACCTCATAAAAACTAACTTTCCTGTCCTGTCAGAGATTATTATTATAAGACAATAGATGCTATTTACACTAAGTGAAAGTAGCATATTTTCTCAGCAATATATTCTATTTACACTACACTGTAAACGATTTCTGTTGTTTTCACAGTATTATACTGTGTTCTCAACAGTTCCCTACTGTAGAATCTGAGTACAGCATATTACTGTAGATTTTGTAGTTTTCACAGCTTGTTACTGTATTTTTAACAGTTTCCAACTGTATACGCTGTGTACAGTATGTTACTGTAGATTTTCGATGCATTCTGGGAAAATATTAGCCTACTGTATATGTAAATACAGTGGGCTACTAAATGACCGCGAAAAACAACCACACACCTCCTCACGCATGACAGACTAATCATGAAGATGAAAGCCTACAACAATATGGTAGGTTAACTTTTCTTTTTTTTTCACTTTATGTTTTATTCTGATGTTATTTCCAAGATATAAAGCTACGTTTTAGTTAATACATTTCCATAAAAATACATGAGTAAGCGTTCATTTTCTGCCATTTTCCTCCTGCAGCGTGGTGAAGATTAAAGTCCGAGGACGGAGTAGCCTACGTGAAATTGGTAGGTGGGTATACTTTAAAACACATGTAATTGCCTTATCTGTTTTATACAAATGTTATTTGCAAAGTATAAATACGTTTGAGTTAATTAATATATTTATGAACATCGGACCGGGTGAGCATTTCCCATTTGAGCCGCACTAACTAGAATTTTCCTCCCGCAGCGGCGCTGGCAGACCGGCTGGACCATCGCGAGACAGGCGGGAAGAGCCGTTGTGAAGACAAAAAGCCTATTACCTGAAATTGGTAGGTCAGTTTTAAAACGCATGTAATCGCCTTTTTTGTTTTGTACTAATATTGTTTGCAAGGTATAAATATGTTTTAGTTTATAAATATCCGTAAGAACATCGAAGCGGGTGCTCATTTCCCTGTTAGCCGCACTAAGTAGCTCTTTCCTCCCGCAGCGGCGCTGCAGAGACCGGCTGAACTAACGTGAGACAGAAGAGTCGTTGTGAAGACGAAAAGCATTCGTGAAAATGGTAGGTCAACTTTAAAACGCATGTAATCACTTTTTTTGTTTTGTGCTAATATTGTTTGCAAGGTATAAATATGTTTTAGTTTATAAATATCCGTAAGAACATCGAAGCTGGTGCTCATTTCCCTGTTAAGCCGCACTAAGTAGCTCTTTCCTCCCGCAGCGCCGCTTTCAGAGACCGGCTGAACTAACGTGAGACAGGCGGGAAAAGTCGTTATGAAGACGAAAAGCATTCGTGAAAATGGTAGGTCAACTTTAAAACGCATGTAAACACTTTTTTTGTTTTGTACTAATATTGTTTGCAAGGTATAAATATGTTTTAGTTTATAAATATCCGTAAGAACATCGAAGCTGGTGCTCTTTTCCCTGTTAAGCCGCACTAAGTAGCTCTTTCCTCCCGCAGCGCCGCTTTCAGAGACCGGCTGAACTAACGTGAGACAGGCGGGAAGAGTCGTTATGAAGACGAAAAGCATTCGTGAAAATGGTAGGTCAACTTTAAAACGCATGTAATCACTTTTTTTGTTTTGTAGCAATGTTGTTTGCAACTTAAAGGTAAATACTTTTGGTGCTGCTGGCGCTCATTTCCCAGTTAAGCTGTGCTGACAGCATTTTTTTTTTCCTGCAGCGGCGCTGGCAGACGGGCTGAACCATCGTGAGACAGGGGGAAGAGTCGTCGCAATAAAGAAGACAATTTTCTTTATGGAATGTGGTTTTAAGATGTAAGATGATATGTATTCACTGGTTATTGTTGTATACTGCTACTAATTAAATACTTTAACTCTTCAAACTTTATTTTTATGTCAATGTGATTTTAGTGGTATGAATTTAATTGAATTTTTTTGTTAATTGATGAATTTATATGCTGGTAAATTTCTGTATTGAAGTTCAGAAATATAAAAGATGAAACCTAAATAAAGTTGATCTGAAGCAATAATTTGTGTTATTGAATATATAACAGTTAACTTAAAATAAATAAAAATTAACTGTGAAAATAACTACAGTAGTTTTAGGCATACTGTAAAATAAAGTACAGCATTATACTTTATTTTATAGTACAGTACAGTAAAACTACTGTAGTTATTTTTACGGTAATTTTACTGTGGTATTAAATACAGCAACTACTGGATAATTGTTGCCAGTAAGTTACTGTTAATTTGACAATAAACATTTTACAGTGTATTTTCTTAGCGATATGCTACCTACACTGAAAATAGCGATAGATTCTATTTACACCATGTTAAAGTATCAGTTCTTTGCAAAAAGAGTAAATAGTAATTAGATGTTGTCTATACTTGGCAGATACTAGTGTAAATGATTATATTTATTAAAATATTAAATGGATGCTGCCTTATTGGGAGAATAAAAACCCTCCCTACACCTTCCCCTAACCCTACCCAATAAACACTTTTAATTTTATTAAACATCGTTCAAAGTTTATATCCGCTTTTAGAACATTATTTTCATTTTTATTGAAAATAAATGCGAGCTCGGTAAAAGGAGGATTCGAACGCTCATCGATTGCGTTAAAAGCTTGAGTGGCCAAACCAGACATTGCAGGGCCGGAGCTAGTGCAAATAGTGTTTGCCAACAAGGCACGCTATTTGCACTTAGTGTAATAAGACAATCTGGTATGGGGCAGAGCAAATGAAATTACGACCATGCAATGTTGTAGTTACGTTGTCAATTAGCCATGAAAGTCATGAAATTACCCAAATGTACCAATAAATGATGTAACTGGTATGTCATGTGTTAGCTGGGAAGGATTTACATGTTCATTCTATTTATCAGGATCAGTGTTCATGTGTTTTATTAACCGTTCATGTTAGTGGTAACTATAGTTTCCATAACCTTAACCCAAAATACCACTTTATTTTAACTTTGTGTCATTTTATATATTTTTG